>NC_060254.1:74565390-75165390 GCF_921293095.1 Ischnura elegans | reverse complement strand
GATTTTTATCCACCAGACGATATCTTATGATTTTTTTCTGTTTCTTTTACCGACAAGATATTTATTCGTACACGACTCTTCCTTGTCCACTTGTATGTCTTTCCGCATTCTCTTCGGCTCCAAAATATATATATGGAACGTTGTCCACCCCAACTGTCTCTCAGCGAGAAACCTCTTGAGATGGAACCGAACACCATTCCATCCCCCCTCTCTTTGATGCGTCCCATCCGTCCGTTCCCATGTCAAAACGGCAAATATTGACATGTCTAAACCCTCTTTTCCCAACCCTCTTCTCGGACGTATATGTATCATCATCGTCGTTCGTCTGTCGCCCCCGTGGGATTTAGAACTCTCTTTATGGCCAAACTCTCTCTCTCTCCAACGTTTCAGTATTGTTTTTGCTCGAGATGTGCTCAAATCGTCGGACTCCTCGGACTGCCCCGTCAGACACGTTCCGATGCCCTCGGATACATAAACGTTCTGAGGACGTTGTCCCCACGGTCGGTCGGTTACTCAAGCGTTCGTTTGTGTACCTATCCTTCAAAAGTATACTGCTATAATAGCATTTGGGTCAAAAACGACATCTCGCTGCTATTGCCAACACTGAAGTGCCCCTTGAGTGGCAATGCGATTCGTGATGGCACGGGTAGAAAATCAAAGGAAATGACCGTTACGAAGAATAAGTGCAAGTCATATCGATATAGACATACTGGGTGTTGCTGGAGGACTCTGAAATACTTCAGGAGGTGGTATAGGAAACAATTTAAAGTATTTTTTGTCTCATGAACAAGGGGTCGCAACTCCTTAGTTACCGAGCTATGTCAACGTAAACATTTGTTTTGAGGCAATTCGAGGTTACCATGGCAACGCTTTTTTTCTTGAGTATTCAGCCTTTTCGAAAATTTAATTAATGCCCTGGATTTTTAAGGATATTAGTCCATTAGGTTTGGACGAGAATGTTTGATTATAATTGTCTAAATCAATTAATCTTTGGGCTTGATTAAACGTGAGCTTTGAGCGAGTATTATGACGATTACGCAATCTCATCCATTACGATTGCGTAATCTCACCCATTTTGAGATTACACAAATTCTTATTTTACCCAAAATCTAAAGCAATGAATTTATCGATGGTTAGTTATCAGTGCGCCTGGAAACTCGTGATCTCTCTTTTACCGTGTTTATTCTTTACTCTTTTATGCAAATCTTATGTCTTTTTAAGGGGTGATTTTTCATCTACAGGTATATCACCTGTCACTGTCACATGTATTCCATTTTTTGGAACTAACGCGTTTTGGTTCCTGCCCATATATTTGGCTGATGAAATCTGTCTATCTGAATTCCTGATCTGTCATTGAAATTAGGACCTGTAATATTTTCTTGCATTTTTTTAGGTGATGATAATTTTGTTTTCCCATTTACACATTTAAGAGTATTCTAAGTATTTATTATAACTCATTGATTCTCTTCAACAATTAAGAAAGTCCTCTTAAAATGGTTTTTATATGATTAGCCGGAACAGAATCGTAGAAACATTTAAATGGAATATATTATCGAGCGCTTAATTTTTAGTTCCTGATTAGGAATGAGATAAATGCGAATATTTATAGCAAATATGGTGAAATTGATTTCGCCCAACCTTTGCGAGGCTTTTCAAGACCTTTGTGGCCTCGATCGACGATCAGTTTTAATGAATCCAGTTAACTCTTGAAAAAGCGGACTCTTTTTACCATAAATTCTCTCTTGTGATTGGCCCTCTGTAGCCCTTTTGCAGCTATATCCAGTTTTTTTAATACCAGCGCCCATTCCATGCGCTTCCGAAGCTACTCCATCTGGATGCTTTTGACCTTTCCGTGTCGGGGGAGAAATCTTTGGCTCGTCAATTGAACGCAGATATGAAAAACCGATTTGTGGGTATGGCTGAGTGGTCTTCGTAATGCCAACTCTGGGAAATGGACCCCCAATATCAAAATTATGGTACTAAGCCCATTTCCGTGTATCGCTTATTATGGGTCAAATCATATTGATATTTCCAGTTCAACTCAAACCTACCCATAATTTATATACACTTGTATAAAAAAGTGTTTAAATGCTAGTACTTAACTAATTTTTCGTTCTGATTACCAATAACGAAGCTAATTCCAGTAATGGGTAACTTTCACCGTGGTATTCAAAATGATTTCACTTTTGGGCATGGGAATGTATTTAAAGAGTGACGTAAATACATAATTACCACCTAAGCCGTTACTTTCTTCATTTATTCAACTATTTTCAAGTCCTTTTGCAAAGAGTTTCGTGCAATCGAGATATATGTGCCCGTGAGGAATAAGTTCGTTTTCCACTATGTAACGGGCATATTATTTCCCTAAACAATAAGTGAAGCTTCTGCCCAATTAATATTATTCCGTGTCAGTTCACTATTAAGCGGATATAAAATTTTGTCTTTTGGAAATTAAAATATATCTTTATTAATCGGCTTAAATATTGATTGAATTCCGATAACTATGAAGATTGAAATTTAAATGTTATCCTGCAGTTCCGCCAAAATATAATTCGAAATTCCTGAATTTCAATGGATCTCATTGCCAGTTCCAAGCCTAATTATATTATTTGCATAAATATTTTTCCACAATTACTTAGCCACCTAGCCACATTTTTATTGAAATTACGGAAGAATTCCATCAGAAAATGCGATGCTGAACACAATTTTTTTATTCATGCTAATTTTCGTAGGCAGGTAAAAAATTCTCTAAATATATATGGTAAGGTTCTACCATAAATATTTAGAGAATTTTTTTCCTTGGCACCGCACTGAAATAAAAAAAATAAAATAACTTTTCGAATAACCCTTTCAAAAAAATCATCTCGTTCTTTTTCATCTTCTGACACCTTTATTTATTTTTCCATGATCTTTTCACACTACGTTGTAAAGAAAGGAACTAATGAAAACATAGAATTTAATAATTGCAAAAACACTTAGTTTCAATTATCTCAGTCTCTTTTTAATTACACCTTTCATATACCCAATACGATAGACGGGATCGTTGCGGGGAACCCCAAAGCTCGGGGCCCGACCAGCCGACCTCGCCAGACCGCCCCTGATACTGCCTATCTTTTCACTCTTTTTCTTTTCGTGAGGAATGTCGTATAAGTCCGTAGTTGGACAGAGTACCTACAGTTATACCGATTTCGCAAAGTCCAACATATTGTAACTGTTCGATTACGACCGTGAGGAATGATGACCAACGGGGATAAAATATGCTCTTTATTTAGCCGAGCTCAAATTATTTATTGATGTATTTTGAAGAATTTTGCGCCGGAAATCATCTTTTTAATCATGAAAGTACACGACACTTTATTTTGTAAAAGTAAACCTAAATGAAAAAGCTTTAACGTGAATTCTTTTGACCGATTAAAATGCTGGTGCCATCAGTGTTGATTTTATTCATCAAAACCCTTTTTTAGGTATATGTCTCAACCCGGTCGGACTAAAATATAATGCTTTTTCTCTGCTATCCAATATATTTAGAGAAAATGGAGAGGATAAAGTGGACGGAGATGAGGAGGAACGAAGAAGTGCTGGATATGAATAAAGTGCTGAATAAGTGAGGAGAGGCAGTTTCTAATTGTGATACTTAGGAGACGGAATGTTGATGGATGGACTGAGTCCTTAGCAGGGATGTTGAAAACGGTGTTAGAGAGAAGAACGTTGGGCACACGAGGAAGGAAGAGAATAGGATTATTAGATAGAATTAAAAGGAATAAGTCTGATTATTAATTTAAGAGTGACGTCCATGAAGAGAGGAAAGACTGCCACAATACTTCTTAAATACTCCATGCAAATGCACCTTAATCGGTGGAACACTTTAATAATAATAATAGTAATAGTAATAATGATCGAATATTTTGGAAACCATGATTTTAACAATTCTCTCTCCAGAAATAAATTCAGAATTCGCAGCCATCTCAACCAGTATAGGCATTATCACCCTTCGCAGTCATAGAGGGAAGACGTATACATTTTGTGACTGATACTAGAATATTAGATGGTATCCTAAGCGTTAATATGACTTTTGGTGTTAATGATACCGGCTGCATTTCAGTTTAAGGTGTACTTGTTAAATCGCTTTTAAGAATAATTATGATGACTACGAGGAATACCAATTTTTATAAGCCCTTGAGGATCGTATCATTTTCCATCGTGTCTGGTAATGAACAGTTTGGTCGACGCACCAGTCATAAAGGCCGTTTTACACGAGGCACGGAATTGCGCAGGTTAGAGCTGCATTAATTTCTAAAATGGCGTGGAATTGCGCGAATGCATGAACGAAATTAGAACAGTGGCTATTTTGCCGTCTCGCATCCACGCATTCTCGCATGTGTTCTAGCAATTCACCGCTCTACACGACGCAATTTTGATTGCGCCTTCGCACGTACGTCAGATTGCGCAATTCCGTGTACCGTGTAAAACGGCCTTGATAAAGATGTTTTATTCATTACATTTTTATGTATATTTTTCCCGTTTTTCTCATCCACTATTTGGTGACGTAGCGACCTTAGCCTCCCTGAGAGCAGTGGCGTTACTATGAATATGCTTTGGGGGTGATGGAGTACCTGGGGAGCGACCCCCCCTCCCCGGAAAACGGGAATTCCCGAAAATGTTTTGAAAAATGACATGCCTGGAAATACATTTTACATCATTTTATCACTTAGAATTTAACTTTAAGTAGATGCAGTTACTGTATATCAAAACTAGACAATTGTTTTAAATATTTTTTAAATTTTTTTTACTGAGGCTTTGGGGTGGGATCTATCCCCTCGCCCTCCCCCCCATATTTACACCACTGCCTGAGAATAAAGGGAGGCCTTATAACTCAACAGATGCGAGTTGAAAGATGTCTTGTACACGACTTGACCTAAATGCGGTGGATGCGATTATGGCTTCTGCGCCAGGAAATCATCAAGGCGGAATAGAGTTCACCTCTTCCCCGTGGTGCTGTGAGAGGATTTTTCGTTTAACCCCGAGAAATGATAGCTGGTAGCCAGAGATGACGTCTGTGATATATGAGATGTTCCGAGAAGAGAGACAGATAGGTGGTATATTTATGGAGGGAGAGACAGGGCTTTGTCCGTGTTATTGAATTTACCAAGGAGACGGAGGTCGAAATGCTGGATGCGAGTCTATAGAAGCGCACGCAACAATGGCCGCCGTTCGATTGGACGAAATTGGCGCGAAAAGGTAATAATAAGCCAGCTGGGTGGAGTCACACCTCCTTTTCATTTCTCCTTATCTGTCAGAGAACAAGACACAATGACCCCATTTCTCTCGCTTGAGGCCCCCTCCCACGCAACGAATATTGCGGTACACCAACGCCCTTTTGTGGGAATTCCTTTTCATGAGTAGATATCTATTCTAGGCGTGGAGGAATAAATCCATTCATCTGATAATATCATTTATGTTAATGATGAGATTTACTATTATGTCGCGTATAAAATCAAATGTTATGGGAATCTATCATCACTCGTCAATAATAATATCACATCACATTTTTACGTCTTCTTTAGCTATGTTCCATAGATTTTGTTCGAGGCCTTCCTTTTCCGTTCTTGCCATCAATGAGTCCAGGAACGGTCTGGCCTGGTCAGCTGGCCGGCAAACGCCGAGGGCCCCAAGCTTAGGGGGCTTTCATAGCACTCGCGTGTATCTTGATGCGTATATGAAAGGTGTTATAAAGAAAGACTCAGATTACTTGAACCAAAGTTTTCTTTCAATTAAAAAATTTTACGTTTTCAGTAGTTGCTTGACACTGTATGCATGATCGGTGTAAAAATATTATATAACAAATAAATAAAATAAAGTAAGTGTCAGAAGATTAAATAGAGTCTGATACTTTTTTGAAATAGTTATTCGAAAAGGTCATTTTAGAGTTATTTTTTTATTTAAGCGCAATTTCACGGAAAGAAATCACTAAAAAATACAAAATAGAACCATAACACATTAATAACTTCATAAGCCGTGAAATTCTCACTTTTCAGAGCATTTTTTCTTTCCGAAATTGCTACATTTTATTAACTTTCATCTGGTCTTTTGGAGCCAGAATAGCGTCAAAATCCTCGATGAGGGGGCCCATCGTTAGCCCCCCGAGCCCAGCCGAGGGCCCCAAATCACTCCAGACCGCCCTTCCACTAGTCCCTCGATGATTGTCTTCATCAGGCCATTTTGTCTCAAGATGTGGCCTATAAGGTTGTTTTGACATCTTATAAATGTTTACATGAGGGTTCTCTTCTCTCCTACTCTTCTCAGGACTTCCTCATTACTAACTCTGTCGATCCATTTGATCCTCATCATTCTTCTGTAGCACCACGATACCTCCACTGCATTAACGCTCAACAATCGCCCACCGAACCAAATCCGCTCATCTAGTAGCCCAACAATACTTATCCGCTCAGCTGGGAGTAGTTGGAGCATAAACGCTCATCACCGAAGCTTGGAGAATCGGAGGTGAGCGTTGATGCTCCGTCTGCTGCCAGCCGAGCGGATTCGTATTGTTGGGCTACTAGATGAGCGAATTTGATTCGGTGGGCGATTGTTGAGCGTTTTTGCAGTGGAGGTATCGACCACCTTTCGAAGGCCTCTATCCTTGCTTTCTCCGCCACTGTCATAGTCCATGCCCCACTTTCGTAGGGAAGCATACTCCAACTGTTAAGTTCTGATAAACTCTTTCCTTACTTTGTTACTAATGGCTTCCGGGTGCAGCTGCGTGTTGCGCTTTGTCGTGCAAGCTTTCTATCATCGAAGACTAATTCGGGAGGCTATTGAAATTGAAAAATGCCCCCAAAATTTCAACAGAGTGGACGGCGTTAAACTCAGTCAGACGTGGAAAACGATTTTCCGAAAGAGAAGACGGCGAATAAGTTACCAACAAGGTTATTCGCTAGATAAGAAGAGTCCGCTCGCCGCTCCAGGACAGGGGTGAGAGTTCTGCTGACGTCAGCTCCGCTCTCCTCCCCCACTACTCCGGTGGATGGGGGAGGTGGACGAGTATATTAATTGATCACCGATTTCCGTGATTTCATTCATCGCCTGATGATGCGTCCTGCAACGGTCGCGAAAGCTTGCACGACAAAGCGCAACACGCAGCTGCACCCGGAAGCCGTTAGCAACGATGCCTCTCGCTGCGAAAACCTACGTTCAAATCTTTCCTTACTTCTATGTTTAACTTTCCCGCTGCAAGTAGGTTTTTCTTCAGGTGGAATTCTCTTTTCTGCTGATAATTTTATTCTTACCTCTCCCATCGCTAGTTATCATGCTTCCCGTACAACGGAATTCTACCATCAACCTCTACCAGTTTTCGTTTCCTTATTTTAATGTTAGTCTTGAATATTTCACTTCGGCTGCATAATAATATCTTCGTTTTCTTTGTATTTATTTTCAGCTGATATTTAACTATTACCCTACCCATATTAAACAGAATATTTTTCAAATCCTACTCAGTCTCTGCTAAGACGGCTATGACATCGGAAAATCTTGGCACACTAATTTTTTCTCCATTTGGGAATCGAATCAAAATATATTGGCTTTTCGAACAAATACTAACAAGGGGAGTAAAACAAAAGTGGGTCTTACATTTCAATCAAATTTTGTAGTGGCGTAGTCCATCGTGATCTGTCCACGGATCCTCCCCCATATGGAGTTATATATATCATATAACCCCATATGGGGGACACGTTTTTGACTGAAAAACATCTCTATTTCGCGTCATTTATTGCATGCATAGCGATAAATGAGAAATGTTTTGCTTTCGGGGACACGATAAAAGGTCATTTTCTCAATAACTAAATGGAATAGACGTATTTGGTCTAAATCATCCACGAAAGACCAATGTCATATACCATTGGAAAAAATGAGTGCTTGATAAAACCAAATTTAAATTATTTAAATTTTTAACGTTTTTCGTTAAAAATTTCGAAATTTCAAGACAAAATGGCGAGCAGAAGATATTAACGGATTTTGAAAAAAAATCATATCTGTAATACCCACCCGGGTGCGCAACCTTTGTCGGGTATTAAGATTCGCTCCTAAAAAAAAGTGGCAAAACGAGTCACCCTATTATATAGCCAATAGTTTATACAAAAAACACAGTTAAACATTTACAGGTTCATTAGAAATAATGTTCCCTTAGAAATAATGTTCCATGTCTAATAGGCCGGCCCTTATTTTTCAGAACTGCGAAAAGTTATGTTTTCCTAGTCTCAAAATGAATCAAATGAGGTTTATATTCACGTGTTAAAATTTGGTTACTTTAAAATAACGGCAACCCGTGCCCCAAGGGCCCTAAGTACTGATGACCCTCAATTGAGTTTTTTGGGGCCAAAAAAGTGCTAATTTTATGTAAAACGTAAATGTAAAGATCTTTTGGGCCGATTTTCTGTTTGTTTTGACCTATCTCTAAGCGTTTACGAGATATCGTCCGTCGTGATGCAATCCATCCCCCAGGGCGCCACCTCGCACCGCGGCGCCGCTGAAGTACGGCCCGCGCCACTTACTAGAGACTTCCCCTCCACCCCCTCCCCTCCCTTGGCAAAGACATTGTCCAAGAACGCAACCTATTGTCGCCGCTAAAAAGGTAGAACGCTGAAATTTAAGCATTTGTATGACATACTGCCGAAGCTCCATAGGGTCGTGTCATATATCGTTTCACTCATTGTTTAGTTGACTACAACAATGGATCGTTAAACATTGTTGAAACGTAAACGTTTAGCTTCTACGGTCGAAGGAGTGAAGAGGAACACGCGAAAAACTATGAAAAGGGCGTAACGGTCGTCTTCTTCATCTCGTCAAGGAAAACATATTTGATTGGCGCACCTAATTTTATTTTTTATTGAGAGAGCAACATCTTCGCATTAAAAAGAGCTTTTTGAAATTAAATTTTACTCATTCCTTGATTTTTAAAACGGCTGAAAGTTAGATTTCAATTTCTAAAGTTTAGAAGAATACATGAATATTGAAGTTACGTATGCTATATGTAAAAAATATTTCTTAACTTTTCCTGTAAGGAAATGTTTATATTTTTCCTCTTGCTTAAAATAAACCAAAAATATGACAAACGCCCTGCTACAACGCACTCTACCCAAACAACGATTTTTAGTCTTTTTGGTTTATTTGAAGTAAGATAAACGGGCGCCGCTCCTAGTTGGAAATAGGTCATTCCTACTATCTATTACTTGAAATCCAGGGTCGGAATGGTACATTTTTGTTGTACAATACAAAAGTGAGTTATTTCGCGCTATAGGCATGAATTTCCTTTTTTCTGGAATTTTCTAATTTCTACAATGAAAGAGTGAGCAGCTTGAAACAAACATTCAACGTAGCACTCTCCACTGACAAAAAGCAAAGAAAATTATGAGAACGACACGGTTTAACTCTATTTTATGTTTACATTCTCTTGCTGGGGAGGGCCATCCCGCCAGTGGCGTAGCCAGGGGGGGTCCGGGCCTCCCCCCACCCCCCGAAATATGAAAACACAATTATTTTACTTCATAAAAGGAAACAAAATATTGAAAATCATGACTTTATAAAATATTTATTCAACAAATGAAGTTTGTTCGATTGTGAAAAGTGTAAAAATTAGTTAAAAACCTTTGCGTAGTACCCTGTTTTCCAAAAATTTTCCCCCCTGGTTTTCGACCCTCCCTTCCCCGAACGTAATTCTTGGCTACGCCACTGCATCCCGCGTTTACGAGTGTCCACCTCTCCGACGACGGTACGCCCTGATACAAAACTTTCCAAGTTGCGGAAGAGACCCGAGCCAAGGTCGCGGTAGTAGGTAGGGTGATGGTGAGGAAGGAGCAGAGACCCAAAGACCCTCCACGACATCCACTTCGAACATCCCACCAAGTAAATCCTCCTTCCTGCCTTTCTGGCCAAAAAGTTCCTTTGGATCATGGTAACATAGGTGACGAGGAGGTGGATACTGAATAGAACTCTCAACTTTTTCGCGCGAACGTGAGAACTAGACGAATTTATTAGTCGAGAATAGAGGCATAGTCTTCTGATACGGAGGGAAATACAGAGAGTTGCATCATTCCATAGCTTCTTGACGATTCCGTAGTAGGTGCGAACACACGACTACTCTCTCAGAAATGCTCTTTTCCTCTGAAAATCGAGATGAAAGCATCTAAGGCAGTTAACCGTGTTCACGTAATTTACGTTTCTGTTGATAGGTGGCAGTAGCATCGCCGAATTTCGCCAAGGTCCTTCGACACATTCAGTGGCCCGGTATGTACAAATTAGAGTCGGCAAAAGACGTAATTGCGCGCGTGGTAAAAATACGAAGGATGAAATAATCGAATCCCAATGGACCAAGCGCATCTTTATCTACATAATACCCCGCAAGCCGCCTCATTAGGCGTGTGGCAGGGGGTGTTAGGAAGCCAGTATACGAAATTAGGCCTAGCATTTGTTAATCTTTAATGGTTCGGGATAGAATGAATTCCTCTGTATTACCGTTCGGCACAATATCTCTTAATTTATTGTTTCTGTTGACATGGAAATGTAATAATAATAATATAAATAACAATAATATTTATTTCACGAGAGTAAACCCAATTTACAAATATTAATTCTAAGAAAATTACAAGAAAATTAATACACTTAAAAAGTTACAAGGAAGTATTTCATTACAAATTACATTTGAGTATAGGTACATACTTAAGAGGTTAATTCCTTTTACCATTAGATCAATAATATGGCTATTATTAATTAGCAAAATGGTAATTTTTGTTTTTATACACCTGACAGATTGTCAAATGGTTTTAATTTAATGGGGTCCGAATCTGATATTCCCCATGTTGCTCTAAAAATTCGCATCTCGTACACACGCGACGTAAATACGAATCCACGGTCCTTATTCATTTTTCTATTTTCTTTAATGCGTCTATGTTCTCAAATTCAAGGAACACTCCACACC
Organism: Ischnura elegans; assembly: GCF_921293095.1. Classification (NCBI taxonomy): domain Eukaryota; kingdom Metazoa; phylum Arthropoda; class Insecta; order Odonata; family Coenagrionidae; genus Ischnura; species Ischnura elegans. Next base: position 75,154,421 of record NC_060254.1, on the reverse strand, counting down.
CTATGAAAAAAACAAATTTTCAATCTAACGCAATTACTCATCCTATACTCCACGACGCAGTCTTTCAATGCATCAATGTACCACAAGTACACCCAGGCTAACGGCAAATTTTATTATGCTTGTTACAAACCACCGATGTTAAAAAAATTCATTACCTAAAATATGTACTAGACTATATAGGTCTCTCCCAAGTATATAAAACCTCGTTTCCCTCAGTGGTGTTCAATAATTTGATTGTAAACAGTTGAATATTGTTGATTTCAAATTTGAAAGCAAACTTGATAAAAATTAAAAACTGAAGGAAAAAATGTTTTATCGATTTTTTGTATTTTTTATTGAATCATGTGTAAAAAAATGTTTAGACTAAGTTTCTTATTTCACATAAACACTAAATTACGAAGGCAACACAAACAACTGTGCAAAAAAAATTTTGCTCTCAACAATCAGATTTCGATGCGGAGGCTAAAATTTCATGAATCTTTTGTCTTTATGCACGATGCAATAGTTGTTCCTAAACGGGGATGTTTTAAATAAATTTTTGCCCTTATCAAGGGATATTCCGCCGAATGGAAAGCGTGCATGAATATATGAAAGAAAAATACGTTATGAGAAAATTTACGCCCAAGCATTGCCTCCAAATTTGCCAGTCGAGCGGTAACGCATAGTTTTCTCCATGCATGAATGATATTTAATCAAGAAAAATGCCCACAGATAAATCAAGAAAATTCCTGCCTCAATGCATAGCTCAGTGGTCGAAATAACTATATATACCTGTAAGTTTGAAGGGCCAACTCCGGTATCATTTTTAGTTCACTCCTCCACTTTAGTTACTGCCGGCGTCCATAATATCTTATGGCCTATTTACATGAAACGTTAACTTGAACGAAATAATGTCCGTCTGAATGAATGACTTTTGTGGATCGGAACGGAAATTGTACGAATGCGTTAACCAAATTCTAATTCAAAAACATAAATATAATAAACAGATTCTAATTTCCGTCAATGCGTTCGCACAAGTAGGGTGGTTACACTGTCAGTAGCGGATGGAGAAAAACTAAAGGGCTGGGCGCAAAAAATTTCTTGAGCTACCTCAATCGCAATAAAAAATAAGTCGCATGCAAAGTATAAGAAAGTTTTATTTCAACTGATTATCCAAGTATACAATAAAATGCTATCTTATGGTATAAAAAAAGTTCCAATTGTGGTTCTGCAATGCTAGGGAATGCGAGCGGTCCCGCAAGGGGGGGGGGGGGCGCGCGCCCCCTGCGCCCCCAATATGTATCCGCCACAGTACACGGTGCATTTTCGTGTTCATTCACGCCTTCATACATTAGACATGAAATCGTACGGGTATCGTATATGTACCCTGTAAACAGGCCTTAATAGATGAAGTAAGAGATTTCTCAATTACCAAAATGACTGTAGAACCATGGCCGTACCCAGCGAGGGACAGGGGGGAAGGCAGCTGCCCTCCCCCTAGAAGCAAAAATCGCAAAAGTCTTTTAGCAAAATCAGTACTGAATTGAAACGGAAGTATTCAACAAATTTTATTAACACCCACGAAAAGCGATGTGTATTAGTATAAGGTATGTAACTAAAATAAAACTATTTTTTCTCGGAAATAATCTCATAAATCCCATGGCTAAACCCCCCTAGTTATGATCCTGGGTACCGCACCTAGGGTACGCCCTAGTGTAGGACAACAAAGGTACTGCGGTTATGAATGTTCAGATTGAAGATGCGAATATTCAATCATGTTTAATTTGACTCATAAAATGTACCAGATGGAAGCGACATGAATTATAAGCGTTTTCTGGAATTTTCTAATTTCTAAAATGGAGAAATGCGCAGCTTGAAACTGCCATTCAACGTATAGCCTTTCATTTTATTTATTTATTTATTTATTTATTTCATCACCAAAAACGGCACAAAGGCCTTTACATTGGTTGTTCCTAAATAAATAATATATAAAAGATAACAAACAATAGCACAGTAAATGAAAAGTAACAGTAAACAAAATTTTTAAACGTGAGAAGGGGCACTATTGATTAGACAATGGTGAATTATTGAGATGGTATTTTAAGGTGGCTTTGTAACTAGTAGCAGAGGAAAATAGGTCCAGGGAAGGGATTTTCGAAGCGATGGAGTTAAACAAGGAGGGGATTCGGAAGAACAGAGAGCGTTGAGAGATTTTAACACACTACGCAGAAAAGTGATCGCAAAAATTACGAGAACAACGTGGTTTAACTCTTACGATTTTTCGGATGAGATAGGACGGCCCGTCACGCGTTCACCAAGCGTCCACCTCTCCGACGACAGTCCGCCCTGATACAAAACTTTCCAAGTTGCGGAAGAGACGCGAGCCAAGGTCGTGGTAGTAGGGTGTTGGTGGCGTAGGAGCGAAGATCCTCCACGATATTCACGTCTAACATCCCACCAAGCAAATCCCCCTTCCTGCCTTTCTGGCCAAAAAGTTCCTTTGGATCATGGTAACATAGGTGACGAGGAGGTGGTTACGGCACAGACCTCATAAACTTTTTCGCGCGAACGTGGAATGTAAAGGAAGTCCTTCCTCCAGATTAGAGGCTAATTCTCCTTAAGGAGAGGGAATCGTGAATATTTATCACTCCATTGCTTTAGGAGAAATCCCCTGATGGCGCAAGTTCATGATTACTACCTCAGAAACACTTTTTTTACAGATAATTTCAAAGCAAAACCATCGCTGGTCGTGAAGCGTGCTCGTGTAATTAACGGTGCTGTTGATAGATGGCGGTAGCGACGCAAATTTTGCCATGGTCCCGAGGTCCATGAGCCCTGCTAGCGGCCCGGGAAGTATGAGATACAGGGCAACAGAAGCCAATATCGCAGAAGAAAAAAATCTTCGTCCGTCTTTTTGAGTACTGAGCGTCAATCGCTTATACGTGAATGACGCATTGGGTAACCAGTGGCCCGAATGTAGCCGTCAAACTTTTCAATGCTGTCCTGGAAACGATAATGTGAACTATTTCCGGAGAGATATCGTGGAACAGCATATCGAATGATAAACAAAGATATCAGATTGCCATGCAGTCAATATCCTGATGATAATTGTATGGCAATCGAAACACGTGTTGTGAGATGCCAAATAAAAATTAGTGGGTATTAAGATATCTCTGTTTATCATCCGGAAGCCCATGTTCACCCTGAACAGCTGGTTAGCAATAAAATAATTTTGGAGCGCATTTCTTTGTGTTGCGTGGGTAGAAAGTAGGGCATTGATCGGAAAAAAATTTATACATTTTAATATAAACATTAATAATGAAATAATTATCCTTTTTCTGCAATTTTCTATAATTTTGTCTGTTTTCCTTTTAAATTATTATTATTATTATTTATTATTGTTATTATTTTTTGTGATGTTTTCTTTCCTTTTTTTACATAATTCTTATGCAAAAATTGACAACTTAAAGGATTCGAGGAAGGGAAAAGTAATGAGATAAGGCAGTATGTATGTAGTTGGAATTGTTGGATCACAATACCAAATGTCTGATAATTGTGTGTTATTAGTTGCTCTGAGCCTGGACTTATTAGTATTACATTATTAACTAGCTGAGAGATGAACTTATGGGCTGTGGGGAGTTTATGGCCGGAAAGAATAGCTTGGGTTCTGGTTAATTGGTACAGTAAAATACGGAGTGATTTGCATTGTAAATGTTCTTCTTTATTTCTAATTAATTTTCTATGTGCAAAAATTTCGCAGCCGTAGAGGAGTTTGGGTTGAGGTAAAAAATTTAATTCTGGAACTGTGTGGGAGAAGAGTGAAGAGATCGCTTGCCTTACCGATATTGCTTTGGTGGTGCAACATTTTAAGTGGTGGTGGAATGTAGATTTAATATCTAAATAGACGCCGAGAAATATGTGAGAGGTTGCTCCTGGTATTCCTCGTTTGTTGATACGTGATGTCATTTGTTCATAGAGTTTATATTTAAGGCTAAAATTATAACAAATCAGTATCCGAAGACCAAACTCTTTTAAGATCACATTAATTCTGCTTATTCCGAATAATTATTATATCTTCGTATTTTAATATATATGAAATCAGCACTTGATGGCTGTATTGAGATTTTATGGATTGTGCCTAATCAGGTGGCATGATTTTTTCCTTTCTTAAAGTATTCGTAAATATGTTCGAGTTATTGATTCCTGTTCTGAGACATTTTTTTAAATTTAATTAAGTTACTCAAGTATTGTGGGGATGGAAATTGATAGGAAACAAATGTCTCGCTGCCGTAGGATGTATTTTTTCGTTCATGTTCTTTATTTACGTGTGATTATCCCGCCTGGGGATCTATAGCAAACACTCATTTACACAAACTCACAGTCATGAAGGACGAGTCATTAAGGACAATTACGAGCGCTCCCTGGTTTGTTCGCAACACGTTTGTACACGAAAACCTCGAAATTAAAACACTTACACAATATCTGAACGATATAGGAAAACTTTTCGTATAATCTCTACACACAACACAAAATAAACTATTTCAACCTCTTTGGGATTACAATGAAAAGCCAATCTTAACCCCTTGCGCTGGAATGACGAGTCTAGCTCGATATGAACTTCTGACGCCAAATCGCGCAATGAACGAGTGTAGCTCGTCATCAGATTTTCATAATTTTAGCACTATTTAGGGGAAAAGTATAAATATTTTGAAAGTTTTACAATATTTAAACATCCATAACATACATATGGAACTCATGTTTCATGAAACATGACGCATTGGAAGTAAAAACAAAATGATTTTATGCGAGTAGCGATGCCTGTGTTCTCGATGAATTTAACCAGATACTTCACAATATGAAACAATAATCATTTCTTATTTTATTGGTTTACGCTGATTACAAACTGCAAAATATCATTTAATTGCCTACAATTCCAATTAAAAAGAACCATAGAAAAAATAAATAGGGGATAGGTGCACGATACAAGTGGAAGTGAGATTAAGTGCGCAATAGACCGAAAGAGGCAATAATGCATCGTAGTCAGTAATACAAGAAATATCGCCATTCAATACAATACAGCCATTAATAAAATAAACACGGCCGAAAAAATCCGATTACTAGCGACATCTGAAAATCGCGGAAAATAACTGTGCAAATAGTTATCTATATAGCGTAGGGTCACTTTTTTCGTATTTTGGCCACCAAAAAACGTCACAATTTCCACCACCACCCTCACAATTTTCACCCCGGGCGCAGGGCCAGCTGCCGGTGAATATCTAGACCACCTCTTCAGCGTGGATTAGTGTTGCTTTAATCGTGCACATAGGGGACAATGGCACGACAAGTGTATTAGGACCAGGGTAACCTTTCCAGTGTGAATGAAGGATAGGATTAAAGACAGGCTACTACTGTCCGCGTCAAAATGATGTGCCCCTGTATTTTGCTAATTTATATCTGGACTTGTACGCATGCTAAAATTATGAACAATACGTCATTTTAAAGAAACTTTTATTTTTAATGCTTAATTATTCTTATTTTGGGAGAAATTCAAAAATGTAGACACGCCCGTGCTATAAATGACTCCGCGCACCGTAAAATAGGCCGTTTTGTCAACTTCAAGAATTTTGTTACTCAGCCTAGGGAAAACTACTACGTCTGCAGTGTTTATCTTCCACAATGAGTTGCAAATATCAATGGAGATAAATAAAATAGCTTTTTCGTATTTTTAGAACATATTAGTGAGCGAGTGCGATGCACACTAAAATTAGAAGCAGTAAGCCTAACCTACATCAGAAGTCGGTAATGGTCAAATTGGATGAAAACATTCTGAAAGTACAATGACACAATCGTTTCTTTGAATTCTATTTTTATCATTTTTGGTTGCTTTTTAAAGTTTTTTTGTTCATTTTTTGTTCGTTTTTTCCAATTTTGTATATTTTTTTATATTTTTGCAACGGTTTTATCTCTTTTTTTTTCTATTGAAAATTTTCAATTTTTTCTTTTAATTTTCCGAGTTTTCAATAATTAAAATTCCTGAAGTGGCTGAAGGCCACCTGCGAGGACAAAGGCGCATTGTTCAAACTTTTAGTGATGCCTTTTATTAGAATTTGGCAATCTGAATTCTTAATATTCCGGTTAAAAAAAAAAAAACACTCCGGAAATAATTGAACTTCAGTGATGCTGAAAGTGATTGCGTTGGCCCCCGTGAATTGGAGTCCTTCTGGGAACTGTGTTGTTGTCGGTGCTCGATGTATTGCTAAAAGCAATCGTTTCAGCCCTGTAGACTTCGATTTTCTATAATTAGCTTGGTTTTCCTGAGTTTGTGGGCGCGTATTCGTTTCGTTATGCATATATTCCGAGAAATTGAAGTGATTAAATGTGACATGTTAATCAGCGATCGATTTTATTGGAGTGATTATAGTTAAGTTTATTGCAGTGTGCACGATAATTGCTCGTATTTAGCGTCCACAACGGTACGTAATCAACTACTATCGCCGCAAAAAGGTAGAACGCTAAACTCTAAGCATTTTTAAAGCTTAAGGTTCGTCAATTATCGTTTTACGTTTAATTTTCAGAACCAAAAAGTATTTCCGCATAAATTTTGATATCTTAAATAGATTCCTTCCCTGTAAGGATTCGTGAAAACGCTACACACAAAATCTCAAATATTTATGATGAATTTATACCACTCTTGTGTCAAATTTTAAGCGAATCCGCGCCACTTTCTTTGTTTTCAACATGTACTTTTTTATCTTTAAAATTTAAACGTGGATTAACTTCTTGTTTGTATTATTAAAATTTTATTAACCTATTTACCATCAAAAACATTGCAAAAAGATATGTCATAATGTGTCAAAATCTTGTAGCTTCTTTTTTGTTAATTTACTATTGAATGTGTTTCTTTTTTAATTTTATTATTATAAAAAAGATTGTTGTAACCATTTATTTTGCTTGAGTACCACAATGATATGTTTGTTTTCATTTTATGACCCAGTGATTGTTTAAAAATAATCGGAAACGTTGGCAAAATATATTATTAATATTTGATATGAGAAATAGTCAGAAAAGACACAAATTCAGTCGTAAATCGACAAAAGTTATAAGAGCCTGTTTTTTCTGGTAACTGAGCTTATACAACTCATGAATACCTATGGATTGTGATTAATTAAGCAATATTATAATTAAACTCAACTGTCTGTCTTTTATTACGACTATTTTTGATTTCGGATTCATATTAACATAACAATTTTTTCAACACCTACACTTCAAGACTGATTTAATTTAATTCTTTTAATTTTTCGAAATAATTTTCATTTTCAGTGCATTTCCTATGTCTGACCTTTTATTAAGACTAGTTTTTGTTTCGGAAATATGTACCACTTCAATTTTTTCTTGGCCTACATTCCAAGATACTGATTTAACCATGTCAATACGTAAACACAAATGGTAATTATCACACATTAATACGCAACTCCATCTCCTACAATGGGTTCGACACTCCTATGTCATTTTCAGCGAAACTTTTGGCAGTCTTTGCTATTTTCAATGAAATTGACATGGAATGTTAAAGTTGTCAAACTGCTTCAAAATATAGTTTTGAAAAAGTGTGGAAATCACCAATCGATGATGATATTCTATCCTGGATATATCGAATTTCCACAACGTCCATCCTGAAACGAAATTCATACTGATATTATATATTTTATTCATTTTTTATTTCATTCGTCTAAAGCGCATGCATGCATCGTAGCATATTGTGTCCGCCGATTTAGAATGGTCTCGTAAATACAAGCGGGAGGAAGTTTGGCCCGCGGAAAATTAATCGCCATGGCGACCACTCGTCCTGATGGCACTCGGAACCTCTCCCTTACTTGACGGGTCACGTACTACACGAGGGCATATCAAGGGTGAAAAACTCGGCAGTCTCTTTCTCCCTTGGCTGAGGATTTTCATGGGGGTTTCTCTCGTGGTGGTTGAAGTGACTTTCCACTCGACCCCGTGTTAACATGTGACCACCAGAGCTCATTGCACCGTGTCCTGTTCAGCTCCCTATTCAAGCCTCGTTCAAAGGGAAAGTGGCCCCCAGCTTCGTCGGGATACTAGAGAAATGTGGAGAACAGCTATGTTTTCGAGCTGCGGTCTTGCCTTTTTGTGTCCCTGCAGATGGAAATTGCAGTCGCATGATGAAAACATATTATTTTCTTCGAACACGTGAACAGTGGACGCGTTGCTACGGCAAAATACAGGGTGAACATAAAGTCTTTCCTTGATTATAAAATTTTATTACATAATAACCGTTTGGAATAATAATTTTTATATTATTTTTTTATTTTAATTAATTGAATAGGAGTGTAGCTGCCTCATTGCGGCAAAATAATAATAATAAATAATAATAATTTATTCTTCCATGCATACATATTTTTTACAGATTATTACATCCATTCAAGGAAGTAAGGAAGCCTATAAGGCAATAAGCCTGTGTTTAGGCTAACTTCAAATTTCATTAATTGCGGAAATGATAACTCATACAACCAAAATACACAATACCTTGAGAAAAAAAACATTATGTGCGTAATAATATAATAAAAGAGCTGACCGTAAGATGAGATACGACTTGTTACGTACAACACATATGATGCCTAGGGTATTTTCTGCAATATACCGACCCTTTACCATAACTTTTCGATGTCTTCAAAAGTCATTATCCATTTCTTTATCAACCTTTTGTATTTACCAAAACAAATTGTCTCTTTAATTGTATTTGGTAGCATATTATACAATGTTGGTCCCATATACAAAAAACTCCTTTTATACATCGTTAAATTAGGCTTGTGCATAGGGATCGAGAAACCTCTGCGAGAATTAAACAGCACATTGCTCCCAAAAATTTTTGGGCTGTATCCACTACGCAAAAAAACATTTTTAACACTTTATAACAATACATATATCTTAGCGGGAGTATGTTAAGTTCAATGAATATAGGACGGGAATGTTCGTAACGCTTTTTAAGTAATAATAGTCTAACAATTTTTTTCTGCACGAAGTAGGCTGATTTTAAGGTGTTAAAATATGCTCCACCCCAACAAGTAAGCCCATAATCCAACTTGGAGTGTACCAATGCATGGTAAATCATTTTTCGGGCAAAGAGAGGGCATTTATTACGTAAAAAATAAAATTTGGTGAGACTACGCTTTAAAACAGCACTTACATTTGCGATTTGCTTATCCCATTTCAGGCGATAATCTAATGTTACTCCCAGATACTTCACTTCTTTTGTCATTTTAATAACAGGGCAAGTACAAGAGTGCATTGAACAGTCTAAGGTGTTATACTGTAATTTGACATCAAGATTATAATAGTCACAAATATCATAAAACATACATTGTGTTTTTCTTTCGCTTAATTCCAAGCCGTTATATTGAACCCAGTGTCGTAGACAGGATAAGTCATGCTGCATGGCATTAACAACTTCATCCCAAGTAGAATACACATAATTTAAGGCCACATCATCTGCGAAAGTTGTTATCTTACCATTTAATTCAAGGTTACATAAATCATTAATATAAGTTAAGAAGAGAATAGGGCCCAATACAAAACCCTGAGGTACACCAGTATTGATACTGCTAAAGGCACTAAACGAGTTTTTTACCTTTACACATTGTGAACGATTTGTTAAGTAGCTCCGAAACCAGTTAAGAGCTATACCTCTTAAGCCAGCCATTTCTAATTTCTGTAAGAGTATTTTGTGGTCTAATGAATCGAATGCTTTTTTGATGTCAATAAAAGTAGTCCCAACTCGTTTCTTGGCATTAATACTTTCATAGACATCGGTCATATAATTCATTAATGCGTGTTCAGTACTTTTACCACTTAAAAAAACAAACTGATTAACACTAAAGAATTTTACTTTATGGAGATAGCTAAGGAGTCTTTTTTCATCAACTTCTCAACTATTTTAGATAGTATGGAAAGTATTGAAATAGGCCTATAATTTTCTATATTGAGCCGTTCCCCTTTTTTAAATACTGGAATGACTGCCTTTTTCAATGGATTAGGAAATTCACCTTTCTAAAAGCTCAAATTGCAGGTATGGGCAAAAACAGGTGCTATATGAGTAGAGGGATCATTTATTATTTCTCCATCAATCTTTAGTTCCAAGTCCTGCTTGACAGCTTTGTCTTCTCTAGTTAATTCATTGAACAACTTCCATTTTTCTTTTATATTTGAATTGAGTAGGTACTTGGAACTTGTTCACATAGTACTGATTTAAGGCTATCTTAGTTTCCTTTCGTAATTTATTTCTAAATTTAAGGAAATGTTTCCTCAAACTTTCATTGTAAGGGTGGCATTTAGTCTTAATGAATAGTAGTTCTTTCCTTTTAGCTTTTTTAACAGGTTCCTGGGTCATCCATGGTTTTAATATTGGTGAACGTTTAGCATCAGATTTTACTGAATACCTGGATAAGCTAATGGAACGCTGAAATGTATCAATAAACATGGAGAACGCTTTAGAAGTAACTTCTTCTGCCAATACAGATGCCCAGTTTGTATCATTAATTAGCCCTTTTAATTTACACTGATCAATGCGTAGGTTGTGATCGTTCTTTTGTTTGTCGGTACCATAACTTATGATCAGATTTTTACGGCTAATTTTTACCGTTGTCAATGAATGGTCAGTTATGGCCATATGCATTACGTTACTTATGCAAGTGTATTTATGCGAATTTACTAGTCTCACAAAAATATGGTCAATACAGGTGGAAGACGATTTTGTTATGCGCGTTGGTTCAACAATTAGGCCCGTTAGCCCATATATGCACATAAGATTACTGTAAGATTCTGAATCTCCATTAGAGACAAGAATATTTATGTTAAGGTCTCCAACTACTACTAATTGTAAGTTACCTTTTACACTTTTCAGTTGAGTGATAAGTCTTACACTCAATACAAGTTGAGTGATAAGTCTTGCTCTGATTATAAACATTATTACAGAGTAACCGTTTGGAGTAATAACTTTTATTAAATCTTTTAACTCAAAGTTAAAAATTTATAAATTAAATTTGATGCTGTTAAATAGGCCAGTGTTGCTATTTGTTTTAAAGACCACTGACGTTAGTAAACTTCAACTTGTGCCCCCTTGGCAGCTCGGAGAATATAATAACGGTAATCTTTAATCCGGTTCCCGCCAGGTGTTTTTTAAGATGTGTTTTGTAACATGCTTTCTGTCACAGTACCTTCAGCAGCTTGTATCCTAGCCTTCAGTTCGTCGACGTCATCATCTGATGTGGTGAAGACTCTGTCCTTGAAATAGGCCCAGAAAAAAAAGTTTTTACGTCAAAAGGTTGTTCCGTAATAATTTTTTTTATAATCAGGGCAAGTCGTGATGCTCACCCTGTGTATTGGTGCCTACATCGAAAACTTTTCATGAGTAGTCTTTAAGAGTTTCCCCTGGACCATCGCAAACGACCATAGCTGAAAACCGTACATTAATGGGCTCTTTGGATGAAAATAGAAACAGTCATCCGAATAATCAAAATCTTAGTCAGTTAAAAAGTCCATTTTATTCGGTTAACGTGCATTCTAGGTTTACTAGCTAGCTAAGTTAACTCAATTATCCGGGTTGATGTCTCCGCTCATGAGACCGCTACATTCCCGTTCGATAAATTAAAATTTAAAAAAGCTAAAAAAATAAATTAAACAATAGCCTCAAAGTAAATATTAACTACAGCGATCTTCGGCTTCCGATGATAGGGGCCAAGATTGAAATGGTGAAATCCGAAATCACTCGACGGATATGTTTAGCTGATTCTCCCTCTGGTTTTCTGCGTGGATGTTTTATTTCAATCAAATATGATAGGTACTTACAGAGAAGGTGAAGGATCAGGATTTAAATAGTATCTATCTTCTTTAAAAGTCATCATTGGTCAACAATCCTACGTTTGGTTTGGCGCAGCTCTATATTTTGCTATCCTTTTCATAGCGACGTATTTCTTCTCTTTTACGTCTACTACAACCTGTCCTTTTTAACTCAGTTTGTTTATACAATAGTATTTTTAATGATAAAAAATCATATATTTTACTGTAGTTATTTATTAATATTTTTTTTCTTTTTTGTTGATATTTGTTATAAGTATTTCTTCAGTTATTTTCATTTTTATTTTTTTTATTGCTAAAATAATTTCATCATTTTTTATTTTTTTCTATAGATATTTAACTATTTTAAAATATGCTTTATTTCAATCAAATTTAATAGGTACTTACGGAGAGGATGAATCCTTTGCCCTTCTTCCCTTCCACCTGTCCGTCTACGATCTTTTCACCAGGAAATTACCTATGCCTCATAATATGGCCAACTACGTTGTCCCGTCTTCTGCTTAAGGTTTTTAGGAGGCTTAGCTTATCTTTCACTCTTCTTAGCACATCCTCGTTACTTACACGGTCAATCCATTTTATCTTCATCATTCTTCGGTAGCATCACATTTAGAATGCTTCCACTCTTAACTTCTCTGCTGCTGTCAACGTTAATGCATCGCTTCCATAGAGAAACATCTTCCCTATTTTCAGACTCATAGAAGAATTGCTTGCAGAGAAATTGGATATGTTGTTCGTATTTATGGATCATAATTTCAAATGTCCTGTAATAATTAGTTAATAGTTGCCCCGCGCTCATATTTATTTTTACCTTGGCAATGGCTTTCCTTCTTTAAGCTCTAAAAGGTCAATAAATTAATATTTTTAAATTTTTTACAATGCAATCTAACGTCCAAAGTACTAAAATGGAAAAAAAATCTATAGAGGAAAAAAAATAAAAAATGATGAAATTGTACTTGCAATAAAAAAAGAAATAAAAATTAAAATAATGGAAAAAATTAAGGGGAACCCGGGGCCGAACGGGGTAAGCGATTTTTTTATGTCCGAAAAAGGTGTTGCGCAAGAGGCAATAACTATATTTAGTCCAGATTGGTGTTGCTTATAAGTTAAGTTAAGGACTAGTTATAGTTATTGCCGCTTTTTTTGCACTTAAAAATCTCTTATCCCGTTCCGCCCTGGATTTCCTTATATTAAAAATATCAGAAAAAGAATAAAAAAATATTTACAATAACTACAGTAAAATTTCTGATTTTTTAGTAATAAAAATTACTTTTTTTCTGATGCCTGTCAAAACTTTTAATTTTTAGTTTCCGCTATCACAAACATAACACTACACCCACCCGCAGCATAGGAAAATGCGCACAATATTAGTCAAATTGATCACTGGCAGGTTGGGGTACACATGGTTTACGGGGATAGCTGCAACGCGGCTACGGCGCGACAAATAATGTGCGATCATAAGACAGCCAAAATCCCAGGATCCTAAGCTTTGCAAAGTTCTCAGTCCTCCTCACTTTCGCTGGCCTACTCGCGTGAGGCATGACGGACATGTGGCGCGATTCATTTTCTTGTTGCGAATATGGAGTTGAGAGGAGACGCGAAAGCCGGACGTCACACTGCAGATCCATTAAAGGCCGCTTTTCATTCGCTCGACAGCCAGCTAGCCATCCAATCGCTTTAATGGATGGAAGAGCTGGCGCAAAGTAGAAATATTTGAGGGAAAATCTGATGCTTTCCCGGCGAACATATTCGAAAAAGGCTATTCGGGCTTCCAGCCAGGTGGTCTCCCTCCATTCTGCCGACGTTTTCGGAACACGAGTCGGGTTCCATCCTCAGGGCTAAACCTGAGCTTTTGATTACCCCTGAGAATGGAACCCGACTCGTGTTCCGAAACGTCGGCAGAATGGAGGGAGACCACCCGGCTGGAAGCCCAAATAGCCTTTTTAGAAATATTAGACATTGCTCATATATATACGCTCGTAATTTTAAATTAGTAGATCAGATCATAAAAATGAAATGAAGGAGATAGACCGAAGAACATATGTACAGAAAAATATGTGAAATTTTTTTTTTTAAGAATATTCTTCTATTTCTGCAGGAACATTAAATAATGGTTTCGCTAGTGGTGGTCCACATAGAAATGATTATCAACTGACTAACCGCTTATTGACAATGGACTCACTATGTACAATTTAATTGATATAATTGGCACGTGAATCCCAGTTTTTTCTTCCAACTCACTGTGTGGTGATGTGGGTTCAAATTTATCTTTATTATATTATTGAAATAATATAATAAAGATAAATGAAATTAGAAAGAAAATTGCTATTCTGCTATGTGCAATTTAATTGAAATAATAGGCACGTGTATCCCAGTTTTTCTACAACATCACCGTATGATAATATGTGTTCAAACATATCCTTATTATATTAGTTAAATAATTTAATATGGTTAAATAAAGCTAAAAAGTAAATAGCTATTCTGCTATGTATGATTTATAATGAAATAAATGACACGTGAAAACCAGTTTTTTTTTCAAACTCACTGTGTAATGGTGTGGATTCAAATTGATTTTTAATATAATATTGAAATAATATAATATAGACAAATGAAACTAGAAATAAAATTGCTATTCTGCTGTGTACAATTTAATTGAAATAATAGGCACGTGAATCCGGTTTTTTTTCTTCAAACTCACTGTATTATGATGTGGGTTCAAATGTATCTTTATTATATTATTTAATAATTTTATATGGATAAAAAAACTAAAATTTAAAAAGCTATTCTTCTATCTACAATATATAATGAAATAAGTGGCACGTGGAACCCAGTTTTTTCTTCAAACTCAGCCGCCTCTGTGAGATTTTGGGCCGAAGACCCATTTGACTCCTAGGCCCGTATTCTTAGTCGACCCTGCAGGGCCAACCGACCCTGGATTCGTCATCAGCCCCAACATAAACCGATCTCACCCTACATACGACACATCAAGCCCTACATATGGCCGTTCTTGGAACTAAACGGGCCTTACTTAATGTAGAGTTACCGAACCAGCCCTACACCCTACAAAAACATGGCGGTCAAATTTCGTCTGCTGATCACTTCCATTGAATAATCTACGTTACAATGGATATTAAGGGAGACGAGCACACACAAACCATTTTAAAATCTACAGTAACACAGCGGAAAGGTAATAATACTGCAACATTATACTCATCACGTGAAATAAATAATAAAATTGGCTGAAGTATATTAAGTACAATATAGTGGTATACTTCACCTTGTTTCTGCGGATATATATTAATATTTTTCACGTTTGGCACTTGGTACGCTTTTGACAAACCAATATCATTTACGTACAACCATAGAAAACATATTTTCATGCCATTTGCCACATAATAAACTTAACTACGTAAAGTAAAAGCGAATGACAAACTTTGATAATGCAACGCAAGTTCTGACGTCTATCATCATATTTGCCGCACGTATCATTATCTTTTACATACCGCTTTTGAAGTAATTTAAAGACAATATGAGTCTACTTTTGGCTCGATATGAGAGTATTTGTAGCGATAATTAATGTACCGACACGACCTAGCGGACGACACCGATTTTTTATTTAAATTGAGCCTTGCCCTAACATTACGCCTGAAAATTATCGGACGTCTTTTCTTAGTTTCTTAGTTTGGTCTCATTACGTAACCATAGTGAAAAACTGGCGCTGTGCCATCATCTTCGTCATTTCTGAGAACTTGACGACGGAATTACCCCCCACCTTTTTATGTAGGGTGGACTGAGAAACGCATGTAGGGGCCTCTTGTTATGTAGGGACGGATGTGTAGGGTCGAATACGGGCCTTATAGTCTCCAGTCATACAAAAATGTCGTATCTTCTCTCCCAACTGGAGAAGTACCCACTGGATTCCTCCGCGTGCTACCCAGCATGCGGAGAAGTTGGGCGTCCTAAGTTCAAAACTCTTTTCTCGTCCCTGAGGCGTTGACGTTTCGTCGGTCAGTTCCCTTCGGCGCTATGGCTGAGAGGAGAGTATACGAAACATGTTTACGCGCGTTGCCAAAGCAAACGCGATTGTTTTAGAGGTTGCTGGGGTGAATTGTGACGCAAGTTGGAGGGCTAAATTCTTGCAAATGGCGTATGCATACGTAGTTTCCAACTCGAAATAGTCCAATTATGAAAACGAGGGCGCCTGAGTCCAAGTTTGCGGGTGTCGGCAGATAATGGTAGTGACTGTGAATATAGGGTTATATCGAGTTATGTGTTGAGTTGTACATTGGTATAGGCTTGTTTGTATAAGGTCAACTAGGTGTTATTAGAATGTTAAATTACCTCCTTTTACCGGAAGAAGATACTTTGGCCCTCTCCACTTCTTGTAGGTACGTTCAAAAAATGTGTAAATCAGTAAATTTGATGCTATATAATGCTAAATATTTTTCAAATTAATTTTTGAGGTTCTGACTATGCGTAACGTTACTTTTAGATGCAGCAATGATACAAAAATTCCCTTCTGATTGTTTTTCTTAAAGTTGGGCCAGTGATGACCCAACTTGGGGTCACTTTATCCCACGTTTGATATTTCACGGTTATGGTGCTTGCTTTTTCTGATGGGTCAATGTTACCCCAAGAAGGAAGTGTGCTAATCAAATTACATTTCCATTCTCTTGAATCAAGAAAACTGTAGGAATCTCTAATTAGTTCTGCCACCTAATTGAGACAGTATTCACTATGAAAGTATGTGGGCTGAATAAATTGTGTGATAATAACAAATATCCTTTTAGACTGCGGGGCAAAGTTACCCTGATGGACCAAAGTAATGGGATACGTATCTTAACACTGCTTGGTCCGATGCTTTTTGTATTTGACTGGCTCTGGAGGCGGGCATTTTTTAATTTTTTACGCAGAAGCTACAAGTAGACAATTAAACTCACTCAACTCGAGAACTACTGCATGTTTTTTGCATGAACATATACACGTTTTTATAATGAACATATATTTTTAATGCATATCGATGGCTAAGTTCTAACAACACGTATCTCAAATTCGGCCGGTTTGAAACAGGCCTCTTAAACAAAGCGTATTAACATTGAAAAATTAAATACAACCAAAAAACAACTCTTTGTTTGCAATTGAATGCTCCTTATGAACTTTTGGTTTTTAATTTCAGTGTGCAAGTAAGAAATGTTAATTTTTTTTGTTCTTGTGAAAATCTGCTATTTTATGTGTATTTATTTCTTTTATGCAAGAAAAATAACTCGTAATTCTTCGTTAAAACTTTCGCGGGTGCTCGTCATGTTGAATTAAAACTTTTGGGCTATGTCGCCGCGTCAGATTTTGGGTGGCCCCAACGTTTCCCGACCGATGCTGGTCGCTTTCTCAAGGGAATCTGAAGAGGTGGGATTTAAAATTGGTATATATAGGTATACGTGTCAGGTGGTGGGGGGAGGGGAGTGAGAGGTTGGAGGAGTAGGTTGTCGATTGTTTTTGCCGATTACGGGTTGCCAAGTACGGCTGATTTTAAGGCCAGTGTCTCTGTTAAAGTTGTTTTTCTCCTCTTTAGATAGAAGAGAAGCAATAGAAATATCTAAAGAGAAAAACAACTTTAACAGAGACACTGGCCTTAAAATCAGCCGTACTTGGCAACCCGTAATCGGCAAAAACAATCGACAACCTACTCAGGCCTCCAACCTCTCACTCCCCTCCCCCCACCACCTGACACGTATACCTATATATACCAATTTTAAATCCCACCTCTTCAGATTCCCTTGAGAAAGCGACCAGCATCGGTCGGGAAACGTTGGGGCCACCCAAAATCTGACGCGGCGACATAGCCCAAAAGTTTTAATTCAAAAATAACTCGGTCAAACGGTCCAAAATAATTCCTTAGACGGGAGTGACTAATCACAACACAAAAAAAAACGTAAAAATACGTTACCGGGTTACTACCGCTGTATGAGGAAACTCTTACTTTTACGTGAACGGACCACTATGTGTTAAAGCTCGTAGCCAAGGGACTTCATCGTCAACACATCAACTGACTAATATTTAGATTACTCGGAAGATGATGCTGTCCATTCAAAATCACAGGTATCCTTATTGCATTATTATATTAATTTCTGCTTAGTAAAAAATATATATTGAATCAATTGGCATTTGAAACGTGAAAAACCAGTATTTTTTCTTCAGACTCACCCGCCTCTATGAGATTTAGGGTCTTCGGGCATTATGAAATCCAAGTCATGAAGTATGACATACACTTCACTAGAGAGGCAATTGGTCTTAAAATCAACTCGGCTCTATTACGTAACTTTGACTGCGACAGAAAGGTTCCCCTTCTTTTAACATAATATGTGATTAAGTCCTGTACACCTACGACAATGAGCTCAGAGGATTTTACTGCAGACTCTTATGCTTTCTAAATGCCCCATCCGATTATAAGTGAGAATTTTTACTAGATACAAGCTTAATATGATCAACTTACCAAAGATTATCCTTCAAAAATACACCCTGATAAAGTAAAAAAAAATTCTATACTTTCCTTTGAAAATAAAAGAGGGTTTTTAACTCAAAATAAAGTGTGTGATAATACATTGGCTTGGGAAAAATACTTTTCTAAAGGTACAAGATTTTTTAGAAAAACTAAAAAGAAGTGTGTAATATAACAAAAACTTCGTATTTATGAGCTCGATAATATGAATTAATATTTCTATTATTTTTGCCTACTTTGACTAAGATTGTGAGATAACTAGATGTTTAGATTCATATCATTTTTTTGTTATTAAAATATATTTGTGACTAAGGAAGTAAAAACAACAGCAAAAAAATTTTCTGAATTCTGAATTCATTCCTTAATCTCTAATTAATTTAACACTGGGTATATCAGGGTGGTTATCATTAAGGTTGGACAAAAATGTGTGATTGTAATAGTCTGAAACTGTTTTTGAGCTTAATTCAAGGAGAAATTTGAGCGAGTATCAACAACGCGAATGCATAATCTCACCCGTTTTAAAATTAATTATTTCAAACAATTATAATCGCACATTTACGTCCAACTTTGATTATTTAATGTCCTTAAAAATCCTGAGTTTTGAATAAAACGCATTAAAGGCTGGATACGCAAGAAAAACTGTTGTCATGGTAACTACAAAGTGCATCA
This sequence comes from Ischnura elegans, assembly GCF_921293095.1. Classification (NCBI taxonomy): domain Eukaryota; kingdom Metazoa; phylum Arthropoda; class Insecta; order Odonata; family Coenagrionidae; genus Ischnura; species Ischnura elegans. Next base: position 75,135,406 of record NC_060254.1, on the reverse strand, counting down.
AAAAAATGTTTGCGTTGCCATGGCTCACTAACTAAAGAGTTGCCACCCCATGTTTATAGAAAAAAAATGCTTACAATTGTCTCCCCTACCAACTCCTGAAGTATTCAACATTCTTCCTGAGACACCTCGTACATCGCTGGTAATTTTTGAGAGAATAATCTAAATGATGAATCTAAATACGAATCATGAATATGCCTATCTCTATGACACAGCAACTTATATGTATATCGTCTGGCTGTTCACTTTCATTCAATATTGATTCTGCTGTTTCCGGTTCCGTCTTTCACTCGGAATTACGTCCTCGAGACAGTCTGTTTTCAGAGTTTGCCTAGTGTCATTCCATTCTTCGGAATATCGGTGGTACCGTTTCTGCAAAGTTTATGAGTTTCTTTCCGATTTCCTCGACGGCGTTTTTGCAGTCGCGTTCATATTTCATGTAAATATTTCACTTCCAATTCCCCAGCATGTTGATCTTCTCAAATTTCCCAGAATTCAAGAAGGAATGTCTTTCCTGTGCCCTTTCGGTTTTGTGTCTGTCCGTGTAATTCTCGAGTAAAAACAAAGAAACATTTTTAAGAAAAGAAATTAAATAATTAAAACATGCAAAATCAATACATAATTAAATAATTAAACAAAAACGATGGATGGCAATATTTGGTGGAACTGTGTAATAGGAAACATGGTCACGGACACATTAATATTTTATGTTCTACAAATTTTTAATGGTACCGCTTGTGTGGTTGATTCCGTAAAATATCTAGGAGTTAGACTCAATAATGATCTATCGTGGAATAAACATATACGAGAAATAACCGGTCAAGCTAATCGTAAAATGGGTTTTGTTAAAAGAATATTAGGAAAGTGCGATGACAAAGTGAGAGAAATTAGCTACTTCTCCCTCGTTAGACCCAATTTAGAATACGCTGCCAGTGTTTGGGACCCTCATCAAAATGGCTTAATAACAGAATTAGAACGCGTGCAAAGAAGAGCTGCCAGGTATGTGAAAAGTCGTTACAATAGTCTTGTTAGTGTAACTGACCTCTTAGAAACTCGGATGGGAATCTACGTCGGACCGTAGATTGAAAATTAGACTAAACCTTTTAGATAAATTCAAGAGCAGTGTCTTTTCTAACGAAGTTAACCATATCTTACGGACGCCAACATACTACGGAAGATCAGATCATATAAATAAAATGAGAGAGGTAGACTGTAGAACAGACAGAATGTATTTTTTCCACGATCAATAAGAAAGTATAACGTTATAACTCACAAATAGATTAGAGAACTTGTAGTGTAGCCTACTAACTTATGTATGACTTAATTTTATTATTATTTCTAACAGCATGTGCTAGTATATTTGTTAGTATGCGTGACGCTTTTGGACCTTGTGGTGTGCATTTGGGAGTCCAATTGCATGCTGCATGCTGGTGATTGATCACCTCCTGCCAAACACCCTAGATGCGGCTCGCAGGGTATTATGTAGATGTGGATGTAATATTTCTATGACCGTGCGGTGTGCATGTGGCGGTCCTCTTGCATGCTGCATGTTGGTCACCCCCTGCCAAACACCCTAGAGGTGGGTCGCAGGGTAATACGAGGTGTCGATGCCCTCGTATATAGGTGTAGATGCGTGTTTCCTTCTCCTAAATTTTACCACGCTGCTCCAGTCATTGTACCTCTTTCAAGTTCCTAACTTATTCTCAGGCAGCTATAGCAGTCTTAAACGTTCCACACATGAGGTGTTGGGTGAATGGCCTCTCTCTATGTACCCTAGGGTTCGGAGAATTTGCTTCATCACCAGAGTGTTCCGGAAATAGTGACAGCGGATATCTGAGTGTCCTGACACATCACGCCAATTGCATGCTGCAAGCTGGTGATTGATCACCCCCTGCCAAACACCCTAGAGGTGGCTCGCAGGGTATTGTGTCGATGTACGTGTGCATTCCTACCTTTTATCTGATTACCATCCCGTCATAATCGCTGGGATTGACCGTGGTCACAAAAACGGAAAAAAGATGGCGTACAATTAATGAGGGGTACCGGGTAGTATAGGGTGATTTTTCGCTCATTAGTTTGCACCCTTACAGCCGTTAATATTGAACCGTATATATTTTTAAAGTTGTTAGAATATTGCCTTTGGGGGGCACGTGTGTGGGGGTGCTCCAGTGTTTAGAGCGCTCGGCTGTAAATCGGGTAGGGGCATCGGGATCAAATACCGGCTGTAGCAAAATGCTATACAATATTATTGGATTTCCTTTCCGTTCCCATTCGATGTTTTTCGAATGCAAAAGTTCTGATTTTATTTTTGAAGTGAAAAATTCTTTAGCGGCGTTAAGCACTTTTTCGGGATGGGGAAAAGCATAGAATTCGCTTGAGCGTCACCGACCCGACACCGCGATCGCTACAACGAGATATACATATGTATTGTGTGTAAAGTGTATACAATGGTATAGGTTGCGTCACCGCTATACTTTTACATACTGAATACTGGCATCTGTCTGCTTCTAGTTCTATTCTGTACATATGTACTTTTTCTATACAGTGCGTATTATTTTGTAGACTGTTAATAGAGATTAATATATACACTTTGTTAATATATTGTTAATATATAGACTGTTAAAGTCTTTTTGTTTTAAAAATATTAAAATTGAAAATAAAAACCTATAGTGTATGTTGTATAAGTTCATTAAATATGAAGAGCTCGTTCATGAACGTGCAGAAGAGTGTACACGCTATAAAAATACAGGTCAGTACAATTTAAGGCAGTTTCTTTTATGTGCATAGCGAACAAAAATAGGTTTAAAGCATATTAAATAAAATAAATAAAAGCATATTATATTTTAATATATAAATGATGTTACTGCCTATTCATACACATCGTATTTTTAATATACATATTTAATAATAAACAGTTTGCTGAAAAAAATAATTTCAATTTTTGTTGAAAAATGAGTATCACTGGAAAAATTAGTTCTTTAATAATATTTAATCTATATAAAAAATAAATGGATAGTAATTATTTCAGTTTTCACTTCTGTCGGCCAGTCCCACGACTGCCCCGTTTTTTTTATTTTTGCCGTTTTGTGATTTTAAATTATCTCTTAAAACTCAGACTTGGGTCATTTTTAATGAAGTGGGTCCGTTTTTTTAATTCAGATTTAATCCATTAAAAATAAGTGAGCTTCATTAATTTAATAATTCATTAAAAGTGTTCAGTCTCAAAACGAATTGAATAGGGAGTATTTAATTTTTTCCTCCACTCGAATTATTTATGGTGAAAATCAGGGGAATCAAAAATAAATAAAAAAATACGTATTTTAAATCTCCCTGGAAACGAATGATTGAATTAATTGAGACTTTTGAAGCGGGATTTGTAAAAAATGAGCTAGTTATTATTTTTCGCTCACGTTTTCAGCCGTTAACGTTGAAGCATATCATTTTAAACTTTTTATAATATTGCTTTTTGGCTAGGTAATAGGTAATCATTTTTCTACCGACTAACAGGGGTTTCAATAAATGATAGGCGGAACAAATTTCACGTACTCATTCGTAACTACGTATGATTCCAATATAAGATTTCTTGGTTAGTTTAATTGCCACTTAGAAAAACTGAAAACATTGGCTATCGACCAAATATTTTCGGTGGACGAAAATAAAAAGGAGCGGTGGTACACAGTGACGTACCTCGATGCAGTTTCACCGAAAATGGCTCATCATTTACCTAGAGAGAAATTCCGCTTGCCTTTTAAACCTAATGCCACTCTGAGAAGACTACTTTTAAAATGTAAGGATCCGATAGATCAGTTAGACAGATATGGAGTGTATTCGTATAGAAATGCAGCGATTGCAATGGTGTCATCGTGGGGCAGGCAGGGAGAAGATTCGAAGTCAGAAAGAATGAACATTTTAGTGCGTTTAAGTTATTTTGCTAAACTCTTAACATGTAAATGCCATAGGAGTGATTTTGAAATGAATATTTCAAAATTATGCCACGACCGCCGCGAATTAGATTTTAGGGAGCATTAAGATGCTTGAAAAATTATTGAAAACCAGGACAGGACTCTGATTAACAAATGTCTTTACCCATCCTTTACACCTATTCTGGCGCCCGTTTCAAAATTCATCTCTTCCTCCGTTAGGTAACTAGGTTACGATAACAAGATAATGGGGAACATGCATGAAATTACTTCATCATGCTTTTAAGTCTCATTGAATAGACAATTTTTTCACGATTCCAAATATATAAGTCAAAACTCTCCTGGTACTCCACAAACGTCAGTAAATGCTAATTAAAAGTGCTCGAATATCGCTTGAAATCACGTGACCTGAAACGCCTCATGACGTCATCGCACGGTACACCATTCACTTCACTAAGAGAGTAGAGTGGTTGAACCTTAATGCAAGATATCGAAGTAAAACTCATATTTGAGCTTTGTAGTAGTTCATTAAAGGATCAATTGACTTAATTGACAGAGTGTACTTACGTTGAGAAATATTCCGTTGACAATGTAGGTAAAGTGTATAACTCCATTCTGGAGATCGTCAACCACTTTCTTCCATTACTTTTTTCCTTTGGGACACAAGCAAAAACCTTCTCCGGCGAGAAAATAGAGGTATTTGAGCGCCGGGGCACTATACACGATTTCACACGTTTTACTATTGCATATCCATGCCGCAATACACTTATTCCACTAAGCAAATGATGTAGGAGTGCAGCGTAGATCACAATGTGCAATCAACTTATTTTCATTTAATCTTTCCAATTCTCCCCAAACAATCCCCTTTATTTATTTCAACAACGCCTTGGCAACCCAATATATTCATAATCTGCATTTTGACGTTAGAACAGCAATTATTTTTGCCAAATTTGCGTTTTAGCCCCTGCATAGACCGGTTTTCTATCCACTCCCTCAGTCTGTCAGCAGTGGATACCGTGCTGTGACGTCACGCTCCGATGACGTCGTGTTTTCAAGCAGCCGATGAAGATTAATTTTTAAAGACTCATAACTCGGCTAAAAAACATTATTCATCCGCGAAATTTTGGGCGATTAGATTTGAGGTAGGGACCTTCTTATTAAAGCACTTTTAAAAAATTGTGCATGTTCCCCATTACATAGTATTTTACGCCTGAAGATGATGATAACTCATTAAAAACCCGGGTCGCGTAATGTAAAAAACTAGTCAAAGTAAAAGTGAAATATGCAAGAAGCCTTATTCTATTTCATTTCAGTTTTTCATCACACTTGTTATTTTCCCTTTTTATGACCAGCTTTTAAGTGATTAAGTATTACGTCAGAAATTTCTTTTTTTACTAATTCATTAACTTAATTAAATATTTAATAAATGCATTTGATAACCAAGAGATAGGCGGAACTTGTTACCTGCATTTCCGTATTTTTGTTAACGGCTGATGCCACGCGTCTATTGATGCAGTCTGCCGAGTAGTACGTAGATGTAGATATCAGGAAGTTGTGAGAATATCATGGAAAATCAGTCCTAGGCGGTGTTACCAAATGATACCGGTGAAATTAGCCTTTATCGTATCCTTTAAAGCGGTGTCATGGCGCCGGAACGCGCCGGCGCTGGTTTACAAAAGACGTAATTGTCAAATAACGCACTTTCATCAATTATGTTTCCTCAAAATTTCCAATATTTACATTCCTAACCGAAACAAAACTTTTTATGATAAAAAGTAAATAATAACTTGTAATAAAAGAACAAATATAGTAATAGTTCACTTCTAAGAAGAAACTGAACGGAAATGCATTCCAGCACTGCTAATTTTGCCATGACTTCACTGCTCCTATATCATCTATAGATGTATCATATGATAAACTATTTCATCATAACAATGCATTGCACATTTCGTGATTCACCTCATGTCGTTCATTCGAAGGAAGCTGTGAGATAATCATGGAAAATCAAAGCTTGGGGATGTTAATTAGTGATTCTGGTCAAATTTTCCATTATTTTCTCCTGTATCATCTCAAGACGTATCATAGAAAAAACTATTACATTGTTATCATTATAACAATGCATGGTTTATTACGTGATTCACCTTATGTCTTTTAAATTTCCGTGCAGCTGGAAATGAAGTTGGTTCGCGTCACTAAATGCGAATAATTATGAGAAATAAAACTAACATTTTAACCCAAGAAAGATTTTAGAACACGTTTGACACGCAGAACGCTCAAAACTAATTGTCAGATCAAGCAAATTTGGAAAAATCTGTTAATTAATTTCGCGTTTCCAGGGTCGGATTTCCCTATAGGCTATCTATAGATTCCAGCCTAGAGCCTCAAGATCAAGATGGGCCTACATTCAAGTTGTTTGCAGTTTTAAATTTAAACTATTCTAAAACCGGTAGACACCCAAACACTGAACCTGAAATAAATATGGAATTATACGCGTATGGAAAATTAGGAGACTTACAAATGTTATGGTTAAGATGAACGCGATTGGTTCATTGAGTATGTTACTTCGTATGTACTATATTGCACCAAAGTATAGTTTATTGATTCACTGATTGCTATGGCAATAATTAGTTAGTAACAATCACAAATTCTTCCATTTGACTTATCGATATATACAGTAATACGCGCATACATATTGATACACACAGTAGTGATCTATTTTATTATCGCATTATATTATAATACCATCATATTGATATAGTTTATTATTTACAAAATTAAAAATGGGAGGCTCTTTTCACCTAAATCTGGTCCTCGGCGTTCAAACATCAAGCATTCAAACGTTTCAAACGTTAACATTCAAATTCCCCAAAAAAATATTGCAGCATGAGAAAAACGTGTTCTCAATTGAGAACTTTGAAACCTCGACGAAGCAATCAATTTTTCTTTTCAAGCGGTGCTAAAAATTATCTTTTCCCGTTAATTTGATTATCATTACATTTACGAGGTTACAATTGTGAATCGCGTGAAATGGCTTTTCGTTCGAGGCATTAATTACCTTTTTTATTAATCCGAGGCCATTTGAATTGGATTCTAGGAAATGAATGAATATGCTGCATCGTTGAAAAACGTTCGCACGTGGAATCCTAATAAATGACCTCCTCTTAGAATTGGTTTGAATACCTACTTTGCTAATCAAAATTCACAACGGGTCCTACAGTCAACCACTGCTGCGCTCTGCTAAAACCTTGTCATTTCTTTTTGGAAAAAAACTGTCATAGGATCAATTCGCCGAGCATTTCTGTGTCTTTAAAAAAATTCTCATTATCGAGGGTTTGAGTCTGGGCTGTTTTTTACTGCCTGTCGAGGACACCCGTTACGCTTATTGATCTTCTTTTCTTTTCCTATAAAAAATTCCATTCTATCGCCAGCTTTGTTTCTGTCCCGCTGGCCTATCTCTTCTCAGATTGAAAAAAATTCAATAATCTCCTCTTCTTATACATTGAATGTAATCGAAAGGTTGAAAAAAAATCGTTTTTCTGAATCTTTGACATAGATATTGGTACCCGGAAACGCTAAATCTACACATAATTTCAGAAAAAAAACATCATCTTAGCCTATTTGCTAAGATATTACTTACTACTTCAATTATTTTCCTTCAGCATGTGTTTCATGGTTCAATATAGCTTCATGCTCATTCAAACTATGTCGATCGTAAAACTGCAATTTAAAGACTGAAACTTTTTGTATGCCCCAAGCAAAACGCAAACCGGAAACTAAGGATAGGTACCCTCTCAGCTGTTGAACTGTTATGCTGGGCTGGAAATTCATTTATACATACATAATTTACTTTTATAGCGACATACAGTAGTGTCAAATTATTTCACTACTTTTCTGAAGCAGAATTTTGCAGTCATTTCCTTGTGCGAAAGCCTGAATGCCTTTTTACACGGGGCACGGAGTTGCGCAGATTAGAACTGAATTAATTTCTAAAATGCCGTGGAATCGCGCGAATACATGAACGAAATTAGAACAGGGGCTGTTTTGCCATCTCACGTCCAAATTTTCTCACATGTGCTCTAACAATGGGGTAGTTTCCTTCATCAAAAAAAAACGAAAGGCATTAATTGCGATTCGTTATCCAATATTAGTGTATTCATAATATACAAACTATTTGGTTTTATAAACCCAGTTTAGACGAATGTTAATGGTCAATTTTAACCTCATTTGAAAAAGGCCAGATGGGCAGGCATACGATGCCACTCCAGTGACGTCAGAGGGACCTAGATGCTATACGAGTAGTCAGGAGTTTTACCATCGTCTGAGATTACCAATGCATGCTTGTGGCACAGAGCTAAGGGAAACATGTCTTAATAATCACCTATCAAAACTGGCTAAGGTCGGTAAGCTTTCCTCGTTTGATAAGGTATTAATAATCCTTATTTAAGCCAAGCGCTACCAGCTAGCATGGTACTCTGCTACCTGCTAGCATCCTGCGTCGTATCAGCGCTCAGAGCCTCGCCCCAAGGTCACCTCACTTGCGGCAGCGGGAACCAGAATGACGTCACACGGGAGTTTTCCCGGCATTCATACTTAGCCGTCGCGTTTTCGCGCGCTTGAAAATTTTCACTTTTCATTTAATCGCGAAAAATAGATATCGTCATTATTAAATTTAAAAGCGTGAAATACGTACTCCAGGAGTAATAATCTTTCGATTTAGGCAATAAAAAAATAATAGGAAACCACCCTATTCACCGCTTTACACGACGCAATTCTGACTGCGCCTTCTTTCATACGTCAGGTTTGTGCAGGTACCTACGTGCCCCGTGTAAAATGGCCTTAAGGAAACTTGAATGCACAATAAAGGAGTACTAAGTCTCCAACTGATATTTTGAAGTTGTTAAGTTTTGTTCTGAAAATGCACTACAATAAGTGAAAAATGCTATCATAATCACTAGTGATTAGCCAGTCATTGTCATCAGAGTTTTCTCATCATTCGCGGTACTTCTGTTAACGTATAAACTGTGTGTCTGTTAGCCACTTTACTGGTGGGGATATCCAAGAAAACATACTTTCGTACTGTCATCTTTACATTTCCATGGGCTACAATAAAATTAAATACCAGTATAAGTGCCGGGAAATGACTAGTCTACACTCGTATTTTTTCAGCCGAGCTGGTTGTTCGAAGGTTGCCCAGAAAGTTATGAACCATATTTTTTCCTTCGTCATTTATTTACTGCACATTATGAGAATTACACACACGAAAGAATGATGTTTCAGCTACAAACCCTATTTTTTCACGTTATCTCCGTCCCTTTCTGTGACCGTCAGCCAGCAATAAGCAAGGGCGCGTATTGGTAGTACCAAATGGTACCAATCCTTGTTCTGACCACGGAGCTATTTCTACACTGTGTGAATCAACTTCTCGTCATCCTCAAAATGTCTTCACGAATAGTATCCTTTAATGGCCCAAAGAAATGGACGTCTGATGAAGCCAGGTCAGGCTTGTAGAGTGGATGGAGTGACACTGCCCAACCCTGTTTTGCCATGTGTTCAGCAGTCCTCAAACTTGTGTGGGGCCGAGCGTTATCCTGTTGAATCAAAACATCTCCTGGGCTGTTATAATGCCGAAGTCGCTGGAAGCAACCATTAGCTGCTGATTGACCGATTTAGCACCAACTACCGAGTCTTAATGCGTATTTATCCGCAAATGGCAAAATCACCTCGGTGCAACATGTCACAGATGTGACAGCCGCGGATGGTCTCCCCGACTGCTGCAAATCTTGGAGCACCGCCGAATCCCTTTTTTATGTCCTCGTCCTCTGAGCCCAGTGACTAACTGTACTCCTGTAGACAGCATATGCTCCATTTTCTTAGCACAAACGTTTGTGAATATTTCCCGCAGTTTCTTTCTCTGCTTTGAGAAATTCAAAGGCACCATTGCTGCTTGTTACGTACATAACTTACAGATGCCATTTTGAAAGGGTCCTGCAGCTACGCTATCTGTTGGAAGAGCTAGAAACTTTGCATGCGCTTTCATGAAACTTCAGATAATATATACGTAATGTTTTTAATTCGCACCATCGCTTCCAATATATCAACAAAAACCAAACCATGTTGCTTTTAAAAAAAAACTCATACCCACTAGCTTTAAACTCAATTTACGATCTAAATTTGGTACCTAAGGTCATTCAGTTAAGGAGACTAGATAAATTACTTCGGTAGGTCGACTATCCGGACGGCATAACGAATAGGTTACGTTTTTGGCCATTTCTCAGCAATGGAGTTCGACAAATATATAAACAAAGAAGCCTATATATCACAAAGAGGGGGGTAGGGGGATTCAACCATCGCTTAAATTACCTCAGGTAAGTAATGGACGCCTCCAAAAGTAAATTAAAACTTCATTTTTCTGGCATTACACATTGCTTTTCGTACTACATATTTACTCTTTTACGTGTCTCGAATCGCAAGTACTGATCCTGATCCTTTGTAGCTTATAAAACTAGATTTTACAGCTAGAAACTTTTTAATGCCTCAATGTGAAGCCAAAGCAAAAGATAAAATCCACAATTAAAACAATATAAGAAAACTTTTCCGCCATCGCGTTCTAAGTGCAAAGCACCTCCGCAGTTCTAAATGGGAAAACTTTCTGAAAAGTGCTCCGTGTTCTGCTTCTCCTTTAGAAAAAAATCTATCGGTCCCGAATCATTTTCTCCGGCGGCATTCATTCTCAATGCATCTTAATGGCTCCTTGCGTTTTTTTTAAGCACTCCGCGCTCGAATGAGTAAAAGTTGCTTGTTTTGCCATTAGAGACCTTAAAACTCGTAATCCTAGCGTGAAGCGCCCTTGGAGATGTGGGAGCTACAGAGAAACAAAGAAATCCAATAGAAGAAAACGAAAGGCATTGATTGCGATTCGTTGCCCAATATTAGTGTATTCATAATATACAAATTATTTGGTTTTATAAACCCAGTTTAGACAAATGTTAATGGTCAATTTTTACCTCATTTGAAAAAGGCCAGATTGGCAGGCATGCGATGCCACTCCATTTGACGTCACAGGGGCCTAGATGCTATACGAGTAGTCAGGAGTTTTACATTGTCTGAGATTACCAATGCATGCTTGTGGCAGAGAGCTAAGGGAAACATCTCTTAATAATCACCTATTAAAATTGTCAATGGTCGGAAAGTTTCATTCATTTGATATATTCATAGGGTATTAATAATCAATATTTCAGCCAAGCGCTACCTGCTAGCAGGATACTACACGCTACCGCCATGTTCCGGAACCAGAATGACGCCACACGGTCTTTTCCCAGTATTCATACTTAGCCGTTGCGTTCTTGCGCGCTTGAAATTTTTCACTGTTCATTTAATTGCAAAAAATAGATATCGTCATTTAAAAGAAATTTTTCTATTTTTATTTAATTGCAAAAAAGGATATCGTCATTTTAAAATCTAAAAGCGTGAAATACGTACTCCAGGAGTAATAATCTTTCGATTTAGGCAATACAAATAATAGGAAACCACCCTATTACTTGGTAATATTGACGGAATTTTTCTCTATACAAAGTAAACACACTAAATAATACGCGTAGCTTATGTGAAACAAAATGTGATATTATTCATTTGATATGAACAAAGAAAAAGCATAAGATTTTCTCAGTAAATTATCATAATCATCCACTGTGATTTATTGAATTAATTAATGAGAAAGTCTTTGAAACTATTACATTGTTTAGTTTTTTACGTCCCTTTTTTATTGGTGGCTTTTCAAAGATTTCGCATTTTATTAGCGGAAAAAAATATGCGACGAAATGGTGGATCCCATTTTCCCGGAAGTCGGTGTTGTATCCGTTTTTAGCTCCGAGGCCCGGACAACTGGCTTCTCTCTTATTTTCATTGCTCGTTGCGTAGTGTGTAATCATGAAATCTCCCGGCGATCTGTGCTTTCATCAGTGGCTCTCGTTACGACGCGAAACACGACTCGAATTAATGGCGAGCCAGAGGATCGATGAAAATATCGCCGCGTTCGAAAAAAAACTGCAAGAGCTCGGAAGAATGGCCTACTACAATAGGGAAACCGGAAATTTTGAATTTTATCTTAGTAACCACGTAAATTTATATGTTGTAAACAATAATAATAGTATTTATTGTTCTTGGACAAATTGTCCATTAAGAACATAAAATGAATATCACATACAAAAGAGATCACAAAATAAACTTGTACAAAATATATCAAATATTTCCGAATGGAATTCAGCACAACTAACAAATCAGGTCATAGAAATGAAATTTTGAAGTTAACTCAATCAATCATAGCAAGAAAACCTAAGTATGCACATATACCCATCACAGCATTTAGGGTAGAACATGAATAAATAAATAAATAGAACATGAATAATGATAAATCATTTACTCCATCAACTATGGCATTCGATTTCAAACAGACCTGAGGTTAATGTTATAAAACATTAATTATCAATAGTTGAAATCTCAATGACGAATAGTTAAATGCATACTTAGCAAGTTTGAAAACCAGTAAATACTTTCCAATAGCATGGACATAAATTTTTAAACATGCTAATGGTATTGCAACCGCGATATATTATGTATTTCACGTTATTCAAGAGTTTGCAGGTTTTTTTAGCACCATTTTTTAGCTACCAAACCCACATCTATACAAACTAAAAATGTTTATAAATTACTTAGATAATCCTGGAGGCTCATGTGATATCAAATTAAATCCAGCTGTAATTTCCCAAATAAATTTCAGAAGCATGACTTTAAAAAAAACATGGAACCATTCCTACTTTTCTATATCAATGGGATGCATCATCCTATGATTTATCCTCAACATCAATGGTCAAGCATTCAGAGATTGGTTTGACGTAGCTCTTCACTAAAATTTTCCAGTGCGCTAATATTGTCACACCTACGAATTTATTCCATTTCACATCTTGTTTTTCCTGTTCCAAAGAAAACATTCTAGGTCTTCCTTTCCATTCTTGACATCTACTTGTCTCACAGTCAGTGGCGGATCTATGGGGGGGGGGGACTAAGGGGGCTATAGCCACCCCCCCCCCCATTGAGTATCCAATTTGCACTAGATATAATTGTAATTTTTTCGGAAGCCCACTGCTGCTGATAGGTTAACCCCCACTTAGCCTCCCCCCCCCTTCTCCCAATACTGGATCCGCCACTTCTCGCAGTGATTGCCTTCATCAGAACATCATGTCTCAAAATGTGGTATATACATCTACATACTACCCCGCAAATCACTAAAAGGTGTGTGGCACGGGGTGTTTAGACACCAACCATTTACGCATAAAAAGGAAATGCGAAATTACGGTAAGTGCTTATTAAATTTCTATATAGTTTGGAGGAAAAACGAATTCCCATAGCCACCCGTTCGGCTAAATATCTCTCTTAATTTATCGCTCGTGTCGTACCTGGAAATATAGTGGGACTATAATATTATGTTCTCTGTGTAGCTCTTAAAGATATCCATTCTCAATTGTTCAAGCAATCTAATCCTAGCGCGCAGCCTCCGAGTCTCCAGCGGCTCCCAGCCTAATTCGCTTAACATCTGGGTAACGCTAAGGTATAAGGCAAGTACTATAAGGTTGTTCCTGCTTCTTATCAAGTTTTTCCATGAGCTTTTCTTTTCTCTTACTCTTCTTAGGACTTCCTCATTGCTAACTCTGTCGATCCTTTCCATACTCCAAGTATAAGTTCTAATAATTAGTTTCCTTACTTCTGTGTTTAAATTTCCCGCTGTAAGGAGATCTCTAATTTGTTGGAATTCTCTTTCGCTTGGTCAATTCTGCTGATAATTTCTGTCGTTCTTCTCCCATCGCTAGTTATCCTGCGTGTTTGTTTCCGTGTTTTACAAATGTTAGCATTGAATTCTTCTCGTCTGCTGCATACTAATATATTGCATGATGTTTTGCGTTATTTTAATTTAAATTTAAATCCATATCCAGGGATAACTCCGTCGACAATTTAAAGTAAATTAGTGTTAAAAAAAGTTGAAAACAAAAAATGTCGAATTTATTCAAATTGAACGATAAATTGAACGGAATAGTGAAAATGAAGTCCAATTAATTCACGTAATTGAATAGTTCATTTTGAATCATTACTTCGCCAACTACTCATATCTTGCCTTCCAACTCCTGTAATGAAATTTTTCCGTTGTCAATTAACCGCCTTCCATTTGACCATATCGCACATTCCATTTTTCACTCGCAAAAACCCACGAAAGCCGGCTATGTCGTGAGAGTTAATGACTACTCGCCTGGATGCCAGGGGCTGTCATTTACCCTTAATTCCTTGGGATTCAGTCACGTTACTTTCCATAGCTTGGAGTATTCAAGCTATGCTTGTTTATTTTTACGAAATGTAGACGTGGTGGTCACAGTTTTTTCGATTTATCTTAAGTCATTAAGGTGAAGGAAAATGTGTGAGGAATTTTTTATCCTTCCAGCGAGAATATCATGGTATCAGAATATCATATGGACTTGGTAAAGGCTTTTGATAGAGTAAATTAGAATAAACCGATGGAAATTATAAAGCGGAAGAAATTGGACTGGAAGGAAGAAGACTAATGAGTGAATTGTATTTGGGACAAAAGGCAGCAGTAAAAGTGAATGAAAACATGATTGAATAGGTGGAGATAGGGAGAGGGGTTAGACAAGGATGTTGTCTGTCACCAACTCTGTTCAATATGTATGTTGGAGACATGATAAATGAGACATTGGATGAAAGAGAAGAAGGAGTAAGTATTGGAGGAGTAAAAATAAGATCTATAAGACTTGCTGATGATATGGTGGTTTTAGCCGAGGACACAGAGTCACTGCGGATATTGATAACAGGGTTGGAGGAAGGAATGGAAATATAAAGAATGAATATAAATGTTAAGAAGACTGAAGTGATGAATGTGAACAATGTAGATGGTATGAGAGTGAAGACAAAAGAAGATGAATTAGAGAATGTGAGAACCTACAGACAAACAGACATCCCCTTTTATGTATATTGATTGATATACAATTAGTGAATTTGTGGATTATACGGGTAGATAGAGAATACCATTGACTTGGGCACCCTTAAAAACCTATGCATCGACACATTTGTGGGTATGCTATTCTTTTTGGAATCCCTATGACCTTGACTGTGGGTCTGTGGACTGTGGGTCAACGGTTGAATTTTCGTAAATAAAAGAGTTGTTTTCTGTTTCCTCGTGTCCGAAAACCAAATAAGTGACATCTTGGTCTATGAAGTTCAGACTTGTTTCTATCTCGAGTTTTTTAACATAGAAACCCCATTAGACAAATTCAAAATTTTGGTTTGGACCCACACTGTGTGGTCAAAAGGTCAAAATTGTAAAATTTTGCTTACACTAACAAAACTTAGGACCTTTTCCCGCGAGTATGCCAAATTTCAAGAATAATGCTCGAGGGTAAGTTAACAAAATTATAGGGGTCAAAAATGACACACGACTAGTGGGACAGTCTGTATATAAGGGAGGATTAAATAAATTAATACGTCATTTAATTCGAGAAGTGAGATATTCATTTGAAAGAAATGCATCTATGTTGCATATTATAAAACTGGTCCTAAACCGTATGAGCGTATAACGGTCGGGAAGCTGTCGGAAAATGTTTGCGGCAGGTAAAATAGAGGCAGAAATTGCAAGATGGCATAGCAGAATAATGAAGCTGTTCCCTCTGTTGTCTGAGGCGGAGAAGTTATTGTTTTTTTTTGCCTTTTTGCAAGTCACGCGTTTATACTGCGGTAAGCAAACAGCGCCACGCCCTTTGCGGTGTAAATGAATTACTGTTTTATCTTCAAATGCATTCATCAGCGTCACGTGACGTTGCGTCACGCTATCGCCACCCTTTTCTTTCCTCCCCTCTCCATTTCTCCCTCTCTCCCTCCCTCGCCTTTCTCACCCTCTGAAAGCTGCTGCAGCGTTTTTTTTTCTTGGTAATGCACTGATTTGGTTTTATTTTGTTTCCAGGGTGACCGCAAACCGGGAAAATTGGGTGAATTACCGATAAAAAGAGATAGTGATGCAGAAAAAAAGTAGTGGTCACTCTAGATTCTTCAAGATAAAAGCGAAAAATAAATTATATCAATATTTCTCTTATGGGTCATGATAATGGGATAATTTATTGGATAATTAACTTTATAAATCAATTATTAACGTACTTCTTCTCAGTGATATATAAAACATAAAATGTGTTGGAGCATTATCTATCTTTCCTGTTAACGTCATGGGCCAATGGTGAGTCGTTTTAAATAAGGCAATAATGTAAGATAAAATTCTTTCCCGGCTCGACTGTTTGGGTCCCACATGAACCTAACCACCACGCCCTCTGTATAATGGGCAAACTCCAATTATTTGTTAGGAGGAAGGGGGTGTTGAAAACTGCGGTATAGGGTAGAATGTTGTGTAAACGAGGGAGAGGAATTAGAGAATAGGATTTTTAGATGGAATAAAACGGAGTAGGCCTAATTGTGCAAACTTCAATAATTTGTTAGGAGGAAGGGGATGTTGAAAACTGTGTTAGAGGTTAGAATGTTGGTTAAACGAGGGAGAGGAAGGAAGAGAATAGGATTTTTAGATATTGGGCCTAATTGTGAATTAAGAGGGAAGTCCATGAAGGGAGGAGATACCCCTAGGATACTTCGTAAATACTCCTAGGAAAACTACCCTAATCGATAGAATATTTGAATGCGATAACTCAAAAACTTGTTGTGGTATCACTGTTATATTTAAAACATAATAAATAACATATTATGGATTGTTTTTTGTGCATCATTAAAGGCTGAGAAAATATAAATAATCGTCGTTATTTCCCCTTTTGAAACATTGCACCTTTGAATCACAACTAACTTCTTAGAACTGTGAAAAATGCTTTGTTACTACATCAGAAACAATATGGCTTCACTCTTTCTAATAATATCGCTGTGTAGCATGAGTATAGTATCTTTTGGACATAGTATCTAATAAACATAGTTCTTAATAAGGGCTCTCAGAATAGTAGCATTTTTCTATCTATTCCCACTTTAACTCAGAGCGATGACATGGCAACCACGAAAAACGGTGCATCCCACTGCATTTTACTGTGGCGAAGTTTTAGCGGAGTATGTATAAAGTTCGCTCCTTTTTTTTTTCATTTTAATTTTTTTAATGAAAAGGTCCCCTCAGTCGCGTGGAAAGAACCACGGAAGCGGTCGTGTTTTGATTCATTTTCCGTCCAGCCTTCAACTACCCTCTCGCACGGCATCCCCTCGTTTCGCGAAGGAAATTTTCGTTTTGTAGAGTTGACGATATGCATGCGAATAAGTGAGAATGCATTTATTTTACCTTATTTTCTCCTCGTTAGTTTTTTTTACGACCCTTACCATGTAAACTACCACCGTAGAGAATACCTTCTGGGATCCTTTTTGTTTGTTCTATTTAAAAACAAATCACCGAGGTATTTGTATAATTTGTTCCGTAGTTCTGACGAATATTTCTCGGGTTTGCATCCAGGTTAATGCTTTTATACAAGCCTTTTTTATGCAGGCTTGTATAAAAGCATTAACCTGGCTGCAAACCCGAGAAATATTCGTCAGAAGTATTCACCAGGAAAAATTTAAATCGTTTATTGTTCCTTAGTTGTCCCTCTGTCTCTAAAATATACACTAGGTCTGATCCTAATATTGTGTTATGTTATTTTTCCCTGGGCATCGCACTACTGTTTACAGTAAATCTTTTCTCGTTACCGCTTGTCGGATTTGGAATGAGATACCAACTGATGTCATCAATTGCAATTCTGTCAAAACCTTTAAACTAAAATATTATGATTCTTTACTATCTCGATAATGGCATATCACATGTTGCTCTTATTTCTTTCAAATTTATGTTCTGATTATTATGGTTCAATTTTTTGCTCTAGCGTTTTTTTTTAGTTAAGAATATGTTACTTTTTTGTGTTTGTATAAAATCCGGCTTGAAAAATGGCTCAATTCGCCGTTTTTTACCATATTTCAAGCATTTTTCTTGATCGGTTATGTCATGAAATGAAATATCATTGTAATCATTTACAATGAAGTTAATGTAAAATGCTAGCAAAATGTAATTTATTTATGTCATTTAATATTATTTTGGTTCTCACGGTTTTTTTCCTGGACAATAATTATTTTTCTATCTATCTAAACTTACAATCTTTCTAAGGCATTTAGTGCCAGATAATGTTTTTAAAATGCTGAAAGTACGAGGGTGAGTCAATAAATACGTCGCAAACGTGTGTTTGCCGTTTGAAATTGCGCGTGCACCTTTTGCAAGCAGACGGCAGCATGTGTGTGCTTGTCGTGCGATAACTCGGAAGTACTCGGTCAGTCAGAGGCTGTTAGTTCTCGAAGGTACATGCATTGCATACGAGAATGAATATTACAAAATAGGATCCTAAAGTCGGCCTCTAAATGTATTATTACAAACCGCGAATTTAAATGGGTTTACTGAATTCGCCACTTGCGTCGCTGGCGGACAAATTGATCCGAGTTTCACGGGAAAATAAGGTATTATTTTGGGTACTAAACGAAATTTATTCACATGATGATGTGATCTATGAAATTTATTGCTTTTCAATGCTATTCCTCGCAATGGCAAGCATTGTACTGCAAAATATTAGAAAATATTGGATCGCATTGCAGTCATCACAGCGCCGTGGACATTTTAGGAAACCGATTAACCCTCTACAACCCAGAGCTGATTCTGGAAGAAATCAAAATTCAAGATTTTTCATTTCGAAAACTTGAAAACGTTACACTCAATGATAACTATCCCGGCAGCTAAATATTTCGGCATTAAAATTTGCACTACAAAATAATAGGTATTTTAGATAACTCTTAAGTAGAGCTTAAAGTTAAAACATTTTTGATGTTGCTTAGAAGTAATATTTGTTTATAAAGGGTTAAAATGCGCCCCAAGTGACTGGAGAAATCAGCTTTTTATGGGATGGAATCGGGCCTCCTTTACGCAGTCTCCTTGCATACGAGTATCGATGAACGCCCATCCTACTCTTGTTCACACGCGGGGGAAATAGATTCCTTGGACGTCACTCAACGTTCTTTCGTGCGGAAGCGGTGGAGGAGACGGCCAGAGAAGACAGAGGGAAAGATAGGAACGTTATTCGGAGATCGGTCGATCTTGAAAACTCGGCGAAATGCCTCACCCGCTTGTCAACTGCTCAAGTCCTTGTCCGCCGCTAGGCGACCGACACCTCGAGACATCAAGGGTGGTTGCCAGGGCACTTGTTGCCACGTGTTACGATCGTGTTTATCCTTTTTCCTCATCTCCTCAAGTATCTCCCTCAGGACGGCCCACTAGTGAATAAATGAAAAGACCTCGACGGTTTCTGGAGTAGCTCTCTAAGAGATAGCTCGTAGAAAAGGTCTTTAATACCGTGAAGAGCAAGCGAGAGGAGGGTACGATCAGGTGATTTTATACCAGAACGAGTCGATAGGCGCTTGATTACATCAAGCGGGTTCGAGAGGGGGGTGGGAACATGCTTGTGTCACGCGTATTCGAGTATTGGGTCCATAATTTGCTTAAAAACGGAAAGAAAACACTTATAATATCGTTTTAATAGATGAAATAGACGGAGGATACGCTCTTTCGCTCTCAACTATACTTAACGTCGTCTTAGTAACCACGATTATATAAGCGTTATGACCGTTTTGAAAAGAAAGTTTATGCCCATATAATCTCTTTCTGATTATGAAGATTTGAACCCAACATACTTAAAAAAATATAACAGCTTTTTTTTACTATCGGACTGAGACCAATTCAATGCACCAATACCCAGTTGATCAAGTTAATTTCGAAGACAGAAATCCAAAAAGCGCCGATCTATTAAATGTTACCACTTTTCAACCGAGAAAAGCTCAAACGCTCTGTCCTCAAAATTCAGCATTCGCATATTCCATGAGGTTTATTTATAAAAATTCGACAATTCATACACATCATAACTGTTCATCTATTCTTAAATATATGAGTGCGGAATAATCTGAAAGATAGCTATCGCCTGGCCTGTAAATTATTTTCACACACAGCCATAAAATTAGCTATTCTAAAACCTGCTCTTATTTGTGAGGTGGGAGATGGCAATATGAACGCGAAATATCGGGACACAAAAGAATCACCATGCACGAAAGTTTTTTTTTTTATTAACTATACACATGAAAATAAAATACACATGATATTCTAAAATATATTTTTATTATCACAGAATAGATGGCGCCACCAACGCAAATCTGCGTAACACGGCTTTCATAACCGGTCGCGCAAGGTTTTTTCATAATCATTACATATTCACAGCAAATTGTCTTCGCCGAATTAACTCAATTTTTGGTTATGGCATTCATTTGTCGTCACGCCTTACGCGAACTTCATTAGATATCGATTCCCGACTACTTGAATCCCATATAATGTAAAACATTCTTAAACGATGAATTACGTGAGGGTGTAGTCTCCGTAACCCCAAATTTCAGCGTTGGTAAAGAAGTATGCGAAAGGCATAACATATAGACCTTACGTATGCTAGAAAACGTAAGTAAATATTTTAATAGCAAACTATCCGTAATTTCGTGTGGTTAAATAACCACGGAAAAAAGCAACACTGGTATATAATGGTCAGTATTACCGGTTACTATGATTAAAATTATTCCGCACATTAGGCAATCAATAATGCGACTGAAATAATTTGATGAAAGAATGGGTAAGGATGCGCTTTGAATATTGAATTTTTCGTATTTCAATGATGCATAATGTAGTATGTAATTTTGGAAAGGAGATATATTATCAAAGGGAAATTAAAACTATTAAAACCAATCAAATATAAAAAATACATAAATACAGTTAAGCATTTTGAAATGGTGTAAAATATGCAAACGTCATTGAAAGTAAAGAAATAAGTCAATGTTTAAACCAAAATAATGAATTGGTTACGCTTACGTGTAGTAGAGTTGGTTTACCAGACATCAACAATCACTTCCAGCCTTAGCAACCACTTCGAAATCCTGAATGAAATCGTACGTAAAAACGATATGAGTGTATCGCCATTTACTTTACATTGAAAATAAATGTCGATATAAAATGAAAACTATGGTTGTCATGGAGCCCTTATTATAACGAAACATCTATATTACCGATCAGGTACTACCCTGAAAATATCAGAGAGGTACGGTCAATAGCAAAGGAGAAAATGAGTCCTATCGATATAATTTCATATCGATATATTTTCATTAGGAATCGTTATTCATCAAAATTATTTGCTTTTCTATCTTACCAATATATTAAAATTTATATGCCCGTAACTATGTAAATAAGTCTAAAAAAGGGATCTATCGAATGCACACTTTGATCGATAATTACTTCGGCTCTAATCATTCGATCCGCTTGATTTAACATTTGTCTGATAAAACACATTATTAGATTTTATATATCTGACTTTCATATTCAAAACTGGATTAACAAAAACGTTATTAGCGATTAAAGCGTAACTAAGGAGATTAGTATCGATATAACTCGCACATGAATCGATCGAGCGAAATGGTCATCATTGCAAAAGTTGACTTTTTTGATAACAGTAATACCCTGAAAATTTCATTCATCTAGCTTGTATGGTTGCTAAGATATTCAAGATTGAATGCTCCACAAAAAAATGGCGACAATGATTTTTGCGTGCAGGATATTTTTCGGAATTTTATTATGAATTAACCAAGAGGGTTATGGGAAAAGCAGTTAAAACGTGAGGATACGAAGTACCCTCTACGGTTTTTCCAGAAGATTCCAAATTTTCATATGGCACATGTCTCAAGGCCGAAATCCGAGTTTGAAAATTCGCCCATCACGACAATGTAAAATCGAAATCGTTTATTCCTCGGAGTTGTTTCGACGTACGAAAATTCCAAGATAGCCAAAAAATCAACCAAAAAATCTTCCACCTTATATTTCAAGGAATTTGTCCTACAATTATTGAAAGTTGGTCAAAAAAATTCCTAAAGTTTTCCCATAAGAAAAGCATTGAAAGCGTTCAAACAATAATAAAAAATACTAAATATCAATTCGTCGCTATGAAAACCACATCAAAAAATCAACCAAAACATCTAGTCTATGTCCAATGAATATCATGTTCCTCGGCGTCTAAAAGTACAAAATAAAAGCGAAAATGTTTTAGTTCCATAAGGCTCCCATGTTAATTCAAGTCGATATATCTCGAAAACTAATCGACTTTTCCAAGTTTTCAGATTTTTTCTCCCGATGAATTTTTTTTTACTTTTACGTCCAATAAGCCAAACACCCCCACCTATCACAGTTTGGGCTGCGAATTGTGATGATTCAGTCAGTCAGTGAGTGAAATCGCAGCCTTATATATGCGTTAAATTAAATATGCCCATGAAGAATAAAGATGGATTGGACAAAACGAGAATTATAATTAGTTCAATTGTGTCTTTTCTAAAGATTTGAATTCAAGTACACGAGGTTAAACAGTTTTAGTGCCGATGACGTAATATTACGTGTGTTTGAATTTGATCGTCTTATTGTGTTAATACGATCGGATATCTACCAAGAATTGTTTTTTGGACGAGTTATTGCATAGAAAATGCACTAGATGGTAAAGTCTTAGATATTTCTGTTTTTATTTCAATTTTCTATGCACTGGTGTAAAATTGCTTAAAATTTCTATGATTTGGGAAAAATGCCAAGCGATGGAGTAAGGGAACGATTTTTTTCATCATGCCTCATAATGTGGCCATTCAAGTTGTCTCGTCTTTTCCCTACGGTTTTTAGGAGGCCTATCTGTTCTCCCACTCTTCTTAGCACTTCCTCGTTACTTACACGATCAATCCATTTCATCTTCATCATTTTTCGGTCGCACCACATTTCGAATGCCTCCAATCTTGATTTTTCTTCTCCTTTCAACGTCCAAGTCTCGCTTCCATAGGGAAACGTGCTCCATATGTTGCATCTTATGTATTTTTTCCTTACCTATTTCTGTGCGTATATTCTCAGCTGTAACAAGATTTTCTTTTTGTAGAAAGCCCTCTTCGCCTAAGCTTTTCTGCTGAGATATTCTACCACCTTTAGGCCCATTTGAGGAAATTACTCAAGCAGACAATGGGAGAGTAGCTATTACTGGCAGTAACGGGGCTCTATTTAATGAGGACGAAAATTGTGAGCCGGCATCTTATCCTTCACACACACTGGAAAGTTCACACTGTCCCATTTTGAAATCCCATACCCTTTTCCGTGCTTCTAAACACAAGCGTAATGGCTGAAGTGGTTGATTGCATCGCACCGAAGCCGGTGAAACGAAGACTCGGGGCGGGCTCATGCGGGGTTCCACTCGTGAGGGACGGGTCTGTTATGCCCCGTTCATATGACGATTGTCCCAGCGATCGTCCTGACGATGGTTGGTAGAACTAGTTGTGTGAATGCATGTCCGGACAATAGTTCACGTAGTTCCTAACGTTGCCACTTTACGATGGTAAGGCGCTGCGAAACCGGAAGAGGAAGCGACAAGAGAAGATTAACCTCGCCGGCCTCGGTGGCGGCGGGGTACACGGTATAGTCCTCGCCTACCAAATAGGAGATACTGGGTTCGAGTCCCGTCTGGGTAAGTTCCCACTATCCAGGGAAAGGTTTGTTTAAGTACGTTAAACTGTTAACATGTTAATAACCCCGATGTAAAAGGCCCTATAAGGCTGTTTTCAGGATGAAAATAAATAAATAAACATTTTGTGAAGCTCCCATCGTTCAATTATTATTCATGGATTTGTCCAAGCAAGGAAGAATATGGGTGGAAGAAATATTATGCGTTAAATACACGTTGAACACATTAATATATTAACCCTCCATATCTCAACAGCGAAAGGCAAAACAAGTAAAATTTTTGTAGATTCGTTCCCGGGAGCAAAATGTAGAAACGAAACTAAATGTATTTAAACCGTCGGAGCTAAATTCAGGGTCGAAACGGAATGGGAGACAAAACTGCTTCGGGTCGAAACTAAAGTAAAACTCTGTGACGAAACGAAACGTAGAAAACGTTTCGCACCAGAGGGACCACTTGCTTCACCTTTGAAAGGTTTAGTTTCGACCCACACCCCGAGTACGAAATATGGTTGAATTAAGCAGAGGTTAGGCCTACCGCGATTAGATGCATGGGACACTCATATTTTTACCACTAACAGGAGTACGATGAAAGCAAACTCGCCATTTCATTTTTGAACTCAATGCTTAACCTCTTTACACGCATGTCAAACGTAATGGGTCGAAAATATTCCCTCTTAGCCCCCTCCTCTCAACTTCTGGGATCGAAACTTAACTATGATCAGCGGGGTTTCGATTAATTTAGTTTCGTTCCGGGTCTAAACTAAACTGCTTGGTGATTTTAATTTCGAGCTGGAATGAAACTAAACCTGGGTCTCGTATTTTCGTTTTGCTCCGGATCGAGACGAAACATTTTCGTTTCGTTTCACTTGCCATCCTTGGATATCGGGGATCGGGTTGGTGTGGTGCTAGAGTGTTGGTTTCCCACCCCGTGGGCACGGGTTCAAATCCCGGCATTAGCAGAGAATTTTCGGAGACTGACCGATCCCTGATTGAATGTAGTTGGAGGACATTTCGAGGACAGCATTCCGTCCGTCTAATGGGACGTTAGGCAGCGATTCTTCCGGGTTTCCTTCCGCGTTCATCCATTTTGTTGGACAAATATTTCGCCAACGTTCCTGTTGGCTTCTTCAGGTCCACTGAAGTGTCGTTGCAGGATTTTTCCCCTTAATATACCCACAGCGAAGCCTACTTGGAAACGTCGGATGGGACGTCGGACGCCGTGGTCCCCTTGGTGTCACTATTTAAGGGCAGGATAATGCCGACGCCGGGTTTCTCTCCTCCCTCACTTACCTACCCTCCCTCATTGCACAAAAGACCTAAGCTGCCGGTTGCCTCCTTCAAATTCCACCCACCAGGGAAGATATACCTATGAAGAAGAGAAACCCTACGATTTTCCGTAGATTCGCACCGAAGCAGCTGAACGACTAATTCGGAGCTCCAGCCAAAGGTGTCGCATCGTGAACCGACATCTTGGTCTGGCAGACGCTGGCAGTAGTAACTGTTGTCATCGCCACAGTAACCGGCGCGATAGTAACCGAAAATGGAAAACTTCATTCTACTTACTATTTCATTCTTTACTGTCTTCGCTTTCCATTATCATACTTTACTTTACTTTTTGCCGAAAGGATAGATATTGCAACTCGTTTTTCCCCCGAACCAGAAAGGACTTTAATAAATGCTATTCGTAGTTTCCTTAGAGCACTTTCTTTTTCTTTGTAAACGACAAGTGTCCTAACACCACCTGCTACACGCCTTTTAGGTTGCTTAAGGGATATTATATGGATGTAGATGCATGTCGATAACCGAACTTGGAAGAAAGTAAGTTATCGCACAACGACTCCTCCCCCCTACGGGACCAACCTAAGAGGTTGATTGAGTGGGGTTACGCAGTGTGATCCAACGGCGTGAAATTAAGTCCCATTGGGTGAGGGCGTAAATTTTCCGCCGGAGAGAAGGCGGTGGCCGGATTTCCTAAAATTAGGAGCCGCACAGATTTTCTGACCCCCATCCCTTGAATGGACCGCGCAGGATTGTGAGGAAGAGAAGAAAAGTTGAGAAGGTGGAGGAGGGTGTTTTTTTATATTTTCATGAGTGGCTGCTCGGCTAGAAACCTTCCACGATCGAAAGGATTTGGGGTTGGGGTGGGGGTACAAGGGTTCCCTAATTAATTCCTTTACCGTCTGTCGTTCATCCCCCTAATTCAAATCGATTTCCTCCCTGACTAATACCACCCTCTCCCGATCGGCTCACAAATCTTACCCCACTTGACCCAAACCAGTCCATGAAAATCGTTCCTCTTGAACTCAACCATACTAAAGGCTTTTAAAGGCCTTCGACATTTGGCAAGAGAAGAGATAATGCTCTTCAAGTATTAAACCTTTTTTATTACCAGCAGAATAGCTCAGAGTTTGGTCTTAGGTTGTTGGCTTGTGATCATAAATATAAACTCTATGATTTTTAGCATTGAAAAGTTTGTAGGCTGCATTCGCACAAGGCTATCATTGAAATAGGGAAATAAAAAATGGTGAAAGTGGATGAATTATCTTACTTAGGATGCAGGCTAACTAGCGATGGGAGAAGCAAGAAAAACATAACCTATCAGTAGAATAGCCCAGGCGAAGAGAGCATTCCACCAAAAGAACCAGTGGAAAATTTAAACATGTAAGTAAGGAAGCAATATATCAGAGCATTCGTTTGGATTCCATTGATTTTGGAAGTGAGGCATGGACAATGACAGCAGCTGAGAAATCAAGATTGGAGCTAAATGTGGTGCTACTTAACAATGATGAGGATTAAATGGATACACATTTAGTAAAGAGAAGGCCATCATACTTCATAATGTTGCCAAATAAGTTATCCCGTCTTCTCCTAAAGGGTTTTAGAATACTTTTTTTATCCCACTCTTGTAAGCCTTTCCTGATTTTTTACTCGGTCTGTCCATTCTATATTCATCATTCTTCGGTAACATCACGTTTCGAATGCTTCTTCTCTTGACACTCCTGCTGCTTCCAACGTCCAATCTTCTCTTCAATAGAGAAACATGCACCACATGTAGTGTCTGATGAATGTTTTCTTATTTCTATGCTTATATTGTAACCGTTAAGTTGATCCTTCTTATTTTGGAATGGCCTTTTTGCGTGTGCCGTTAAACTTGCGATTTATCTCTTGAACATAGTTGATCAATTGGCTTCCGAGGCAGCAGAACTCTTTCACCCCCTCGAGTTTATTAGCGGTACACAAACCTTCATTAATCACAAGGAGACCAAGGTAATGCTGTTTTGTAAAGCATTGCGAGCAACGAATGTGAACATCATAACATAATGAAACTACGAAATTCAGTGAACTACATTTAATTACATTTTAATTGAAGCCGCCATCCGATTTTATGAAGTAATATCCATGTTTAATTTTAAATTCTGAATAACAATCAACATACTGCGTTAATCATAATAAAAGTCTTAGAATATTGCTTTTTCATCTAGTTCTGAGTTATCCTGAAAAATTTAGCTTGATAGCCAATTGGAAAGTGAATTAAAATTGAGTTGCAAGATTTGACTCGGACAATATGACAAACAACAACGAGAGTTTACGGAAAATTTGTAAAAAAAAAGTAGGTGCACCTGGGTCGTGGTATCCTCAGTAAATAAATAGTTGGTTGTTGCCGCAATACAAAAAATTCGGGGGGTGGGAGGGTTGAGAGGGCCATCAAACATGATATGTCATTCCTGTCGAGTGAAGTTAACACTTTC
The DNA here is from genome assembly GCF_921293095.1 of Ischnura elegans. Taxonomy (NCBI): domain Eukaryota; kingdom Metazoa; phylum Arthropoda; class Insecta; order Odonata; family Coenagrionidae; genus Ischnura; species Ischnura elegans. The sequence continues at coordinate 75,108,074 of NC_060254.1, read as the reverse complement.
AGTACGGGTGTAAATTTTGGAGTTCATATTCAATGGCGAATCTATTATTTCGCTAATTTCATTTTCAAAAGGCTGATAACCTTACAATTATGTCATATTATCATACTTCTGCGACAAAAAAAGATTTTTCTTAAAACATTTCTTGACTTCTTATGCAGTCATTCCCCATAGCTTATATTATATTATATTATATTATATTATATTATATTATATTATATTATATTATATTATATTATATTATATTATATTATATTATATTATATTATATTATATTATATTATATTATATTATATTATATTATATTATATTATATTATATTATATTATATTATATTATATTATATTATATTATATTATATTATATTATATTATATTATATTATATTATATTATATTATATTATATTATATTATATATTCGCCTTGAACGACTGCTTCCTTAGTGACTCTAAGGGTTCAATTGATGATAAAGGGCCGAAAAGAGAGCCCTACCCAGCGGTGATAGGGTGGGGGAATCGAAAGTACCGTCATAGGCCCCGTAACGTTATGATGATAATAATAATAATAATGTCGTCTTTATTTCACAAGCGAATTTAGGACTAGATAGTCCTCTCTTACAATTAACTTACTTGACAATCAGATACATCCATGCCCTAGGTGGTGGTCAAACAACCCAGGCGGGATTCGAACGCGCGACTTCTAGGTAAGCAGTCGGGGACTTAACTCCGGCGCCACCGAGGCCGGTAAGCAGTCATTCGCCATGGACTGGGAGGCACCTCTACCGCTTAAGAATTAATACGCATGGAAAGTGTTAAGACAGAGTCGACAGCTGTTTCAGGCGGTCTACTTCGTAGAATTAACCTTTTCTTTCCAGTTAATTCCATTTTTAAGTTTATTTGTGACGCCTCTCCACGACGAGGTGAGTTCATAAAGACTTTGTAAAAAAAATTAGAGCTCCCTTTAAAAACACAAGGTTCAGGATTCAGGGTGCGTACTGCTTCCCACGCAGAATAAGCTTCCATCGGGAATTAGGGGTCACTACTTCCTGTCCCCGGTCCAACACGCGTGGAAAATTATTTTTTGGAAGCTTTCGGGGGACAAAGCTTCCCGTCCCTTGAGAAATAGAGGGGTCGTGACCCCTTGATACCCTCCCTTTAATTCATGAAATCATCCACCCCTATACTTAATAATGAATTGTTGACATTTATATCCCTAGTCTGCCTTCCGTGAGAAGGTACAACGTGAATATTTTCAGGGCCCTACTGAGAATAGTACTGTAAATCATTGACTATTGGCGTAAATCTCATAAATACACAAATGTATTCGTACTTCGAATAAAATTTTAGCTGATAATGAGAAAATTTAACACCTTCCATTTCAATATATTTTCTGAACATTGCGCTCTTATCCTCTATTTTCCTGTGGTTCTTTTTTGATGGAATGGTAGGCAATGAAATGATCTTTTTTTAGTTTGTAATCAACGTATAACGGTGAAATGAAATGTGATTTTTATTTTATATCGTAAATCATCAAGTTAAATACATTGAGAACAGTTATCGCTACTCTATAAAATCATTTCATTACTTCCAATGCATTATATTTCATGAAATTTAAGTTTTTTCAGTGTACATTACGGATGTTTTAACGTTTTTGAACTTTGAAAATATTCCTCCGAATTGTGAAAAAATTTTGAACAATTCCATGAAAAAAATAGAGCGAAGGGAGCTTCACGAACTTCTCGCTTTTCTCTTGTCGCTTCCGTTTCCCAGAGTCCTCTAGATGGCAGTTCTCTACACTACTCCCTCATAGGGTCTTTGTAGTGTATTATCAACAATCCAGAGGACTCTGCCGTTTCCGGTCTCCCAGCGCCTAACCATCGTAAAGTGGCAACGTTCGGAACTACGTGAATAATTGTCAGGTCAGGACTTGCATTCACACGGCTACTTCGGCCTACTATTGTTAGGACGATCGCTCGGACAATCGTAATGTGAACGACGCATAACTCCGCGAGCCCGCCATGTAGTCACGTCTCCACTGTCTTATTGTACGTGTATAATGAGTTTAGATAAAACTTTCTTAAAATTTGCTCGTGGCTTGATTATTTTTTTCATCATCATCATCATCATTAGTCAACAATCCTAAGATTGGTTTAACGCAGCTCTCCATTTCTCTCTCTACTATCCGCTAATCTCTTCATAGCTACATATTTATTCTCTTATACATCCTTTATAACCTGTCCTATATAACTCATTCGGGGCCGTCCCTTGCCCTTTTTCCCTTCCACTTGTCCTTCAATTTTTTTATTACGATAAAAGTAAAGGTAGGTCAAGATATCTGTTGCGCCCCCTCCCCCAATGAGTATTTTTCTGTATCCGCTACTGCACACGTTCGCGGACAATTTTTTGTGAACCACTGTTCTAAATGCACGTTTGCAGTCCGATGACACTCCGTTTTTATAAGAAATTCCCATGAGAGCCTGAGTGACGCGAAAATATTGACGGAAGAATAATTATTAAAAAGCGATCCGGAATTCTCTGCCCCTCGCTTTCAATCGTAGTGTTGACAGTCTGGAGACAAACTAGACTTAATTGCCGGAACATGAAAGGAATTTTTTTATCGTACCTTTTCACTCTTCCCTCTTAAGGGAAAGCGCGAAAAATAAAATTTATCTCAAGGCTCCGACGGATCTTTCGTGTTTGCTCCATCGTCTTACATCACGTGATTATCTCAGCGTCTATCCTTCCACTCCAGTCCCTCCATCATCAACCCACAATTAAAGGGGAAACTTGGGCCGTAAGGAAAACGGTTGAGGAACCCAAAATCCGCGATTGTCCATTAAACGACGATGTGAAGTTAATTGGCCGATTGCAGGCCAAATATGACACCCATCGCGTTGTTACACCATTTAAAAATGTCATGTGTCGCAAGTGAAATTGCAATTAGTTATTTCTATGAATTAATCATTCCACATGTTTACTGCGATATTCTACAGTTTCCGATTGCAGGCCAAATATGACACCCATCGCGTTGTTACACCATTTAAAAATGTCATGTGTCGCAAGTGAAATTGCAATTAGTTATTTCTATGAATTAATCATTCCACATGTTTACTGCGATATTCTACAGTTTCCAGGCGGTCTCGATAGGGGACAATCTTGCAAGAAGTAGTTGCAAATGTAATTTTACCGACTTTCACTGAATTTCACTGGTGAATTCTGGCATCAGCTATCCCGAGTTAAAAATTCATGTCACAATTTTTCTCTCTGATGTACGAGTGCCGTAAGTTTTTTAGTTGCACGAGGGTTGTTTTTTTAAGTAAGGGCCGTTTTTTATATAAAATAGACCAACATTTTTTTTTTCAAAATTCTTTTATTTTTAGAATTTTCATACTTTTATTTATACTTCCACATAGTTACCTTGTTTGTTTAGGCACTTATCATACCTTAAAACTAAGTTTTGAAACCACTATTTAAAGAAGAAAAAATTAAATTATTACTAATCTTTACTCCCGATCGAACCACTCTTGAATTTTAACCATTAAAAAGTTTAAAATTATTATAAAATAATAATGTTCCATGGAAAAGAAAACGTGGAAATAATTTGATTGGAAAAGATTTGCTTTTTTCTCAAACGCAATAAAAATTGGTTTATTGTCGACCAGTTCAATTTGTATCTGCACCATTTCAGAAAAATAACCTCGTCTTCTTTGTTATATTAGCCTTAGAAATCAGATCAAATGTTAACCAGTTCACTATGTGGAAATTCATTGTAATAAGATACAAACAGCGTCCTCATCAAACATTTACAAACAGCCTCTACATCAGTTGCGGGCTCTAAATAGTCGCCTGTGAGCGGGGCCACTGTCAATGCCGTGTGCATGGCCGTATATAAGGGCCATGGCCGTGTGTTTCATTCGGACTTCCTCAAACCAACTAAATATTTGCTATGTAAAACTTCCAGTGCGCGGGGGCCCTTATAATTAGGAACTGTGATAGAAACGATGTGATTAGGGAAATAGACAGCAGAACTGATTTTTTTCCGCGTTTAGTTCTGGGATAGCTTGCCTCGGGGTAGACAAAATAAGCTCTTCATGAATAGTTAACAACTTAATATATTTGTAAACACTATCTCCATGCATTTCTTGGCATGATACAAAACATCCATGAATAATTTACTAACTTGTCGTTTATTATTATTACTTAATAATAATTTTATCTGCATGGTAACATGCTGGTGTCCATAGCACTCCAGTAGTTTCTCGTCTGACCGTTGGTCTTACAATTAGTTCCTGTGTGTTTGCGCTGCGTCCGGCAGGAGGGCGCGTGTCTGATGCTGGGCGAGCATGCGTGCTGCAGAACTGGAGTGGAATCACCCCATGCCACATACCAAGGTGGTGGCTTGTACGGTACTTTGTAGATGTTGTCACCCGTGTGGCATTGCACTGACTGATATTTGAGATCTTATTTGGCACGCCAGCGACCATTATAACGAGCAATGATCATAAATTCTCTCTATTACTATATTAGTAGGGCCGCAGGGTAAGTATGTAGGTATGTAGGTACCTACTACCACCCCCGAATTTATATAATATTTAATATTTCCTTTTAATTTTCATTAGTGCAATAGTTTTTGTATCAGGATACAAACAGCAGCAGTAATTAATACTATTTAATAGTATGGATTATTACGAAAGTGATTTGTATCTTATTGCAATGAATTTACACACAGTGAACTATTTAAAAATCCATCTGGTTTCTAACGCTAATATGACAAAGAAGACGAGGTTTTTCTGAGAAATAAGACATCCGATAGCCGTATGTTAGATTGCATTCACGAATGAGCGTAGATTATCATTTTACATCCACATCATCGGTCTCCAAAGTATGAAGGAAAACATTCCAATCCACGCTTGACAACGTCCAATTTATTGGCCTAACATGAACGGATCAATGCCAACCAAAAGATTGAGAAATCCCAACGCATTACCGGAGAAAACATAAAAGGTTATTTGGTAGCAAGAAAGATCTATTTTATTATTATTATCTTAACACTCAACTTACTAAACCATCGTGGTTGTAGCTGCACAACAACAGGTTAATCTATTTCCAAAACTATCAGATAGTTGGCAGCACCTCCTAGTCAACCCATACCCCTTTCTACCCCGTGTTCCCCTGTAGCTGTTCAAATTAGATCAGTGCTATCGAGGAAGATCAAATATCGGGATACATGAAATTTTAAAAGGCTATTCAACTCGATGCCATCACATTTGAAATGGATGGATATATATGCGCAGGCTTCTGATGGATCACCCTGGCGAGTAAAGCACGAAGCAAGGGACTCATTTCCGAAGTTACAGCCAATCTTATGCCAACCGAGGAATCAGGTTTTTTGTCCTATATCTTGTTCGTGAAATGGATAAGACTTGGAAAGAGTTCCGTAGATCTCGAGCGAGATTAAATATTCATGGAATGATAACGGAGAAGTCGCTTTTGCGCGGTATTTCTGCGCGCCCCCTGCGCGGAGAATCAAAGAAATTATAATAAAAGGATACGTACGCTCTCCGTGATCGAAAAATGCATAATTGATTTATAGCCATCGAATTCTCTGCGAGAGGTTTATCACTAGAAGGCCAGCTCCAGACTATTTTGATAGGTAACCTATACTCAGGGAAAAATACAGGCATGAGAGTGTTTAAAATACCGCTCCAGATGTATTTGAAATACAAAATACCTTTGACTTGGGTGTTTGAAAAAACTACAAAATCCTCTATATTATTTCTACTGTATAGATACCTTTTTCTCAACTTAAACGCATCCAAACTCTACAAATGAGGTACCAAAATGCACGGAATATCAGAGAACATGCGACGGCATATCTTACTTCCTAAAGACTCAGGGTCAGACTTTGCAAAGAGCTGGCTTATTCCTGCCTGACCCTGTATTCTCTCATGTTTGTACATGAATATTACAATTAAATTTGTACATAAGACCCTGCCTTTTTTTCTACATTTTAAAATTAGAAACGCGCCTATCCCTCTGTGGACCTGCATTGAAAAGAGCGGCGGAAGCCCGCTTGGAGCAGGCGCATCACGCTCGTAGTATTCTTTATGCCATCGAAAGTTGTTTAAGAATCGTTCCCTATGGGGTTACAAAACCAATATTTTAAGCAAAAAAACAGTTCAACATTTACAGGAAATGGATTTCAAGGAAATAATTATTAACAGCAGGCTTTTGTAAAATGAAAGGTTCCTAGAAACAAATTATGAAAAAAGTGATGTATCGAAGAATCGAACCTAGTATCTCAAGATAGTAGTATAATGCCGTACAAACCGGGCTACCGCTCATAGTTGACGAAAACTCATTTCTAAGAGAGTATAAATAGAGACCTGTAAATGTTTAACTGCGGGTTTTTGTTTAAAATATTGGTTATATAACCCCATGTAAGGGGTGATTCGTAGACAGCTCTCGATGGACTCCAGCACTTCAAAGTTTGATTGAAATCAGATACCCAGTTTTGTGACACTGGCCTTGTAAGTAAAAAACTGCAAATGTAGTTATGCACCAAGCCGCATTTGATACACACGCAGACAAAAGTCACGTATTCTTAGCTAAACATAATGGGGAACTTGCATGAATTTTTTTTATTTCATAGGCGGACAGAAAATTATTTTCTGAATACAACAAAGAAAACCGCATGTAAATCTGAGTTTTCCTTCGCGAGTTATTTAATGATAAATATAACGAATTTTAAAGCGCGGGAAAAACTCCCTCACCCCCCAAGCCACTGCCGACGAAGCCTCGATGACGTCAAAGGTGCCTAAACATCACGCAAAGCTATTGTTGTGATTGTTTGTAATAGTTGCCAGCAGTTGTGAGAGCTTCGTTTGTTAGACGTGTTGATTATTTTATATTTAAAGATAAATATCCGACGATAGAGGCTTGGAAGCCCTCGTATTTTGCATTATTTATAATATTAATATCTGAGTAAGGGCATAAAATATAAAACTGGAGCAGTTAAACCAAAAATTTGATAATACCTAAATAACATCGTTGTAGGAGTCTGAGCCACGGCCATTGGAAGGGGGGATACGTCAATTGTAAGTTGATGTTATCGACGGCATATCATTCATTTAAGTATGTAATTAGAACGATTTTGATGTTTACTAATGTCCGCTTAGCTTTTATGTACAATAACTTCATCCGTTTATTCGTAGGTACCGGAGAATTCGTCGTTTAGGACTGTCTGTGCTTGTATTATGGGGTGAATTCCAGTCAGTGCAACTTTCGCTCGCTGATTGGAGACATCTAGGAACATTTTTGTGCCAAAATAGTGTTATTTTTAACGTGACATCTCCCGTTAAGCTACTGCTAATAATCACAGTGCCAGTGGTTGTAATGCACAAAGTTTGACAAGGTTGAAAAATATCGGCCAAGAGTCATCAGTGTTCCATCGTGATTGAATTGTAAAAAGTGCTATTACGCTATCGATAAATGTCTAACAGTAGTGTAAAAATTGTCAGTGGCGTGCTAATCTCCGTTGTTCACCGTAGATATGACATTTCACGATCACGCTATTGAAATAAAAACTGGGTGTGAAGTTTGTTATTCCATTATTTCAACGAATAGTAGTGAGAAATGTCACTTGTGTGGGCTAATTTAAGGGTTTAAATCAGTGAATAAATAGTTCTATTCATCATAACGAGTTCTGTTATTGTAAGTTGTACGTGATGAATATAAGAATGTGATAGTGACATCCAGTTTTTGATAAGAGTATTTGCCTATTTCCCACTATATTTTTATGGTATATGCTAGTATATTTTTATGGATTTACCTATATCATTGAAATAGGTTGTAGCTTGTGTGTGTATTGGCAGCGGAACCGATTCGCGATCTCACATGTGGATTGTGTGCAGACTGTTTTGCTGTGAATTCGTACCGTAGGACAGATAGGACAACCTTCTCCGCTAATTCGGTGTTGCCAAATTCAGCAGCACAGCTTACTCTAATGTCAACAGCACAGCTTACGATCGTTATCCTCCAGTATTACAAGTTTCTTTTACAACTCGATTTGCCGCCGACGTATAGCAATAATTTGTCTTAACAAATTCCATGAGGGTCGTAGCATCAATTTTTGGTGTCCTAAAAAAAGGCTGGTGTCCTAACACCCCATGCCACACGTCTTTTAGGCGGCTTGCGGGGTATTATGTAGACGTAGATGAATTTCAGGTGTACTATTCGAACGAGTGGCAACGTTATCATCCATTTTTCTGATAACCAAAACACACGAAGTGAAACGCTTGTACTTCATCATCCCGATGCCGCATTATTAATATCCCAAGTAATAATCTAGGCACAATAGCAATAGGAAAACTTGCCCAAGAATAACAGAACAAAATAAAGTGACGATGAGCGGCTAAATACTCCCTCAAAACAAATTTTACACCATGCGCTCAGCGTATTTCCCTACTCCCAACGGTTGTTTAGGCACCTATGACGTCACGCCTGGCCTCGGCAACGCTCGGGTGTCTTCGCGCAGTGGTCGGCTCAGAGAAATTTTTCTCGATTTTGAATGCAATTTTTTTATTTCTTTTGATGTTGAATGGAGAAACTGAAGGTATTTTTGCGACCTAATGTATCCATTTGACTTATTCAAAATAGTTTTTAGAGCAATCTACGACCCATGCAAGTTCCTCATTAATCGTAGTGGGCGTAACTTGGTGGAAATCCATAATCGCAGGAATAGAAGGATCAACAACTTTGCTATTTCCACATAGTAATTTATTGACACCGACCATGGCTTCGTTACAGAGTAACATTATCAAGGAGAAAATTCAGGTAAATTGACAGTATAAATAGCAGAAGGTTGGATCCAAACCACAGTGACGCCAAAGCCAGCTCTAACCCCAACCCATACCTCCCCCTAACCAACGGCTCCCGGTAATTTTCCCTACCCAACCTTCTGCTATATATATTGTAACCAGCCCGTTCAATGGGTCCTCCCTTCCCCTGATGCCTACGTCCCAAGGAAGTGGTTATTTGCAAGGAATAAACAAAAATTGGAAAATTTTGAAATCCCAGATGGGTGTTCTCTCGGTGGCTACGGTTGGGGTTCGCCCACGAGTAAAATACGCTGATGATTCGGATGGAAATGACGGTTAGCCACCTTACAATACCGAAATAACAATTTATTATAACATCAAAAAAAATTGTTGAACAATCAAAGGACCAAGTTATAACAACCAAAGAGAAATCAAAAAAAATCGTTGAACAATGAAAGGACCAAGTTATAACAAACAAAGAGAAATAAAAAAAAATCCCTTTTCCCACACACGAACAGTGTTCACTGTATATGAGGAGGGGGGTCTTCACTGGGGGGGGAATGGAGTGCAGAAAAGGATAGACATCTGAAACTAAGAAATGGCACCGACAATAACCCCGAATCAAAAAGGGAAGAACAATATGAGGGTATTATATTATACAGGGTGTCCCATTTATCTTGACCACCCGCAATAACTTTTTGTCCAGATGTAAATTCAAAAATGTGTCAAGCAAATGTCCATTAGCCGTCAGGGAGACATTAATCAGCATGACGATACTTTACGTTCTGTCCTTGACGTTACTGCGTCCGTATGGCTCCGCGGTGTCGAACTTCCTTTCCTTGGTTTCAATTATTTCACTCACCACTAACTACAACATCGTTGCACTCCTTTTTCTGTCCTGAGTCCTCTTCCGCCGCACCTTTTTATGCCGTCCCTAGGGACGGCGGCGTGCGGAAACCAGCCATGCTATCGAATCATCCGATTCGATAGCCCGCGAGTTCAAAACAAAGCATACAACATAAAATAAAATGGTTGGTGGCTAACCGTTACAATATACTGTTAATTTATCTGCATTTTCACCTTGATAACGTTACTCTGTAACGAAATCATGGTCGGTGTCAATAAATTACTATGTGGAAATAGCAAAGTTGTTGATCCTTCTATTCCTGCGCTTAACTAAACAAGCAAAACAATTCTGTAGCAAAAAATCAACCATAATAACTAGAACACAATTTTGCAAAAAAAAGGAGAGAAAATTATGCTATTATGAAAATAGGAATGCGAAGTAGTTAAAACAGCTACAGAAACGGTTGTAGAAACATCTGAATCATGAAATGACAACCAGTATGGTTTAAGTACGGATCTGAAGATGAAAAAGTTTCGTATTAAGTCGATGTAATTCAGACACTACTCTATGCTCAAACCTAAAAAAATATTCGTTCGTTTATGAGTAAATGGATTTAGAAAATTCAATGTCAATTACCTGCGATAGGAATATATTATTGGTTATGAAAATATGACAATTTCTAGCGTAGAATGAAGGTAGATAATGGACAGATAAACACGAATTATAGTGGAATTTGCTTTAAACCATTCTATAGTTACGCACTTATTCCTTGTGACTCATACCACTCGACCCAGGAAAAACTATCAACCTTTCATTCAATGCTACATAGACTTGTCAACTAAGCCATTAAACTTAAGCAACTTCTATTGTGATCATATACTGATATATACTAAAAGATCGAAAATGAATCTTTACTTAGGAGATATTCAGTTTATTTTTTATGCATTGCGGAGAAATATAACCAAAAGTAAAATGCATTCGTCACGCAATTTAAAAATATCCCAATCGAAGTCAGAAGGCTCGGAGTTTTCGCAGGGTGACGTTGACGAACTCCAGCAGAACTCTCAACAGGGGCCGTTTTCCAATCCACGTAGTATGCACTCATTCACTTGATCCCTTTCTCCCTTGCACCCTGCTCCCTTACTAATGCTCTACTGGCGCCATAAAGTGTGAACGGAAATACTGGGAACTATTGACAGTAACGAAATGTGACCACGGGGTAGTGTTAGGACATTGAGTGTTTGATTTGAGAATCAATTTCACCTGTATACTTATATTTTTGTATTTGAAGGGCAAGAATTCACAATGCCGATATAATAGTACGTAGAAGAGCTCACATAATGTACACAAAATTACATAAAACTCCAGTTCAAGATTTCTGAGTTTTCCATTGCCGCCATTTTCACGTCCACTTCCCACGAGGGCACGTGAACGAGGGAGCATCCACGTTCCCTTGTTCACTTACCCTTCGTTCCCTTGCGCCCTCGCCGATTGGATCCACCCTTGCTGTCGTCACATCCGTAAGTTGACGATCGAAAAGTGCACGAAGGGTGAATAATTGCGAATTGGAAAACGGCCAGAACTTCCCCAGTTAAACAAGCGTGACAATAACCCCATTTGACTGTAAGCTCTCGCTGTTTGTCTATGGTTGGCTCTAGCGGTGATTGCTGTTCAATTTTGACCTAACGGAAACGTCAGGAATCAAACGTCTTTCTTCGTGAAATAAGAAAAACTATGTTTCAAAACGAACCTCGCCGCGCGCTTCCGGAAGATGTTCCGTTGAGTCCAAAATTCACCCCTACCAGCCTATTTACAAAGGTACATGATCAAAATGGCGGATGAATATCGTTTTCGGTGTAAAGTGATGTTTTTGTGAAAAAGAAGCTTTAACCTAATAATATTTTTACAAAATTGAGAAACAACTGAGGAGAATATATTTGCAGTTTAAGTTGAGATTAGATACATTTTTTTGTACCAATCAGGAAAGTTTATTATGTTTTTTTTGCATAATTTGTTTTAATTTATGCTGTAAATTTCATAGATTTTTGTATTTTTCTTGTTTTTGACATTTTTCTTACACATTTTACAAATCGAAAATGAAAGCATTCGTAATTACTATCCTATGAATCGAAGATGGTTAAGAATTGTAGAAAACTTACTTGATAAGGTAGTGTAAATGTATGTTGTTGGGACACATTGATCGTAATCCCAAATGTCTGCAATATATGAGTTATTCGTGTCCTTCAGCCTGGTCTTAAAGTTATCTACCTGATGGGAAATGAAGCCATTGATGGTGGGGAGTTTGTGGGCGGTTCTAACATATTTCGCCATCACTAGAGGGACTGGTGCAAATGTGGAAGCATAAGCTTTAGGACTTGGGAGGTACTGTATGCTAGCGGTGAGCGCATCAACTTCTTGGCCTGCTTCTTTAGTAAGCTTGTAGGAGCGGTGACAGTCAACTCATGGTTTATTGTCTGTGAAATACTTGTTCCAAGTTTCTCTTCACTCGTAAAACTTTTGAGGTACTTACCTAAGTTTTAAAGTTTATTTTAATCACCTAGTCCACCAAGCTTTTTTTAGTGCTATATAAGCTTAATGTTAAGCATAAAACATGCTACAATCTGGTGTCATCAAGTAATCTACTGGCTGGAAAATGTAGCATAGTTTTAGCTTCATAGTTCAATATGCCGACCCTGGTAATGTGGAAGCACAAAACTGGGGTAAATGTGGAAATGTTTCCACATTTCTGTCACCTAAATGTGTTCTGTCGACTACACCACCTTTTCGCCAGTTTCAGAAGCAAATGAAGATTATTGGCCACAAGCCCAAGTGTAAAAGGGAAAATCGGGATGTTCAATCTATGAGAAAAGCGATTGTTTCCGTAAGAGAAAAGAAAAATATACTTTTTGCTCACGTTGTGAAAATGAGACTACATTTGTGACTTTTGCAAGTGAACATTTTATTTAAAATTGATATTTTTTAAGCTTTTGCGTTGATTTTTCAATGAATAATAAGTAGATAACCAGATATTTCACTTTTCTATGGTATGAAAGCCAGAATACAAACGTTTCCACACTTCCAGTACATTTTGAAAACCTAATCAAAGTGTCAATTTATAATTTACTATTATTTTTACTAAGTAAACGATAAATTTAGCATAAAACCAAAATCAGTTATAAAGGGTAGTATATTTGTGGGTTTTTTTCTTGAATTTAGACAAATTCCACTCGCTTGTTTGGGTATTTCCATCGCGTCGCTCCTACGGAAACCTTATCGAACCTTCTCCAAAGCACTCGAACCAACCCTCTCATTACGGCAGCCTTTGAAAGCTTTCTAAACATCTCCTGAGTTTTTCAACCCCCTTCCATCTCTTCTAAAGCGGTCCATCCCCTTCATTCTTTTTATGGACCGTTGCCGGCTGAAAACGGCAAACCACTCCACTTCACCCCCTTTCCCAAAAAAACAGATTCCCCAATCTTCGCCTTACAAAACCCCTCCGCGTTTCCATGGGGATCACCCACTCCAAACATTCTTATACCCGGTCCTTAACCCTAGTGCGCTATCGCTCAATTCGAGGCCGAAACGGGATATCGAGTCGGCTTGTTTTAATGCTTACACGTGTCATAACAAATGTGGTGGCTTCCGGTCGATTGGGACACATCAGGATCAGTAAATTTTGGTCCATATGGTCACTTAGGAAGAAGGACGAGAGAGATTTTTCAAGGTGAAAGTGAAAGAAATGAAGACTTTCGAAGAAGACGTTCTGCGAGCGTATGGGATCCAGTGCAGAAAGACTTAATCCGCGAACTGAATACAATACAAAGGAAGGCTGCGCGTTTAGTCAAAAACTGCTACGGGCGTACAGACAGTATTACCCAGATGTTAAGCGAATTAGGCTGGTAGCCGCTGGCGACTCGGAGGCTGCGCGCTAGGCTTAGATTGCTTGAACAATTGAGAATGGATATCTTTAAGAGCGACACTGAGAACATAATATTGGAGCCACAATATATTTCCAGGTCCGATAGAAGCGATAAATTAAGAGAGATGTTTTGCCGAACGGATAGATATGGGAATTCGTTTTTCCCCCGAACCATAAAGGACTTTAATAAACGCTAGTCCCAACTTCGTTCGAGCACTTCATTTTTTTTAGCTCTAAACGGCTGGTTTCCTAACACCCCCTGCCACACGCCTTTTAGGCAGCTTGCGGGGTATTGTGTAGATGTAGATGAAGATGCGGATGTGGAAGACTTTATATGTCCTCTTCAAATAGAATAAACCCAGTTAAAACAAAAATTATGCCCATAGTGTGGCCGAATTGTGATTCACGTGTGGTAGTTATGGCTGCGGCTAGCCTCAGATGCCCATATTATGGGCTGACTGTGGATGCCATCCGGAAAGCCGTAGTTTGGCTTGCCAAACACATATGCAACTATGGCCCCACTTTGAATTGTCTCAGGAAAGCCTCATGTGATAAGTTTGGTTACGGTTGCCATTGATACAGGTTTGTTGATGAGATTTCAAAATGAGAGTCGGTTGATTTTATTGATATGAAAGCGTGTTAAAGAAAGAAGAAAATGTGGTTATTTAAAGAGAAAAGGCTCCCACATTATTTATTGATTTCACCAATTTTGGCGTGTTAACGTGAGTTTACTGTGAGTAGTGTGATGTTGAAATGTGGGGATGTTTAGATAGGCTACCGTAAATGTTGTAATGACTAAATATGTGATTTTACCTGTTACAGATTGGCCTATAGGCCTAGTTAAAATATCTGGAGGTAGAAGTTTAACATGTCTCATTCATTTCCTGTCTCAAACCCAAGGAAATATTGTAATACTAGCCTATCTACAATGTTGTTTGTTTTTTTGTAACTAACCTAGAAGATCATTAATGGTTATATTATGTTATTTATGGTCCATTTACTGCATTAATAAAGTACTTACAAACATAAAGGATACACCCTTATGTTGATGATAGGTAGGAACTTAAATCGGGTCACTAAGCCGATGTCTCACTGTCAAATTTGTATGAAAATTTTATGGGGGGCACCAGTGGTGTCATGGCGACGGAACGGCGCACAGTGGGCTAGAATCGAAAAAAGCTGGCCAAAACCTCAAAATCGATTTTTTTGAGCTAGGAAGTTGAAACTTCGCATACACATTCTCAAATAAATTGTGCATAACTACCCAGATTATTTTGGTCCTGTGTTTTCACTTTAACAATACATGTGAGGTCAAAGTTTAGCAAATTTAGCTAAAAACGACCACCCTCGATTTTTTCTGAAAAATGCCGACTTTATCCTCGTGCAGTGGTTTTATAAATAGTTTTATCGACAAAACTGTTATACCATCTTAATTGACACTTCTTATTCTTTCATTTGAAGGGTTTTTAAAGATTTTGTTTCATCAATAACCATAGATACATAACAAAATGGCGGAGCCTGTTTTCAACCCATTTTTTTACATAAACGTAGAAAAAAAGTAGACATTGTCACCGGCTTACACTAAGTAACTTATATCCTGTCGTTCTTTGAAGCTTCTACATTGTGAATCTAAAGTCAAACCTTGCACCAATTTGCAACCCCGAATTTTAAATCGTTTTTTCGAACGCACGGACGACTCCGGTTCTGGCCGGCGGCGGCGGAGAGTACGGCGACGCGGCAAGCGGGTGGATGCAATATGGTCTCATTCACTTTTATGTGTGGATAACAGATGTATTAGTGACAGAAAATAATCACCAGAAAGTAAAATTTATAAATATTACTACGAATGACTTCCATTATGCAATCGCTGGGCACTGCAAGAGGTGCACTGAAAGGTTTCTTTCTTTGAGTGCATTCCATGGAGAATGGACTTAAATCGCGTGCTTAAAGTGGGGAAACGGACTCTTTTACTAACTCATAAACTTTTTAACAATAACAATTAATATATTCCTTAAACGTGATGGAAAATGGCTCAATACAGTACTTGATTTTGCCGAATTTTGACAAATCAGGTACTGTCTTGGTGCTTGAAGAGTTCATTATTCTTATCCAGTAAGGTTATTTAGTTTATATTCTTGATTTAAAGCAATTAATAACTATTCCTTATGCAGCACAATTTACATGTTGCTCTAGTTTAGCCAGTGCAGATGGACGTCAATTCATGTTCTCAGGGTTGTATCGAGAGAACGAATAGGAGGAAAACGAATGCAAAAGGAAGATACAGTGACCATCCTCGGCGGCAAGAAGAACTCTTGCCAAGAGGATAAAATGTAACCCAGAGTATTGTGTTATGTCAGATTAAGAGGCCCTCTCACTAAGTAATTGTGTCCATGCAGCTCAAAAAATTTCGGTGCAAGGGTCTTCGAAAATCTGAAATGTCAGGGATATAATATTAACCCCAGCGATGAGAGAGTGACGCGAGCATATGATTTCATTTACCCGAGTGAAATTATTGTAGCAGAGGTTATATAAGAAGTTTTCAAAAATGGTTCTGCATCTTACTGCGACTCGAATCTTAACGGGCATTTCCACAGATCCAAGTTTCGCGTCGCATATAAAGTGCACTTTAATTTGCAAACACGGCTTTGACAGTAGTTAGGACATACGCAATATAATCGCACGTGGGAACGAGGGCCTATGTCTCATGAATTATTGCTCGTGATCACCTTTGTGCCTTCTTGTTTAGATAAAAAATGCTGTTCGTTAGGCGAAGCATGAAACAGGCAAGAGTATTCAAAGGTCGCCACAATTATTCTAGATTTCCTCTCCAAATAATTTAATTTTCTCTCTCTCTCACTGACACTTTAAATACAATTATGGTATGCCACCAACCGTACATGAGGTCTTCATTCAAGGAGCTGACTTTGCAAAAGAGTCCATTCTTGATTGCGACAACTGACAGGGGAAGCAATATAGGCATGTATACCATGCCTATATTGCTTCCCTGAGTACCTTGCTGGCTGGTAGCGCTTGGCTTAAAAAAGGTTTATTAATACCTTATCAAACGAAGAAAACTTTCCGACCTTAGCCAGTTTTAATAGGTGATTATTAAGACATGTTTCCCTGAACTCTGTGCCTCATGCATGCATTGGTAACCTCAGACGATGTATAACTCCTATCCTCTCGTGTAGAAACTAGGTCCCTGTGACGTCACGTGGAGTGGAATCGCATGGGCGCCAATCTGGCCTTTTTCAAATGTGGAAAAAATTTGACCCTTGCCATTCGTCTAAACCGGTATTTCAAAAACCAAATAATTTGTATATTATGAATACACTAATGGTGGCTAACGAATCGCAATCAATGCCTTTCGTTTTCTTTGATGAAGGAAACTACCCTATTTACCGTAACTGTATTACATCTCTCGCAGAAAGATGGGAAAGAGTTGTGGCCAGCGATGTACAAGACTTTGAATGTTTCATATGTAACAATATTTCACAATAAAGTTGTCATTGAAATGGCATATGGAACTTAGTTGCGCATACTTCCTCTGGTATCGAAACTGCCGCCGTGGCGCTTTACAGCAGCGGTGTCTCCCGAAAATATTGCGCGAGGAATTCGCAGGCAGGTGGAGTAGGTGTCACACCCTGTCGGTGGTCGCGGGAATCTCCCCTCCCGATGTAAGTATATAGGCTCACTTTTCAGAGGCGGCCTCGCTTGAAATCAATATCTTAGGCCAGAATGAGAGTAAATGACTCCAAACCAGCCAGCCCCTGCTCTGGTCGTTTTTCCCCGCCTTAGTCACGGCGTCGTCGATCGCCTCCTTAAGCGAAATAATCAATAAAGTTCTTAGATTCTCTCGGCCTATAAAGTGCAGAAAGGTTTCTCGGGTTTTCCACGGGGTAATTTGCTCCATGTCTCGTGACGTTTCGAAAAGCGACGTGCTCTTCATCCCCAGGATAAATTGATAGCCGCTGTTTGAAACGTCGGGAGACATTATGATAATTACCCGGTGGAAACCCCGAGAAACCTTTCTGCAATCGTTAAAGTCTTCCCCATTTATCGTTTCGGGTACAGTATTCCACCCATCTTTATCCGTTTCTTGAATTTTAACTTAGGACTCGACCTCATCATCATTCAAGGCATTGGGGGGTTGTCAGGACTTTAGTTCGGGGAGCTCCAAAACCAGAGTGAAAAAGTTTTGAAAAACAGGGTACTAAGAGCCTCATTCTGTACGGAATAGTACCGTGCTATTCGCTATAATTTCGATCACTAGTCACTATTGCCATGGTTACCGAGACCCGCTCGCTATTCCGTATTCTAAACGGCGGACAGCGACACGCTGGGTCGCTAAAATGAAATTGGGCTCCCCAGAAGTTTCAATCTTTCATACGGATTGCCATTCAACGAAAGTGAGATAGTGCTCGGTAGTACCTACATTACAAAATGGTTTCATATAAAAGCAGCTCATCAGTGATTCATCATAGAAGCAAGAAACATATGTCCTTATGCCGAGAGTAAAGAGAATAAAATGTATCAGAATAAAAAACCATAAAAAAATGCAATAAGAATAAAGTAATTAGAAATTATTTTTTTTATTTTTATCAAATTAAATGTAAAAAATAAAAGAGTATACGCAATAAACATAATCCAGTGAACATTTTCTTCGAGGAATATAAAGTTTATGTTCAAACAGAAATTCAACATTCTTGTGACGAAAAAACCATCCTCTCAATTTTTTTAATTGTGATGTGCACATTTCATCACATGATTTCACTACGAGTAGGTGACACTTTTAGTTCTAAATAGTTGCGTGAATAGAAACTTACTTTTAAATTCCTCATATAATATGTAAACATATTTCCTGGTTAAGACTTTATTTTTCACTATTTTAAAGTTTAGATTTTTAATTCCCCAGTTAACATTCATTTTTGTGTTTTATTGTCATCTACTTCAACTGCAACTGTCACATTTCAAATGCTTCCACTCTCGACTTTTCTGCTGATGTCAACGTCCAAGCCTCGCTTCCATCGAGAAACATGCTCCATTGGTAGCATAGACTGATGATTTTTTTTCCTTACTCCTATGCTTTATTTATTCTCATCCGTAAGAGGATTCTTCTTTTTGTTAATTTGCTCCCGTGCGCTTGACTTCGTACATATTCACTTGTTTCATGTAGTGCTTTAGCATCAAAAGGTTTAATCTAATCAATATTTTCATATAATTATTTAATATCTCCGAGAAATTACAAAAATTTCATCACAACATCACAGGGAATTATAAAATTGTTTACGATATTTATCGTTTTGCTGGAGTAGCGAAACTGGATTAAATATAGTGCCTGTTGTTTCATGGGTAAATTCATGGTAAATGAAAATGTTTGAAAAGAAATTCAATTGATTATCCACCTCATTACCTAAGAATATAATAGATAATAAAAAAATTGTTTCTTTTCATAGCCTATTCAGATCATCTGATAATAATCTTAGAGGAATTACGACGTGCCTAACCTATATAAAATTAACTCATCTTGCGGGTTAGCTTGCATAGAAGCAATGCGATTATTTTCACGCTAGTAAAAGAATGACACGAGGCACCATTTGCTGAAAATCAGTCATTTTATCGTAAGTTTATTGTTCTAGCGACATCATCGTGTTATCATAGCGGGTTGATTCCGCTTAAACGAAAGCCCAGGCTTTTCCCGTTCATGGTTGTCTGTTGAGAGAGAGATAAGATACGGTGAATTGACACGGGTAATTCTTGGAATCATTCGAGCTATATCATAAGTGAATTATCCCACAGCGATTTACGCTTCTACACTGTTCTTTTCCTGCGCAGAATACAGGGTGTTTTTGGAGGAATCTTCCATACTTCTGGGAATTTTAAGCATTTTTTGTCCTATAAACGTAGGGTTGTAACTCCTTAGTTACTGAGCCATAGCAACGCAAGTATTTTTTTTAATGCACTTTGCAGTTAAACCATGAAAACCGTTATTCTTGGGTATGCATCCTTATCGTCAATTTATTTAATGCTCTTATTTCTTAATGACATTATAAAACAATTAAAGTTGGGCAAAATATGCGATTCTAATTGTCTGGAATGATTAATCTCAAAATGGGCGACATTGCGGAATCGATTGTTGTTATTCGCTCTAAGCTCACGTGTAATATTGTCGCAACTCCTTAGTTACTGAGCTATAGCAACCAAACATATTTTATACACTTAGCCGTTACCATGAAAACGCTGAATAACGTGATGTGCATTGATGGATGGTGCAGCCCTGGAGAATCGAATTCACTGAGGATAATCACGTTCACGCACATCTTGTGTGTTTGTTCACAGGGAGTGTTTCCTTTCGGGCTCATTGTCGAGTTTTTCCCTCTCTCAGCATTCATATTTCGACTCACCGTTTACTAGTAATATAAATGTGGCTCCGTAGCTCAGTATCTATGTCTTACGCGCAATTGTTGCGCTCAAGTTTTGGGAGGGTTCGAATCCTAAGTAATTATAATTTTATTTTGTAAAAGAATCACTCTTAAACCTACATAATAGACACAGTTGACTCAGTCAATAATTAATGCCGAATTTTTAAAGGATTTAATTTATTAAAATAATTATTACAAATTTATTTCTAATTGTAAGCAGATACATTCACTGAGAGGAAATAAGCGGAGGAAGTGGCAGAGGTTGTATTTTCGTATTCTTTCGGCTAATTGCTAATCAGTGGATAAAAATTCCTACTAATATTAGTTAAAATTCTCACTGAATAACCAGGGACACTCGTAGTTAAAATCATTTTGATAACCCGAGAGTAAAAAATATAATTGGAATTCGATAGATAATCATAGTTTTCAAATTTCTAGATCTTGATTACGAAAAAATGTGGGAAGTTACATGTATGTAAGCACAAACGCTTTCCTAACAGTGGGTATGCGAACCACAATTAGCTACCCAGGTGGAATTTTTACCATTCTACCCCGAAGAACATGCATCACAGTAAAATCACGGATTATCCTGAATAAAATTGTTTGAAGACATGAGGGTCCATTATTTCGGTCATCAAGGTATAAAATTATTAAAATTCATCGGATTAATAAGTGTTAAGAGTTCATTTACAAATATATTTCTGCCTATTTCCACTCCGTGAATCTATCTGTTTAGAAATGAATGTGTTAACGTAGATAGTCATTTTTAAAAATTCTATAATAACTTTTTCTTGAGTCATTGAATAGAGTATGTTGATTTTAAGAATTCCTCGTTTAAAAAATGAAAAAAAAATATGATTCCGTCGGACTCGAACCCTCCCAGAGCTTCACCGCATCTACCGCGCACAGGCAGGGAGCCGTTAGAGACTCGGAGGCTGCGCGCTAGGCTTAGATTGCTTGAACAATTGAGAATGGATATCTTTAAGAGCGACACAGAGAACATAATATTAGAGCCACACTATATTTTCAGGTCCGATAGAAGCGATAAATTAAGAGAGATGTTTTGCCGAACGGATATATATGGGAATTCGTTTTTCCCCCGAACCATAAAGGACTTTAATAAACGCTAGTCCCAATCTCGTTAGAACACTTCTTTTTTTTTTGTAAACGGCTGGTGTCCTAACACCCCCTGCCACACGCCTTTTAGGCGGCTCGCGGAGTATTATGTAGATGTAGAATAGACCTAATCGTCTACGGAGCCGCGAATTAGTGACACAGAAATGGCGAGTCGAAGCATGAACCTAAAGATAGGAAAAACCTCGCCATGTAGCCGGAAGGAAAACACTCCGACGGCCCTGCATGGAGGTGAGACTCCTCAGTGCATCCTATCCGCTGATCTGAAATTCGCTGGGCCTTTTGCCCTAGACTCCAGCTTCGGTAGATCGGTCGAGTTTGCGTCCGATCACGTCGGCTCAGTTGCAAAATCTTTTCTTTATTAATTCTATTAACTATGCTTGGGCGTACCCAGCGAGGGAGAGGGGGGGGTCAGGGGCGCAGCCAGGAATTAATGCTGGGGGGGGGGGGGTTTAGGTGCAACTAATACCGGGGTGTGTGGCGGTATGGAATACCCACCAGGATAAGCGGTGATAAGGTGCGAGATTAATAAATTGCGTTATTTTAAGATAAATGGTTCAAAATGGTGAGTTTTACGGCTTTCTGAGGGATATTTTATTAATCCTTACACTATTCTATTAGTAATATCAATCCTATTAAGTAAAATGGATTAAATTTAAATATTTCTCTGAGCTCTGGGGGGGTTTTAACCCCCAAAGCCCCCCTCGCTGCGCCACTGGGGGGGCAGCTGCCCCCCCTAGAAGCAAAAATCGCAAAAGTCTTAAAACAAAATCAGTAATGAATTGAAAGGAAAGCATTCTACAAATTTTCTTTGAAACCACGAAAAATTATAATAATAATATAATAATAAGATTCATTTATTCGGGCGAGGTTGAGACTAAGAAGTCCCCTCTTCCACCAAAACCCTCGAAAGCGTCAGCGCAAACATGTTAAAAAATGGTAGATAAACGGTTACGATATAAAATATATACAATATGCATTATTTTTGAAATGTCAAAAATACAAACAAGTATATGTAAAAATTCTGTGTAAAAAATATTTAAGTTCATGGGAAAATACATGAGGATAATGGTATATATGGTATATATCCTTCAGCGAAAAAACCCACAGCAGGAAAACGCCCACACAAGAAAGGGGGGTGAAAAACCTGCGAAAACCTACTGAGTGAAAGTTAATGTCATTTTATTTTTAAAATACAACATAGTTATGATATGTATTAGTTAATGATATGTATTAGTATAAGATATGTAACTAAAATAAAACTATTTTTTCAAGGAAATAATCTCATAAACTAATGTCACAACTTGGTTTGCCCCCCCCCCCCCCCTTGACCATGGCTTGCCCCCCCTACTTATGATCCTGGGTACGCCCTTGTAACTATGCCAAGCTTTTACGATCGTCTGAGCACCACTGAGCTCTCTCATTCCTTTTGAAAGTGGAACCTTACCTTGTGATAGCTACTTTCGCACGGGACACGTTTGAAGCCATTCCGTGGCAGCAAGATTCATATTTCACGCAGTCGTCACTCGGAATCTGCCTAGTTGTCATTTCGCTGTCGCGACGAAGTGGTGTCAACAAAAGTGGCAGAAAAAAAGGAACGGCGCGACGTGCGCGACACGAGAGATCATGAGCACGACGCCGTGGACGGGGGGTCACGCGTCACATGATAATCACGTTAGCGGCAAAGGCACGAGAAGTCTAAAAGACTAATAGACAGCGCTCGTTCTAATTTCGGAGGTGTTCTCAAGGCCCCGCGAGGCTTTGAGCGTACCTACACATGAAAACGCGTAAAATCGTTAGCAATTCCTCCAGGTGCTACGTGTAGGTATCTATCATGTATCCGTTGGGCTATACGAGCAGCCGACAGTCCTCGTTATCCCTTGATGCATCTTCATTCCATCAAGATTTAGGGGAATGATCGCCAGCGTACTCAATAAGAGCAGGGTAATGCCCAAGGGCCTTAAAATATATTTTAAGGAATTTGGGTAATGCCTACGACGAGTTTCTCCCCACCCTTCCTTTCCTTAAGCCTGTGTTATACGGGGCACGTCATTGCGCAATCTGACGTATGCACGAAGGCGCAGTCGAACTTGCGTCCTGCAAAGGCCGTTTTCGACGGGGCACGTCTTGCACTATCTGACGATTTTGACTACGAAGGCGCAGTCAAAATTGCGTCGCGTAAAGCGGTGAATTGCTGGAACACATGCGAGAATGCGTGGACAAAATGACGTTCATGCATGTGGATGGCAAAATTTCGTTCATGCGTTGGCGCAATTCCACGTCATTTTAGAAATTAATGCAGCTCTAACCTGCGCAATTCTGCGCCCCGTGTAAAACGGCCTTAAAGCGGTGAATAGGGTAGTTTCCTTCATCAAAGAAAACGAAGAGCATTGATTGCGATTCGTTACCCACCATTAGTGTATTAATAATATAAAAATTATTTCGTTTTAGAAATAGCGGTTTAGACGAATGGCAATGGTCCATTTTTATCCTCATTTGAAAAGAGCCAGATTGGCGCCCATGCGATGCCACTCCACGTGACGTCACAGGGATCTAGTTTCTGTACGAGAAGATAGGAGTTATACATCGACTGAGGTTACCAATGCATGCATGAGGCGTAGAGCTCAGGGAAACATGTCTTAATAATCACTTATTAAAACTGGCTAAGGTCGGAAAGCTTTCTTCATTTGATAAGGTATTAATAATCCTTATTTAAGACAAGCGCTACCAGCCAGCAGGGTACTCAGCTACCCGCTAGCAGCCTGCGTCGTATCAGCGCTAAGCCTCGCCTCAAGGTCACCTCACAGGGGGGCAGCGGGAACCAGAAATAAGTCTCACGGAGAGATTTCCCGGCATTCATACTTAGCCGTCGCGTTTTCGCGCGCTTGAAATTTTTCACTTTTCATTTAATCGCGAAAAATAGATATCGTCATTTAAAAATCTAAAAGCGTGAAATACGTACTCCAGCAGTAATAATCTTTCGATTTAGGCAATAAAAAATAATAGGAAACCACCCTATTGTCAGAACGCATGCGAGAATTCATGAACGCGAGATGGCAAAATAGCCCCTGCTCTAACTTCGAGCTCGCATTCTCGCAATTTCAAAAATGTTTTCAGCCTGCGCAATGACGTGCCCCGAGTAAAACGACCTTGAGAACAGACTAATGCCTACACCGGGTTTCTCTCCACCCTTCTTCTCCTCAAACTTTCTTAATCGCGCGAATCACCTCTGCTCGTCCGTCGTATAGTCACGTACTGGTCGCGGTGATTTAAAGCTCTACCGGTGAGCCTTGGCTAACCGCAACCAGCCAGTTTACAATGAACAATTAAAAATGGCGCACGTGTTCTGTTGTGGGTGTATTGTGTTGTTCGTGTGAAATAGAAACTTATAATTAAAATGTTCTAATAGAGAAATATTTACTTTTTTTGTAGCCATTACATTGATATAACATTAATGATGTCATTACATTATATAAATTTTTTGTTTATATTTTATTATTATCATCACAATATATTGCCGGCCTCGGTGGCGGTGGGGTTAAGTCCTCGCCTGCCAGTCCGTAGGTCGCGGGTTCGAATCCCGCCTGGTGTAGGTGATCCCTAACCAGGGCATGGATGTTTGTGTTGTAAGTTTTTGATGTTGAAAAACCCGTTATAAAGGCCGCGAAGTGCTGTTTACGGGGAAATGGGAAATAAATAAATAAATAAATAAATCATCATCATCACTGGTCAACAATCCTAGGATTGGTTTGACGCAGCTCTCCACTCAGTTCTCCTATCAGCTAATCTTTTCACTCCTACGTATTTCTTCTCTTTCACATCTCTCTTTACTTGTTCCATATATTTTGTTCGAGGTCTTCCTTTTCCATTCTTGCCTTCCACCTGTCCTTCGACGATTGTCTTCATCAGGCCATCATGTCTCAAGATGTGGCCTATAAGATTGTTCCGTCTTCTTATTAAGGTTTTCATGAAGCTTCTCTTCTCTCCTACCCTTCTTAGGACTTCCTCGTTACTAACTCGGTCGATCCATTTGATTTTCATCATTCTTCTGTAGCACCACATTTCAAAGGCCTCTATCCTTGCTTTCTCCGCTGCGGTCATTGTCCATGCCTCACTTCCGAATAGGAGCATACTCCAGATGTAGGTTCTTATAAATTGTTTCTTTACTTCTATATTTAAGTTTCCCGCTGTAAGCAGGTCTCTCTTTTGGTGGAATGCTCTCTTCTCCTGGGCTATTCTGCTGATAATTTCTTTCTTGCTTCTCCCGTCACTAGTTATCTTGCTTCCCAAATAACAGAATTCATCCACCTCTATCAGTTTTTGCCTCCCTATTTTAATGTTGGTCTTGACTTCTTCTCTTCTGCTGCATACTAAGATCTTGGTTTTCTTCGTGCTTATTTTCAGTTGATATCTACTCATTACCCTACCTATATTAACCAGAATATTTTTCAAATCCTTCTCTGTTTCTGCTATAACGGCTATATCATCGGCAAATCTTAGCATGCTATTTTTTTCTCCATGGATATTCACTCCCAATTCCTTTTCTTTGGTTTCATTAATGGCTTTTTCAATGTAAACGTTGAAAATTACGGGTGACAATGTACAGCCTTGTCGCACTCCTTTCTTAATTCTTGCTTCTTCACAGCTGGGCCCTGATTTTATCACGGCTACTTGGTTTTTGTATAAACTGTGGATGATTCTTCTGTCATTATAAAGAACCCCAATTTCCTTTAGGATTCCAAGCATTGTGCTCCAATCCACGTTATCAAATGCTTTCTCTAAGTCCACAAACGCAACGAATGTTGGCTTGTTCTTTTCCATTCTCTTCTCTATGAGCAGTCTTAGGGCCAATATTGTTTCCCTTGTGCCTTTGTTTTTTTCTGAATCCAAATTGGTCCTCATCCAAGTACTCTTCTGCTTTTCGTTCTATTCTTCTATAGATGATCCTTGTCAGTATCTTTGATGCATGTGTAGTAAGGCTTATGGTCCTAAAATCTTCGCACTTCTCCGCTCTTTTCTTCTTAGGAATAGGGATTATAATGTTCCTCTCGAAATCCTTTGGTATCTCACCTGTCGTATACATTTCACTAATGATTTTGTATAGCTGGTTCAACGTTTTCTCTCCTGAATTTTTGATTAGTTTTGCAGGAATGTCATCAATGCCAGACGCTTTATTTATCCTGAGGTCTCTTACAGCCGCATCAAATTCCGATCTTAAAATTGGGGCTCCCATGTCATCGGCATCCACTTCCCTCTCGTTTTCGATAGCATTCGTTCTGAGGCGACTTCCTTTGTACAAATCTTCCAGATATTCCTTCCATCTCTTCCCTTTTTCTTCGTTTTCAATCAATAGTTCTCCGTTTTTGTCCCTAAGGGTATTACATCTTACGCCCCTTTCCTTAAAGTGGTTCCTCACTATCCTATAAGCGGCCTCTACTTTTCCATGTTTAAGATTGTTTTGCACGTCTTCGCAAATGCTTTTCATCCACGTTTCTCTAGCCTTCCGCGCTTTACAACATATTTCGTTCCTTATTCTGTTGTAACGATTCTGCCCTTCCTCTGTTTTCGCAGCCTTGTATTTTCTTCTTTCTTCAATGAGATCTAATACTTCCTGCGTGATCCATAGTTTTTTCATAACGACTCTTCTTTTACCAAGAACTTCCTCAGCTGCCGCCTGCAGACCACTTCTAATGGTTTTCCAACTCTCTTCTACTTGTTTGTTGGTCGTATCCTCCCCTATTTTATTTTCTACAGCCTCTTTAAAAGCCAGTTGATGCTGAAACTCCCTCAATTTTTCAACCTGCCATATGTTTTTCACGGCTTTCTTCAACTTTTTAAATTTAAGGTGGCATTTCATCATAACTAAATTATGGTCACTATCGATATCTGCCCCTGGATAGCTTTTGCAGTCCTTCACCTGGTTCCTGAATCTTTGTTTCACTAGAATGTAGTCGATTTGGAATCTTCTACGGTCTCCTGGCATCTTCCACGTGTATCTTCTTCGCAGGGGATTTTTGAATAAAGTGTTGGCAACCACTAGCCTGTGCTCCGTGCAGAATTCAAGTAGCCTTTCTCCTCTTTCATTTCGGTTACCCAACCCATATTTCCCAGTTATTATTCCGTCTTGACCTTCGCCGACGACGGCGTTCCAGTCACCTAAAATAATAAGATTTTCTTCCCCTCTTACCTGCTTGATAACTTCCGCTATATCTTGGTAGACATCTTCTACTTCTTCGTCTTCATAATCTGACGTAGGCATGTAAACCTGTACCACTACAGTAGCTACGGGTTTAGTATGTATCTTCACCATTACTATCCTTTCATTAAACTGCAGGTAGCTTTTAACACGCATCCCGGCGCTCTTTCTAAGCATTATGCCTACCCCAGCATTACCATTTAGCGATCCCGTGTGTATCGTTCTGTAGCTTCCACTCCAAAAGTCTCCTTCCTGGGGCCACTTCATTTCGCTGATGCCTAATACATCGAGGTTCATTCTTCGCATCTCCACCTTCAAGTTCTCTAGCTTACCGCAGGTACGAAGTGATCTGACGTTCCATGTTCCTATCCGTAACATTCTATCTCGTTTGACCGATGTACCCTCTCGAGTAGTCCCCGCCCGGAGATCCGAATGGGGGACTAGTTTACCTCCGGAATATTTTACCCGAGAGAATTCCATCATGTCATTATATAAATTGAGTGGAGTAGCTGTGACTCCTCGGGATGATAATGTGGTGGTTTCCCCTTGCCTTCCACATCGCAGTACTACAGCCGTTAAAGTAAATGATACCACGCCCGTAGTGGAATGTGTGTCGCTGTGCCGACCAATATGGTCTCCACCTTCGCACATGTGAGGAAGAGCTGCTGCCCTCTCCCCCGGGTGATGAGAGGCATAATTATTGGCGGCCCCCAGTCGCCAAGTCACGGTATCTTCACAGGTTTTGGTATCTTTTAAATGGTCTACCTTACCCAAGGGTAGCCCAATACCCCCTCAGAATACCGTCGCTTTTTGTCCACGACTGCTTATTCGACGAGAGAACTCGCTTATCTCGCAGCTAACCTCTATATCTAAAGGCCGACCCACCATCCGCAACCCGGTGGACGCACTCGGTGGCTTTAAGCTCATTATATTTTTTGATATTGCTTTTTAATATTTTCTTATTTTTTGCAATTACCTTCTTTTTTATGTATTTTTTTAAAATTAATCTTTGCTACATTGCATTAATTATCAAAAGATTTTCATTGTATTTTATACATTTCTTTAGCTCTTTTATTTTTTTAAATTACGGCCAAATATTTATCGTTGGAATCGAATTCATAAAAAAATGAAACCTAAGATTAGTTGCAACCGTTTTATCTCATTTTTATTCTTTTTATTAACCCAGTTCTCGGTCGCATCCTTCAAATGCCATACCATTTAGGGGAGAATTTTTACCAATGTGTTAAGTATTAGTGGTATTAGGTCTACAGGACCACGTGGAAAAAAAATAGCGGACCGTAGTAATAAAAATAGTAACCGAAATAAACCGTGTGGAGTACTTTTCGTGATATTAAATTGCTTGAAGGTCATACATAGTCGCGGCATACCTAGTAAAATGAGCGCGAAACATATGCAAATTAACGCACAGATCAGGGTAATGTTTGATCGATTTTTATTACAATTTTAATTTATTTCAATTTTCGTGTTCAATGTCGGTCATTACATTAATTTTTCTGCGATTTGCTTCCATATAAGTATTGCTTGCTCAAAAGGAATGAAGAATAACATGGCACTATGAAAATGAGCTCGTGACTTTTTCCGTGCCTTACCTTTAATTTAAATTGACCAGATGATACAGCTATGCGTCGAAGCGCGTCGTGCATGAAAAAACTCAATTAAAAAATGGACGGTGGAAATAGTTATATTAATCTGATAACAGTGAATTTTTAGCGTTAATGCAATGAAGTATATCGATTTCTTAAAGATGGGGGCATCAGAATTCTGCAGAAATTCCATCCGGATACATGGGCATACCCATGGGGCATACCGAGGGGCAGTTCCCCCCCCCCCCCCCTCCCCCTAAGAAGCAAAAACCGCAAAAGTCTTTAAGCGAAATCAGTTCTGAATTGAAACGAAAGCATTCAACAAACCCACGAAAAATGATATGTATTAGTATAAGATATGTGACTAAAATAAAACTATTCAAAGAAATAATCGCATGAACTGAACGCACTTGATTTGCCCCCCACCCCTAGACCATGGTTTGCCCCCCCTCTAGTTATGATCCTGAGCAGGGATGGATCCAGGATTTCTTTCTGGGGGGGCACAAGCAAGGCCGTATCCAGGATTTTGTTCTTGGGGGGCACAAGGATAAAACTAACGCAATGATAATGGGACCATATTAAAAATCTTTCATATTTTTAAGGGTCTGGGGGGGGGGGGGCACGTGCCACCGTCCACCCCCTCCCCCCCGAGATCTGCCTTTGATCCTGGGTACGCCCTTGCACTGATTACATATTTGATTTGCTCATCCTTGCATTTTTGGGCATTTACCTCTTCCCGACCCTCCTTAGAGGTCTTCAACCACCTCAAAACTTGTGAATAGGAGAGAGCTGAGTCCCTGTAAGCCTCACAAATCATTTTGTTTGTCTTCCTAGAGAGGTTTTTTTCAGTTTAGCACAAAACTTATCCTTTGCTAAATATGTCGATTCCATTTTTGTCGTGACACGGTCGGCGCGCAAAGGTTTACAATAACACTGTTCTGCAAAAAAATAGTTCAAAAAATGCCCTGCAACAATTTAGGGTGTTTCTGGCTAATTTTGCGTCGCTGAATCCGTTTTTTTCTATCACCCTCCATTTTTACGCAACCCCTAAATTGGGGAAAACAACCCCTTATCTAAACTTATCGCTTTTCAGGGGACTTTTACTAATGTTATCTGCTTCTGATTGAAAAAAACTGACGTTTAAGGCTATTAGGGTCAAGAGAGAGACAAACTTCACTGGGGTTGAAAAGATTTAGGGGGTGAAAATTGGAAAAAAAACTTTAAAAAACATTAAAATAATCATTTTTCTTCATTTTTTTATGACATATGATACGGTAGCTAATGGAAAAGTTTTTAAGGGATGAATACACTGTTCACCCCCTATTTTGTAAGGGATTAATAATTGACGTCCTGCCGCTTCCTCAGCTTGGAGAGCACTGAGACTGGTTTTGCGGCAAAGCTTAGCGTCCACTCCACCTACCCCGAGTGGTTTGATTCCTCCCCGATCGTTAGGAGCGGCACAGTAAATTCAATCGCATTACTTCCAGAATGCACCCAGTATTTTACCGATAAAGGTAGGTTTCCATGGAGTACTTAGGAAGCATTCTGGCAGCCTCCCCTTCCTTCATGTATGTACTTCCTTCTTAAATTCACAATAAGGCTTATTACCTTTCATTCTATCTAAAAAATCCTATTCTCTACCTTCCTCTCCCTCGTATATCCAACATTCTACCCTCTTACACAGTTTTCCCTCCCCGCTAAATACTCGCTCCATCTATACCTTCTGTCTCCTTCGTATCTGTTGTAGAAGCTGCCTCTCCTCACCCACCATGCCCAGAACTTCATCGTTCCTCCTCCTCTCCGTCCACTTCACCTTCTCCATTCTTCTCTGTACCCACATCTCAAATGCCTCCAGTCTTCTCTAGTTCTCCTTCTGTGTCTATGTTTCGGTATCGTAAAGCGCTACACGCCAGATCACACTCTTCCCTAGACTTTTCCTTAAATAACCATCCTATCATAAGCTCATTCATGTTCATGAACGCCTCCTTCTGTAATGCAGTTCTTTTCCTGATGTCCCCTCTGCTGTATCCGTTTTCCTCTAAGTATATGAATAAAGCGATGTTGATATAATCGTCAGGATTGAGATGGCAAAAGCCACAAAAGAAAAGGGATCATTATACTCGTAGCATGGGCAATAGGAAAGCAATAATTATATTAACTAGAAAATATAGAAGCGCAATGCCTGAGGATGATGCCGCTGCGTCGAAACTAGTTGTACCACGAAAATAAATTGGTGGATTAATACAAAGTTTGCTCGTTTTAATTATTGCCTCCAGTCTTCTCTTGTCCTCCTTTGTCAGGGTCCATGTTTCCTCACCGTAAAGCACTACACTCCAGATCAGACTCTTCACTAACCACCAAACGTACCCCCTCTCCAATAAACCTTCTCCCATGAATTTTTATTCTGGTCATAGTCCTTTAACTTGGCATGTTAGTAGACAACCATCCTTCAACCACTCCTGGAGGCAGATTTGCTCACTCGTAGACATTATCCCATATTCACCACCGATTCTTCAGCAAGATTTATACTTCAGGGCTGTCATTTTGCAAAAGATCAGTTGCACACCTATATGTGACTGAGATCAGGGGCGCAGCTAAGAATTAAGGCTTTTGCTCTGCGTAGGGTATTCGTTTCGCTATCCTTACATCATAACTTCCACCTTGTGCCCACTGTTCTCTTCAAGAGCTTGCACGTTTCCTGAAAAAAATCCTCGCTTCACCCCTGGTATATTTTCTACTAGTCCCTCATTTTATTATGAGCATATGGTCTCTCTGATATCCCAAGAATTTCCTTCATGAATCGTTTCCCAAAACCGGGAGAAGAGTGTTTGGTCAGGAATTCAAGGAGCTTAATGGTTAGAATATTAGAAGCCTTGTGGTGACAATAGCTAGTAGCAGTGGGTTAGCGAGGGGGGGGTTCACGACCCCCTCGAAATATAAAAGCACACTTACTTTTCACCACAAAAGAAAATCAAATATTGAAAAACCATGAATTCATACAAGGGCGTAGCCAGGATAAAAACTAGGGGGGGGGGGGGGAAGCCATGGTTGTTCAAGTTATAGGAGTTCACGACCCCCTCGAAATATAAAAGCACACTTACTTTTCACCACAAAAGAAAATCAAATATTGAAAAACCATGAATTCATACAAGGGCGTAGCCAGGATAAAAACTAGGGGGGGGGGGGGAAGCCATGGTTGTTCAAGTTATAGGTAAGATTTAAGCATGGAAAAGGTGAATGCAACCAAGATTTTAAGGAAACTGTAACAGTTCTTTATTAGATTTTAAATTTATTATTATTATTTGCTTGAAAAAATATTATTTTCCTTAAAGAAATTTGCAATTTTTGCTTCTAGCGGGGACGCCCATGAATGCACAAAGATTTCATTGAAAAATGATGACAAAATTTTCTGTTTTATTGGCAAAAAATAGATATCATCATTTAAAAATCTAAAATCATGAAATACGTGCTCCAGGAGTAATAATCTTTCAATTTAGGCAATAAAAAAATAATCGTAAACCACCCTATTTCTGCTGCCCCCGCTTCTTGTTGATAAGTCTTTATGCATTTTCTCAATACAGCCAGCTTAGCAATTTCATGCAGTTTTTACCCACCACACTCTTTTTCACAATCCATTCTCACCTTATTGTTACGCAACACTTTGTCTTAACAGGTTAGTATGTGGAACAAAAGTAACGAATGTTATCAAATTCAGAATGTTTTTAGCATATCCATGTAATATTTGCAGAGAGTAAGTTCAATCTATTTCCTTGATTTCTTCATTTCCATTGGATGTGATGAACCATTGACTATAAGTTTCATTTCTAGCTTGGATTTTTTACAATATGATAAATAGTCATAGTTTTTTCAATGAGAGGTGAAGGCCATCACTAAATTTTCTAGCTAGTTGGGAACTTTAGCACTAGTGAGGAGTATAGTGTTTGGGTTGATGAATGCTGATCATTAACTGTGTAGTGGATTGGAAGTAGTCAAGTTCTGTGACACAGAGTAGAAAGAGCATGAATTAATTGTGCCAGCAAACTCAAGACATATGGTCTTGCTCAAGAATCTTCAATGTATCATTGAGGAGCTTTAGTACTACATAACTTTTCTTGAGGATTCCTGAAAAAAATTGGTGATATTATTTTTCAAATTCAATTGCAACTGTCTCTTTGAATTATTAGACAATGTTTTCTGTTAAAAAATAGTTGAAGTTAAGATTTATTGTTTTTCAAGGGTGTAGGGATGATGTAGTTCAGTTAGACAGAAAGCCAGGTGCTGATTTCAGAAACAAACTTTTCTGCTGTTTTCTCCACCAATGTTACTTTTTGATGCCATCTAATGGCAGGTCTACGCATAGAAACATTGGCTTGAAAGTGTAACCTTGCTACCATTTTGAGAAAACTTCAACCATACCACCCACCAGAAAACGACTGCAGCTGATGGTATTGAAGTTAAGATAAATTTTACATATTACACTTTATGGCTATGTGTTAATAATTACAAGATTTACTATTTATGGCTATTTACCCCATGTGACAAATGAGCACTCAATTATTAATAGTGGAGCTAGTATTGAAGTTAAAAAGTATCATCAAACTTCACTTACTACACGTAAAAACCTAAGAGGATAGAAATTTTCATCAAAAAGGTGACATATTTTGATAGAAGTGTTTCCCACTTAAATACATTCCCTCACTAAGGCTTCACTAACACTTCTGCATAATTTCCGTGAGTCAAACTGAGAGGCACTTAATGGAAAACCAATTTACAAGTCTGAGCCTCGACTAGTCACAAAACCAATGCCACGAAATACTTCAGGAGAAAAGTGTCTCATGATCTGCATTGATCCATCAACTGCCTTAAATTATAATGTGTGCACCTATAATGTAAGAATGTAAACCTCAAAATTTACTTAGGTAATATGGTGTAATAATTAAAATAGCAATAGATATAACTAGTGCATTTAAGTACTCCTAATTTATGAGGAATAGATCTTAGGATAGTTAATGCAAATAAAAAATATTATTCAGGCTGAATATGTACTGGAGTTACTAATGGCTGTGGGTTAACCAAAGATGATAAAACCAATGATATATTTAACATAATGAAACCCACTACATCCTTTCATTAGAAATATGGATGGAAAGGAATGTTGCCCCTATCTATATTTAATCCTATAGGGCTATTTGATCCTGTTTGATGTAAAAACAACAAATTTACTATTAAAATAGCTGCTAAAATCAAAGATAATACAAAATGTAACGTGAAAAATCATTTTAATGTAGCATTATCTACTGTGAATCCTCCTCGTACACATTTACATTGTATAGTTCCTAAACATGGAATTGAAGAAAGTAAATTTGTAATATACTACATAATTACACACGGAGCGTATTATTATGTAAGGTAGTCTAAAGTGTCTACTTAATTCATCATTGCACATCATTGGTACAGCGAGGGGGGGTTTTGGGGGATAAAAACCCCCCACTGAGCTCAGGGAATTTTTTAAGTTTAATATTTTTTATTGGATTAATATTATTACTGATAGAATAGTGTAAGGATTAATAAAATATCTCTCAGATGGACGTAAAACTCACCACTTTGAACCATTTACCTCAAAACTTTTCTGGGGGAGGGCACCTGCACCTCCCATATTCGATACCCCAGTATTAGTTGCTCCTAAACCCCCCCCCTAGCCTTAATTACTAGCTGCAACCCAGTTCCACATCACTTAACTCCTACTCTAAACTCCCTTATTCAGCTGTCAGCATGAATCCTGATTCTCTCTATTCCATCAATGAACCTTTTTCACTCATTTCCGGCCAATAACATATCCTTCCCTCTATCATGGTGCTCTCAGCATTCCCATTCTCCTTAAGACATGCTTAACCATGCCTCCTCTATCCCTTCTAACAGATGTCTCTCGTAATGTTATCTCTATAATCTGGCCTTGCAGTAATCCAGGATGTAGGGCTGTTGACTGCCCTTCAACTAATATTATTTTGTCAGTTTCAAATGAAATATTTTTCAGTACACAGTATTTGTTTTATTATTAAGTACGTAGGTGTTTGTTGGTTTATAATTTACAAGAAGTTCTGGTTACATTGCCCAGTGAATCAGGAAAAGAAATGTTCTTTGCAGAGTCACAGTGGTGTCCAGGGTTTATTCTGCTTTTATCGTCAATAATCATAATTATTAATTTGGTTACCATCCTTGACTCAAACCCTAAGCAGTAGAGAAAGTTGGCATCACGATAGGTATATATTTAATTGCAAAATTATACCATAAAAAGCTTTTTGTGCATTGTGCTTGTTTCCGTTATGCTTCCAAAAATCTGGCGTTTTCAATAATGCAGCTATGCCACGGCTGCATATCAGGTTACCAAGATCACACTGCATATCTGGAACTTCCTCTTTGTCCATCTCACTTTTTCGCCCTGTTTGATACTTGTGTCGATTCTCATTCTTCATTCTCAGCTTCCATGTCTCCACTCAGCCTATATGGCTAAGCTACATGTCAGACCTGTTTCTTTTCCTCACACTATTGCACAATGATCCTCTCCTCCTCACTTTCTATTAATGGTTATCTCCTTTGCCAATTCTATACTCTTTCTGATAGCCCTCCTGCCGAGTTCAATGTCGTCTAACTTGCTGTCTTAATGGTTAACTTTTTCCACCTGGTCAAGTTGGTATCCATTTCAATTACGTCAGTCTATACATCCTTTCTCCTTTTAGTTTTCCAAAACTGTATGACTATTGTTTTCTAGTGATTCATCTCCGATACTTAAAAACTTGCAACTAGACATGCTTTTTGTGATAGAAATGAACTGAAAATGAACTTCTGAACAATTTATAAATAATGGGTGCGTAGTATTTTTTGAATGATACTATCTTTTCTTTTAAAATTATGGTAGTGTATTAAAATATCCATGATTAGTAAACTGTGATTAACATTTTCAAAATAGGTACACTTGAAGGTCACTAAAGAAATAAATATCCCTGCAGAATGAAATGGGTAGAACTTTTTATTTTCAATAAAATTCATCATCAATTGAAAAAACAGGCACAGAGTATCATCTACTAAGACCTCTATAGCCAGCGAAGAGAATTTTGCTTAAGGTCAGAGTTTTAAAAAACAGATTACCAAATTGCAACAGGGGCTTACAGCACATTAACTGTTTACCATGAAAGAAGACCTCACAAAGGACCTTCCCACAAGATTATTACATGTTCACTTTCCTTTTCTGAGTCACAATTTTCAATGTTGACTTGCCTAATTCAATATTTACAATTGCATTGAGGATCCACAAAAGAAATTCTATGCAATAAAAAACTCATGTGGGAAGATTACCCTAAAAGCAGTCTTCTACCAAGTTGCACATTTTCTTTCAGATTTGCTTACCAATCGTTTCAAATATCAAAGGATGAAGGCGTCAAAAAAAGCCTCAATCACAAACTTCCTCAGATTAACATAAATAATACAGTGCATCATCTGGACTCGCTCCCGACAATTCATTATTGCTTGGGAGGTCAGTCAACCTTAAGATCCAGATGACCTTTCAGACACTCCTAGAGTTGGTATTAAATAAAAAGAAAAATAATCGGGTTTCATAAATATCTTTGGGGGTTTATCAAAGGCTAGGAGAATCAGCGTAGGAAGTGGAATAAGTCGGGAGGCATCGACTAAACGATGCAATCCTTGCGGAAAAGAAGATCAGCCCATGCATTCTTGAATGGTAATCTAAATTTAGGGTCAAGGAATGCTCTCAAAAAAATAGGCAGTGATGATTTACAAAGCTCACAGCCTGCTCAGTTCCATTTTTTGTTCTCTCATTATCTCAGAAAAATTAGAGCACTCTAAAAAGGTGCCGACGTGTACTAAGATCGAGTTTAATTCTATTCCCAATTGGTAGAGGGGCTCGCATTTTCTTGAGGCAAAATTCAACAACTGTGGTTGGAACTTGTGCAAATCATTAGCAAGTAGAGCTTCACCTAATAATACTTTGAAACAGAAGATTCTAAAATTTCCAAAGTATTCAATAACTTGATCTTTATCCCGTTGTTCTACTGTATCATGTTGTGTCTCATAATGCCCTGAAACCCTAAACCCTATCAATTAAAGGAATGACTGTTTTCTCGACAGCTAAGGGAAAGGAAATTATTGCTTCATCCTCCGTAGCACTGAAATCCTTTTGCTGGCATAGCTTTCCAGCACGTGCCAATGGATTTATCCTATTGTATTCATCATTGTGATTTGGCTACCTCCATTTACACAATATCCACACAAAATTGAGCTCAACACAAAAACTCCAACATAAGATCATCATCGAGAATTAAACTACAAAACACACAAAAATAGAAATCAATGTCCCCTTTAGGTAACCAACCTATGCACAGCCATATTTTTTTATAGGTGTTAGACTTATAAATTTTTAAGTAACTAAAAAAAATCATAATTAAGCACCTTCAAGGAGATGATATCCATTTGCGTTCTCTATTATGGCTGAAATTAAAATTAGGCAAAACAAAATACGTCAGACGGTACAAAAATTCAAAAGTTTTCCGTGAATAACTGATAACACTAAATAAAAACATAGTCCTTGAACAAGCTTCTCGAAACACATAAACAGGATGCGTAGAAAAAATGTAGAAAAATACTTATGAAAATGAGAAGTCCAAATATTAGGCTCCCTCTCTAAATCATTACTGAGCACAAAGTGGAAATCAGTAATCTCAATCAAATAATTGCGGTCAAATAAGAAGCTTCAATAGAGGAAAAAATGAGAATAAGGTCACGATAGGATTTCTATGAAAAGTGCTCTGATTATTTTCATCGAGGCGACTTTTAAAACTTTGCCTAAATACCACAGACCAAAGTTTAAATGCCTTATCATAAATATTCTTTCTACCATGACTTGGCACGCAAAGTTCTATGACATACAGTAAAACTGGTAATTAATGGTCAGAGTCATTCGAACAAAATGAAATGTGTGTATGTGGAAGAAAAAAAATGCCCTGGTTTGGAATGTGATCAGAGGGAATTGAGTCAAAATCTGAGTGTTACTGAAGCTGCTAAGTATTTGGCCTGAGAAGTTTATAGTAAACAGTGAAAACAACTTTGAATGACAAAGGCATTTTAAATGAAGTTGCCTGTATGAAGTTTGTCATCAGATGGTTATTTTCAAGATCATAATTGTAAGATAGGCAAAAAGCCAAAGAGGAACTTCCTGTACAAATTAAGTGAAGTATTTCACACTAATGCCAAAAATGGCCCCAAATGTTTTCAAATACAATAAAAGAACTCAAAAAATCATTAAAACTAGAATAATTCACAATATGAAACATGGGTACAAAATTCAAACCACAAATCGTGGCTTGTTCAACACAAATATTAGATGTAAAGAATAACATGAGCTTACAAAAGGAATACATCTTGTGTGGCCGTAAGTATTTCAGAGATAGTTAACTCACAGTGACTCATTCAATGAATGCAGGGCTTGCAAAAGGATGGATAACTTCCAAACAATAGTTTAGTAATTAACTGTCTCGCATTGGCAAATTACATCTACATGAAAATCATAACACTGGTGTTCGTGATGAAAAAAAATAGATCTCATTGCTCATCTTTCTTAAGGTTCTGCACGCAATACTGAAGGTCAATTAATCTAAGTGGGATTGGGGAAAAGACAATTTTCTATAGTTTAATTATTCAATTTGTACGCTTTGAAATACTCATGTGCTTGTGTGCCCATGAAATAGTTGGTGTTACTCAAAAGAGGCTTCGTCTTGCTGTACACATGGCATATAAAATCTTCTCATGAAGTTCCACTTCCTTGTGCTCTTCCAGTCCCAAGTACTTTTCCTACATTGACTGAGTTCCAGTTATACTCTGTACAACCCGTTGTCCCCACCATGCTTCTAGGTCAAAGGCTTTAAAATCTGCAGAAATAAAAACGTGGATGTCAATAAGGCATATTACAGATTCGTACTTAAGTTTTTAATGTTGATTGAAAAATAACCCGAGGCTTTCCATTGTCAAGGAAAGGTTTCATGCATCATGCTCTTAGCAAGTAACAACGAAGATAAATAATAATATCAACGACTTTAAATCAAAGAGTTTGGCCATGGAAGCTGGACTAGTGCACTGCGTTAAGAAGCTGCACTCCATACGAATTGCTGTTTTCTGGTTGTATAAAGAGTATCTGAACACTTGAATTTAAACGTGTATAAAACTTTGAAATTACCTTTAAGTTGTGGATTGGTTTCCCGAGGTTGATAATAGGAGACTGAAGGCATTCCTGAGGATGAAAGATCATTTACTTAAAGAGGTCGATACGAAGATGGAAATCCAGTGATTAGCACGCCCAATACATAGGTACATACCTTTATTACTGCTAGATCCATTCTGTCCGATATCTGCTTCCCTAGAAACTTTGTTCCATGCTGAAAAGTAAGTTATAATCAGTTTCTTTCTTCACTGCATTAATAAGTACAAGATGCTGAATAGGAAGATAGAAACACTCACATTCATAAATATACTTGATTAATTCTTCATGCTGAGGACTAACATTCTCTTGTTGCATTCTTTGACTACTCAGTCTTTTCCCATTCATCGATTGAATCTGGGGTTTCGGATAACTGAAAATAAAATGTCAACATAAGGCACTCGACATAAACAAGTCACTTTTAGTGACGTATGACAAGCAATGATTTAAAATTCCAAAGGTTTTCACTCGACATAAGAGCTGTGCAGTCATAAAAACTAAAAACACATTACCTCATTTCAGCTAGAATATCTTCCTATTGAAGATACCAAGTGTTTCAGCGGGTAACAGACTATTCCTAGTTGTCTCCTGGCTAATGATCTTTGCAAAGCCATAAAACTGCGGCAACAATAGTTATCAGATGTATAAAAATTACTTTGATTGTACACACAGGAACTTCTTTAGAAATGCAGAACATACAATTCAGTCGATGGACTTGTTTACTTCAACACCCACAAGGTGTTTATTTTTTGCTCAACGCAGCCTGTCATACGCTCAGTACAGCAACCTGCAAAGTATCATGGGAATTTTGCGCGGTGGTTGTTTCCGCATGACCTTGGTATTCGGAAATGCATGATTAAGGTGTTTATCCTTTCTTGTATGTATATCATTTGGAAAAATAATTCCGGATAGCAATTTTAAATTTCCAAATCAAGAAACTAATCTGTTCGATTTTCTAAGGTCATACATAAGCCTTTACATTCACGACCATCTCCATAGCGCACTGCTGGTGTAGTGGTATCATGCAAGATTCCCATTCTTGCGACCCGGGTTCGATTCCCGGGCAGTGCACATTTTTTTTCTCGTCCCATTTCAGATAGTTGGTGGCATTTTTTTTTTACTGCTGTTAATATGTTGGAGACGAAGTTTTCAGAATTACTCTTTTGCAAATGTTCAGAGCAGATAAATAATTATTTTTTGTGGTGTTCTCCTCACATGCATACCTTGCTTGATGCTGCTCTTAATTATTAATATGCAAGGGAAACAAAAAAAGAGGTGAATGAGAGAAATGATACTAGAGGAAATCGTGTGATACAGCCATAATTTATCCTACAGTCAATGGCAATAAAGTAGACTCATGGAAACACTCTTGAAGCCTCAGATGACTTTTTTGTGTTTTTGTGGATCCCTATCTAAAGGCTAGAGTTGAGATATATACATCAAGTTTATCATATTTTCTATGAACTAAGAGAGTAGGTAACTTCAAAATAACGTTATTTTTACTTTTCATTTCTGCAAGTGGAAATGGGTGGGTGGAATTCAGGCATGCTGCCTCTCCTCAAAGTCAGGTATGGCAGCAATGCATATGATACAGTCAATATATATTGTATTATTATTTATAATATGTTGGCAAAAGGAGTTGCACCTTGCGTCAAATAATTACTGAAGGTATTGAAACCGTCAAGAAGGGTTAACCCTCCTTGACCCTTGATTAGCAAAAATTAATACATGTAAATTTACATGTATTAATTTTTGCTAATCACCTTAGCCTGACCACCTCCAATCAGTGGCAGATTCAACATCAAATTGGAGGAGAGGGGTTATGACTTGGATCTGGGGAGTACCTATGGAATATCCCCCAGGAGAGAGTTATGCTCTTGACAGGAGTGAATGAAGCGTCTATTCGCATCTGCGTCAGATGGCGTTTGGCTCCCTTGGCTGCCCTAAGAGCCTCTTGAGATAGCGATGAATAAATGGTTAAGAATAGGTAATGGTCCCATGTTTCCCAACAAGCCTTAGTCTGAAAAATAAAAGAATAAAACATTGCTAGGTTCACCTATTTAAATAGGTACAATCTGGGTTTCATAGCCTAGTCATACCTCAGGTCAGATTATGACCTGAAGATTTTACTGTGTTATGAAACTCAAGTTGTGCCTATCTAAATAGACAGGTAAACCTAATAAAGGTTTATTCTTTTATTTTCATTTGACTTCATAATGGAAAAGCTTTACCTCGTTAAGTCTTAAGTTATCAGTTATATTTAACCCTTTTAGAGCCAGCCCATTTCAGGTGGGATGTATGAAGACTGCCAAGGCTATTTTCCGGAATTAGCAACATTTCAGATTTAAAAATTTTTCAGCTACTTAATTTTATTTAATAAGTCTAGATTTTTTTCCCTATTCTTAAGATATATTTACATCTTATAACTATAGATATATTATGTGGGTTTCCATAAATTACAGCCGTTGAAAAGGCCACAATCACGAAAAAAAAAAGTCAGCCCCTGGCAGTTTTAGCTCAACCAGCGAGGGCCGATATATCGGCCCAGTGGCAGTAAAAGAGTTAAGGCTTAGTCTGTTTATTCCATGCTTATGAAATTAAAAGTGGTGGTGTACATTGAGATAAATATGTTTGATGTGTTGCTGTGGAGGAGAATGGTGTTGGTGAGATAGACGGATAGGAAGTTGA
Source organism: Ischnura elegans (assembly GCF_921293095.1). Classification (NCBI taxonomy): domain Eukaryota; kingdom Metazoa; phylum Arthropoda; class Insecta; order Odonata; family Coenagrionidae; genus Ischnura; species Ischnura elegans. The sequence continues at coordinate 75,066,182 of NC_060254.1, read as the reverse complement.
ACAAGGGAAATATTGCAAGAAGCCCTGATTAAGGTTTGATCAATGATGGCAATGGGTCAGTCAGGTAGCTGGAAATTTGTCTCTTGTTGGTGCTTAGATGGTATGCAGGTTGCTTGCACTGGAAATTTTCTTCTCAATTCCCATGAATTTGAAATTAATAAATTTCATTCAACCGTTTTGAGATAGTGGAGTTCTCTCCTTAGCATGACTGCTGGACTGAGCCCCAAGAGATTCTTCGGTCCCCTCTGTACGAAGCATTTTTGCAGGACATTAGTTAAGAAGGGTCTCGTGGATAATCACACACTTTCAGCACCAACCTTTTTAGAGCCGTCTTAGTGGGTATTCCGCATTATCTCAGAGGACACGGGTAGTTGGGTTCCCTCCTCTCCGGTTTTATAGCCCTATCAGCAGCATTGGTTCATGGTCAACTTATGATTTGCTTATATGCAGGGGCGGATCCAGGATTTCTTTCTGGGGGGGCACAAGCAAGGCTGTGTCCAGGATTTTGTTCTGCGGGGGGGCACAAGGATACCTCGTAATACAAAACGAACACAATGATAATGGGACTTTATTAAAATCTTCCAAATTTTTTAAGGTTCTGGGAGGGGGAACGTGCCCCCCCCTAAATCCGCCTATGTTTATATGAATTAGCTACATGGATAATTGTTGCTTGTACGAAAAATTGCAGACTTCAAATTGAATTCCTCGCTCTTTTTGTTAGCATTGTCAACTTTCGAATGAAGCTCTATGATCAATATTATCGGATTTAATGCTTCATAATCTCTCATAGGGGTGGAGGGTATCCCATATTCCCTGAACCCCAGTAATGACACCCCCCCCCCCCCCCCAGATTTGATGATGAATCTGATGCGGGGATGAGGGCGGAAAACACATGACTTCCTGGAAACTGATCAACATGTGATCGGCGGAGCCTCTTAGAAATTCAGTCGCATCCATGATGTACAGTTTGTGAGACAATCAGCTGTTTCGCCAAAAGTCTGCCACCTTCGTTTGCTTGTTCTACCAAAGTGATTGATGTATTCAACGGTGTTCGGCGAGATGTTGTGGAACATAATGATACAATGATAAATGAAGAGCAAACTTAGTGCATGTCCACAGTAATTTTATTTGGTACGACGCGTTTCAGCGACCTTACTTCGCTATCATCAGGTACAAAATGCCATATTTTCGTCTCCAAGACACCAAATCCCAGCTAGCCACTCACCTTATCAACGAGAACCATTCATGCAGTTTCCAACCTAAAATACTGGCCTTCGAAGGAAAAGGACGTCGGCTCGACGCACTCGAGCAATGGGAGATCACCAGGAGGAGGAAACGCAAGGAAAATCTTTTGAATGACATTGAGTTCCTGAGTCATTCCCCGCTGTTAGCCCTCCCCCCACTCAAACCTTCAATCGAACCCCAAATCCTTACGTATCCCAACCACCTCACCACCCCCTTCCCCCATCCTTTACCCCCCAACCCCTCTCCCACTTCCGCCGACTCATAAATATACCCCTCCCATTTGCATGATTGTATATATATATATATGACTTCTTGACGAATATATGGCATTTTGTACCTGATGATAACGAAGTAAGGTCGCTGAAACGTGTCGTACCAAATAAAATTACTGTGGACATGCACTAAGTTTGCTCTTCATTTATCAAAGTGATTGATCTTCAACAGCCCTTGAAAATGGTCGAAATAATTAATCCAAGCTAGAAATGAAAGGGATGGGAAGCAGTGGCAGTGCCAGGGGTGGGCTGGGACCAACCCAAATTTTTTTCGGCCCCACCCAAATAGGACGGACAAATTTCAGAATCGAAGTCGCAAGTTAAACTTTATTTTATAAAATTAAAATGAATTGCACATAGATGAAGGCATATGGAAAACCATTCTGTAAATTTGATAACAATATTGTATTGTCTATATTAAATAATTTATACTTCACAGTTTTTTGCTTTCTTCTCGGTGGAATCAGTGTCGATGTTTTACATTTGAATATAAAATGAATGCACTCTCGAAAACGCGTTTAGGCATGAGGCACAATTTATTTTTGTTGCGTGGCATGTCGGGAAAAGGGTTCCATCCATGTAAGGTAAGTAAATAAATGTTATAAACTATATTTTGTCGTTCGCATTTATCCACGTTAACTCAAGTATAGGCCCACCCATGTGACACATGCTAAAGCCGCGGCTGATGGGAAGGGGTTAATCCCTTCGATCGATGAGCTAGCCAGGCTTCCACCCTTCGTAATGAGCCGCATGGAGGCTGATGGAAGGTGGGATTTTGAGACTATCTTTTGTTTCCATTCACTAACGAATTCTTCAGAGAAAACGTGGCAACACCCACTAGTGGCACAGCAAGGGGGGTTTTGGGGGATAAAACCCCCCCCCCCAGAGCTCAGAGAAATTTTTTAAGTTTAATCCATTATACTTAATTAATATTACTTATAGAATAATATAAGGATTATGAAAATATCCCTCAAAAGGCCGTAAAACTCACCATTTTTAACCATTTATCTTAATTTTTTTCTGGGGGAGGGCCCTGGCACCTCCCGCTTCCCCTGACGGGTATTCCATACCCTCTAACTCCCCAGTATGAGTTGTGCCTAAACCCCCCCCCTCTAACGTTAATTCCTAGCTGCGCCCCTGACACCCACCTTTCTCTCTCTTTACCCATTCAACATTGCTTGTGTTGCAGGTTCCACCTTCTTCCACAACCCCTTGAAAAATTCGAAGCTTGTTTGACTGGGCCTGTCGCAAAGATATTTGAAAAGGACGATGCATCATGAAACCCTCCCCTCCAACAACCCTTTTAGGATGCGTTCACGTAATATGCCATTTACCGGCCCCGATAAGGGTGAATAGGCGTGAGAAAAAGTTTGCATCGTTTGCATTGTTCATACGTGCCTGTTAACTGACGAAGGTAGTTCAGACTTGTCGGCACCAGCTGTAAGTGGCTACTGACGAACCAGAACGTTTGAAATGTTATTTCCAGCGTCTAGAGTGCCGGCAGACTCCAACTGTGTAGGAGTGAAGTGCGGTGCACGTCTACAGTGATTTCTTGAAATTTCATTGAAATGGTTGAAAATTAAAGAAATCTCAATTGTAATTGGTAAAAGGTGCAGAGTTACTTCTTTATACTTGTCCATGAGAATGACTAATAATCTTCGCTCTTTCAACAAACTGAGCTAAAATTTTTCTTCCAGCGTTAAAAAATTCACTAAACCAAGTATAAACTCAAACAGCTCAATATAGCTGACAATCTCCTTCTCTTCACACTGGTTGTTCAGGGCAGAACAACCAGTCCAACCCAGTGTTAGACTCATATCTGCAGTGAGGGTGGCACATCGTAGATACCCTGTAGATTGTTTCGGATATGATGGGGATTGAAAATTACAAAGATGATAGAACAACGTCATCAGGTCATTCTCCCGTAATTGTAGAAAAATATGTCTATGGACTGCCATAAAAAAGGCAATTTTGAAACAAAATTAGGTAAACTGGCTCATTATTTCACTCACCCTTTTACTACTTTTAGTGACAAATTAGTAAATGAAATAATTATATTTCCCAAATTTAATGTCCACAGACTATAAATGAAAGTGAAAAAACTTTGTGAATGTCCACAGTATTTATTCAAGTATGACGTGTTTCAGCGAATCATCGCTATCATCAGGTACAAATGCATGGTATTACGCCAAGAAGTCTTATATATGTACACGCGGAAAGGAGGGGGTATGGTTATGAGTTGGTGGAAGTGGGAGAGGGGTTGGGTTGATCCATTCCCCCATCCAGTAGAAAATGTATGTCTTCGGGAGAATGACCCCATCATTCAATCATTTTTTTATCCTACTTCAGTGTGAAACATAAATGAAAAAGCATATTACAAACAATATTTTATTACTTCCTCACAAAAACTATTCCAAAGGTACAATAACATGGAAGACAGTTGATTTTGAAGAGTAGCAATTCATATCCATTTAGGCAATCATCGTTACTCCAGGTTTACAATCATTTAATTACAACGATACAATGTCATGTACATTAAACAATCACAGACTTTGTAATAAGTTCTGAAACAACAATCGAATAAAACGTAGAGGAATTTTGAAAGTGATTTAATTTTTGGGTAAACCGGTCAGCTGAAAATGGTAACAGTACAACTTTCAAATTGTGCATCAGTAAAATTCTGTGCCCAAAGCTTAAACAATGCTTTTCAAATGGAAGATCAGATTTGATATGCATCAGGATGGATTTACATTGCAGAACAGACCCCATTCTGCTAATTTTTGCTCTAGCACCTTTCAAAATGTTGAGCAATGAATGCATTTTCCTCAAGCAGCCTAACATATGAATTCACTCTGGACTACAAACTGGGAGGGCCTCTAATGATGACAGTGCTGAAATAAAGATGTAAAAGTTGATAGAGAGGTAGAACCGATAGAGGCCAGGAATAACATTCACTCAAAGAAAATACATATGCATTCTGATTACCTCTAAACTTGAAGAACAATTTAGCCAATCGCTTATGTCATCAGAATATGGAATTAATTCCTCAATCAAGAAATGATTACAAATACACACATAGTCAAAGCTTCATCCATTCCAAACTTTTTCACTGGAACGCAATCATATTCTTTGTTAATTTGCCTATGAATAAATTCAGAGTAAGGTGGAGTCAACTTTAGATGTGCAAACTTATTTTAATCCAAACATTTCAGCCTATTATGAAAAACAAAGGAAAGTTTCTCCTTTTACTCTTTGGACTTCTTCAGTTCATCACAGATTTTATTCTTGGAGTAAAATATAGAATGCTCACTGTGACCATTTTGATCAGCCCATATACGTCTCTTAACAGAGTTATAATTTTGATTTGATAAATCTTGGAAGACATTTAAGTGAACAAGTGGACGAAATGATGATGGATCTACAAACCATCTGGATGGACCTGCATTGATCCAATATCCATCAGTCATTAAAAACCCAATCTTACTGGTTTCTCCATTTTTGAAAGAAAAATTTGTAATCTACGTTGCATTTACTGTTGCGTCTGCAGCTGATGTAGATCAATATGTTTCTGTGTCGATATTTATAAATAATTTTGAGATTAAATGTAAGTAAATGGAATGATAGATGAGGTAACTATCCAAGGACCTTCGCTTGAAAAAAATTTTATAGAAATAATCTTCCTGATAAAATAAGTAGAACTACTAGTTAAGTCATAACTTACGATGCAAACTAAACTAATTTTCTAGTAAAACAATATTGTAGCTCTATGTATGAAGAAAGACTATACCAAGCCTGCATTCCAATTTAAACTACAGTTGGTCTTGGAATCATAGACAAGAGGACAAGATAGGTTCATACATGAAAATATCCTCAAGTCCAAATTGTAGTACCAACATAATTCTGATTTGTAATGAATAGTTCTTGATTGTTTTGGCAACATTTGTATGGACTACCTGACCTATCAGTTTCATGATGTTCACATCAGCCTTTTTTTTCTTGAAATGTACTGTAAGGAAAGTTTGGTTTCAAGTTCCTGTCATGACTGCCATTATTTTATCACACATGTATTTACAGCCTTAAACAATTGAATTAACTTTAACTACTCTCATCTGGCCCCAAAAAGGAATGGAATGCCATAATTAAGGCCCTCCACAATTTTGGGATTGGCTGTATGTATGCATATTAAAACCATAAAAGCTGCAATTATTGGGATAACTGATGGACGAAGAATTTTTATGGAAGACTGAATACTATCACAGAATTGTCACCATATGTAATCCTTGCAAAATTTCATAAAAAAGAAAGAATTACACAAGTGCTATAAAACTGAGCCACAACAACTAACATTAAACAGTTGCACAAAGCGAAATTAACTATTTGACAATATCACATGCATGAAATTACCCAAATTGAAAAGCAGCTTACTTTGACTATGACTAGCTGTCAAAGAGCCTGAGTGTTTTCAAGAAGTGATCCTTCGAACAGGAGAAACCCTGGTGAACCATTATGTTGTTATTCAAGACTACAGATGATATGACCTCTAGCATTTTTCACTTTTACAATATGGAGACCACATTCAGGAACAAATTGGCACTTTATTTTACTGCCTAAAGCTGATGGCATGAGTTCATAAAACATTAACCACATCTTGTCTAAGCATCACATCCTTATTTGACAAATTCACACCCAATACGAATCAATAGCTGGTAGTATTTTAAAGGAGCAAAAAAATTTTCACACATCGCCACTAACATAACAAGCAAATTTTAACTTCCCACCAAAAAATCTTTTTCTGTTTGCTATTATTTAAATAAAATATCCAAAGGTAGGTAGTGACCTTCCATGGAAATAAATGTCTGAAATTAGTGCAAAGATCTGTGAAAAGCTTGGCTGAATGCCAGGAGATGTGAATTGTAGAAGTTTATAACAGAGACATTTCAACTTGTGATAACAGAAAATGCAGGCTTTTAAAAATTGAGTGAAAAAGAGGACATTTGGGAAGTAAGTTTTGCAGAATTCATGTTGTTGGTGCATACGACAACTTCTTTTGCTTTTTTTGCAGGTACATACTTGACTGGATGAAACGCGGAGTTATGAAGTAGAAAATTTTGAATGGCATGATCATGGATCACATGAAAAATTGACAACAGTAATAATTAAAAGTTGGACAAAAACAAAACTGCATAGAATTACTTATAAGAACTTAAGCTTTCTAATCGGGTATTTTAAATACATGAAGTATGGAGTTACTTATTACAACCATGTGAATAAAGAACATGCAACGAAACCGAAAGTGAGAAAGCACTGAAAAATTTAGCACACCCATCATCCAGAGAGAGGATTTTCAATGAAAAGACTACACTTAGCCGTGAGTTATTTTGATACTAATTTCACGTAAAAATAGACTTCAAGGTGAGTCAAACTAAAAGATGAGTGTGAAAGACCCACCATTATTGACTCAAGAGTACATTTCCTTTCTGAAATGAAGTGAACGTTGCTATAGCTATGAAGTGAACGTTGCTATATATGTATATGAGGAAAAGGGACTGATATTCTCATTCCAAGGGAAGTAGGCTGAGTGCCAAGGGTACTGCCAATCTGTGGTTCCCAAAAACAAAACTAATTATGAAATGAATTTGCTATCCTTTGTGATGAAGATTAGGTAACACGTGCTCCTGACAGCATTTTTCGTGCGGCATTATGTTGATTCTCTCACATGCCCTTGTGAATAACTATTAGTAGATCATAGTATTCACCGCAAAGAACTTTAAAACCTAAGCATCAAATGAAAGAAACCTTAAAATATGAATGCTTCATAAATATTCTCTATGACCCTATGCACTGCTTTAATTTTCAAATAAGAGAAGGAATACATTCCCCATAACATTTATTCGTGCTAATTCCTATCCTGCTTCCGTTACCTTCTGTCAGAAACCTTAAGAAATATTTTTTTCATGATTTCTCTTCATGAAAATCGCGGGTTGTGCTAGTCTAGGCCGATAAACATAATAAATAGAAAGGAATATCAGAAAATGCCACGCAAGTTGATAAGAAAATTGTTACGAACACCATACCAGTGATAAAAGTAAGTTGTGTGGTACAGAACAAAAACGGTATGTTATTGAATAAAATAAACTGGCTTCTAGGCATGACCATGGATCACTATCATTTTTTTGGAATTCAGTTTTTGGAATGATCAAGAGAGAAACAGCTTAGTCCAGTCCAATAGATTATTGTTTATCATCATAGTTAAGATGACTCCTGAGATACCATCTAAAACCACCAACCATACTTGAGAGCTTAACAAGCTAGAAAATATCACAATGAAAATGGTTAAATTTGGACACATCCTCTGCTGGTCACAATGTAATGAATAATACATATTAGAAAAATCAGTTTCACTGAGGCAATGGTATGAATGTCTTGAAAAACTCAACTCCACAAGAAAATTATTCAAAGATATGCTTCCAACGCTTCCTAGGGATGGAGAATTATGTGCACAAGACATTCATAGTTTGGAATTACTTTTCTTTAGACAGTCATGTTAGTTCTCAGTTCTTGCACTAACATTAAAAAGCTCACACGTAAAAGTATCACCTCTTGCTTTGCTAATTTTATTAATTCTTTGAGGCAGTGGTTTGACAACACTTCTGCCGGTAAGAATTTTTAATGTATTGATGCAATACAAGGCATTAGGAACACTAAAAAATAGCTGTATATCAAAATGCTATTTATTTTGGAAGACAAAATAGCACAACAATGGTTGAATAATGGATTATACTGAAAACTGAAAATTGAGCTTTGGAAGATATGTTCAACTGCTTCATGATGTTGAATTAAGTAAAGTCAACCTATTAGCTCAGCAAATGCATGATATTACACAATTACTCGAAATGCAGTTGATCAGAATGTGTTTTTGATAAATGCTTATTGTAGTCCTTTTCTGGAGGTGATTCTTATAACAGTTCATTACAAAATATCAAAATGCTACATCATTACAAGTACATCTTGTGGTGTGATTTAAAGTACTATTCTTTATGGGTTTTAATATTAGGAAGTCATTCCTACTTTCAAGAAAAGACATAGGTTTTTGGCATTTAGGATATCATTGTCTAGACAATTTCATGAGATTGACAAGATCTCCGGTCAGAGTTCAAATGATTCCAAAAATTTATCTGTCATAAAATCTTCAATTGAATAACTCTCCAAGTTTTTTGGCATTGAGGAATGTGTTTCAATAAATCGAATTGATAATTCTTAGATACAAGTTAGGAGGCTATTGCAGGGCACAGGAAGATGCACCATGGCTTACAGATGGACAACAAATACAAATCCACATTGAGCGAATAACAATAGGCTAATTCTTTTTCATGGCTATCGTTAAATAACAGAATATAAAAAAAAAAAGCCTTCGAGATTTTAAAAGCCATATTTCTCTTCTCTTGTACCTTAATTTAAGATGGCTCAATTATTAGTTATCCCAAAGATTCAATTTGAAGTACGTTAAAGGTAATAATCAGTGAAATTCATCAGGGATAACTGCAATTCTTACGTCGGCATTCTTTGAAACAAAGCGAAATTTTGCAACTAGATTTATCAAGGGGGATAAATTTCTTAAAGAACTGAAAACATACGTACGTCAATGCTTCCCCAAATTTGAATTCCTAACCATATTATTACTGCCTCTCATTTTATTTTTTTCCCACAACCTCTCAAACATTAAGCAATGAGATTGGTTGAGATGGATGAAAAAATATTTTTATCTCTCGACCAAAAAGTTTTTCAGTATTCACATTGAAAAATATTTTCACGTTAATATATTTAAAAATTCTACTAATAGTAGCCTGAGCAATGTTATCATATATACTTGCATATTTTCATAACCCAACGTGTCCAAATGTAACCATTGTAAGACTTATATTCTGAATCTTTGTCTATGGATCTCAGGAGTGATCTTTGTTGCCTCATATCCGATAATAAATTGAATTTTAATGGCCAAAATTTCAAGAACTGTATATACTTAAGCACAAGATGCTTTTGAATCAAATCAGTTCTCTCTTAGTCAAATGAAAATGTAGTGTGCACCAGTAAAGTTTTACCAAATAAATTTTTGCCTGCATCACAAGGCAAAGGATGTTTGAGCAAGACACCTACGTAGCTAGTGAAGGAAGTTTTTTACTCCTCATATTGATTCAAAATTTGGATGTATGTAATAACTTGTTAAAGTCTCTCAAAAAGGAATTTTTGGCAAGATGAGTTCCTGAGATGATAGTTAAATATGAATCAGTCATTGACACTATATTTCAAGTCAGCTCATTCTCTTGCAATTGTTTCGATGGTATTGTACCAAACTTCAGTAATAGATGCTAAATAATATAATAGTAAAATGTAACAATCTTACAACAGCATGTGGTCTGAACTCTGACAAAGCCATACCCTCTTCTTTTTGGTACAATCAACAAAAATAAGCTGCTGGATCCAAATTCCTTCCTATATTATACTTACTAACATTGTTATGACAACGCTAATTAATGGTAAAAATATTTTGAGAAAATCCTGACAGGAATACACTCATTTCTTAAATGCACCATTATGGTTCTAGGGACAATATTTTATGGAAAAATTGTTGAAAACCCATACTCAAAATGCATGTAAACAACAATAAATGCAAATAATTGTGCAATATTGGATTGGATTAATCGATTAGAAAGGGTAGATGGCACACTAGCACATGACTTCATCTAACACACAAAACAGAAAAATATTCAATACAATTTTATGTACAAGAACAGCATATTAAAGACAAATCTTTCAACAAATTAATGAAAATATACAATGACACAGCAGCACCTGCCATGTATTACTCTACTTTTTTACCAACATTAATACTCTTCCATGATTAAAAAAAATAATTCAATCATTATGATTATATAAGCTGGTACCTTCCATGAATTATTTCATTTTCAAGGGAGAAAATATCCAAATGCCAACTTTTTCGAAACATCTCCCTAGAGTTGTTCTTGAAAAAGACTCAACATCATCATTTTTCTTCGATATTTTTGATTGTCTTTCAAATTACAGCCGTTAGAAACTGAAAATATTCCCGAATTCCAACAGATTTTGAAGTTTATTTTTAACTCCTAGGTAAATTTCTCTTGAAAGATTTATCCGTGATCTTGACCTGCATGTTGATATCTTAATTTACGTGAGAGGGAACTAATTGCATTGGCTCTCATCCTCAATCTAATGCTTTATAGCACATACATCTTTCATTTCTTATGGCACACTCATGGTCACTAAGAATGAATCTTTATATCCAATATCTTGCCTACGCTGATTTACTTCAGTGGAGCACATACTTTGTGATAATATTTCATAGGTACATTTCTGCCTCAGGGGGATGGTATGTGCAACTCCAATTATTGTTAACATAATTTAATCAGTGTATGATAAATAAATAGGAAGATTAACCAAGAAAGTTCTCCAATCGGTTAAATAAGACAAGGCATGAGGGTGCATGAGAGAGATACTCACAAATAGGCTAGCTGATTGTAGAGAGTTGGCATCATAGGCAGAGAACCTTTGATGATGAGAAAAGCTAACTAAGAACTTAAAACATCACTGTTTAAAGTACAATTAATAGAGGCTACATATTAAAGACCAAATAATACCAGTCTTTGAGTACATTCATATTTTATTTCTTCTTGCTATGGTGAATGATAAACTAGAGCTCGTGGTTATCTATGTGTTCTCCTGAGACCTCTAGACTCATAACAACTAAATATCTACAATGCTGGAGTAGTTAGCACAACATTGTAGCATTATTCATCTACCCATATCAGGGTTTACGTTCTCATTTCTATGTGCTCAAGCAATCGTTGCCATGAACTTTTCTGATACTTGAATTTTTGAAGCAGATATTGCCTCAATAAATCGAAATGCTTTACTTGATTGCTAAGTTGCCAGCAAACCACACAATAACATACTAAATATATACCTCACCAGAGGCATGATAAAAAATAATGGAGTTAAATTTTCAATCACATATTACACCAGTCAAATTCAGCAAATCTCTCTTTCTTGAAGAATGAACTTTAAAGCACCTCAATTTACGCCCATATGACCTACTCTACTGCCTTTGATTAACTTAAAAAACAGCAAAAATATTAAACGAACAAGAGGGTAGCCATCTAGAATACCAGGAGCTTTCAAAAACTCCATAGGAGGTCAAGATGTACTCTATAACTTATCATTGTACGTGAAGAGAATAATTTTCCTATTATTGGCTGCATTTGAAACTAAAAATGATTAGTTTTGCATAAACCTTGGCTATGAATGAGCACTTCTTTGCAATTCTGCATGCCAGCTGTTTTCTAGAAAACATTTACATGCTCAACTCAAGCAGTTGACTAATGATCTACCTAAGGGCAGTAAATGGATTGATATATTTCCATATCAGGAAGAAAAATAATGATGGTAAGTCATACCCTTGTTTTGACTGGAAGAAACAGGTACATTGATTGAAATTGTCATCAATGCTCATATAGCATAAATGTTAATGGTAGCATTTAATTTGTACATGGTAGTTAAAAGAATAACTATCAGCAGAATTCACGCTCATTTAAAAATCAAACCTCAATGCATTTGAGTTTTGACACCATTTCTAGCAAGCATTGAATTCCGAAAACCTTGTCATCCAGCGTTAATGTAGTGCATTTTAATAGTCCTGCCTCTTGATCCAGCAGAGAATGTTGACCCACGCAAATGCGCATGTGCCCACGTAAATGACCCTCGCTGCAGGGGGGATCCACAAGAAATTCATGGTCTGGGCAGGAAGCCAAAAGACGCAGCTTGTCTGAAAAATGAAGTTTTAAAATCGAGTAAATTACAAATAATAATCGTATGCTTTCAAGCATCGATGATGACAGCATCATCACTGGCGAAGAAGTGATACAATACTAATGGTCGTACACTGGGTCGGATTAAGATGATACGAGGCACTAGCCTATTCCACTCGAGAGGCCCTTTCACCTCCCATTGTACAGTAGATTCCGGTTAATTGGGACATATCGGGACTTGTGCTCTTTGCCCCAATTAGACGAACTCTCTTTTATGTGGGCATAAAAAAAGTTTTAAATTGTAGAAAGAAGACTAAAGAATATTAATAATGAACCAAAGTTTATTCAAATATTAATTTAATTAATAAATCAGCGAGTTTAGCTAATTTATTATCATTTTTAAGGATTATAACATTTTTGTTAAAAATATTTTTCACAGCCTCGGGCGACGCTTAATGAATGTCTTTTATGAATGAAGTCCTATTAAAGAAAAGTCCTATCCTCTTGCGGATAGTATAACAATAAGAACTTTCAAAATAGGGAAAGAATAGGAACATTTGTGAAAAATAAGAGTATGTAAATCAAAGGAGGAAAATATAAAAAAATAGTACTCTGAAAACAAAAAAATTTAATTTCGTTGTGAGTGTAGAGTCAATGTCGCCGACTCATGGCCCAATAAAGCGGCATGCTGTCCCAATTAAGCGGAGCATACTCTGAGATATTCCTCTATTGGGTTCTGTTCTTCAAGATCTGCCCTTATTAAGCGGCTGCCCCAAGTAACTGGTGGACCCATTAAACAGAATCTACTGTATAATGTTTTTATGAAATTGCATTGTTGTTCATCATCCTGTGTGGGTCAAATGTTGCAACTCAATTTTAACCCACTTTCCCAATAGCAATGAAACTGAAATTTTCATAATAACTCAGAATCAGATGACACTGCAATACTCTAGCACTTTTTATTGTGATTTTAAACAGTCAAAAAACCAGCCACCAAAATCTGATGGCAGCACTGTGATCATTTGAAGGAACGAGAATGAGACGGAGTCGTAATGACAAATTTGTTCACAAATTGAGAGTTATAGTGGAACATGTACCCAATGTCATTCGTTGAATATGAAGCAAATAATTTAGAGGCAGGCTCGTAGGAAATTATTTTTATTCTTTTCAGTTTGCATGAGATAATTTTCGAGTATAATTGCATGGGTTTATACCTAAATTTATCAGTAGACCATTTTTCACACTGAGAATATTAAAAGGACCTGAGCTCCTCCAGTGATAGATTAAAAAGTACACCTTGTTGCATTTCACACAGTACATAATAAAAAAACTCAACCAGTTTCGACCTTTCCAGGTCATTATCAAGAGGTGAACAAAAAGTATTTTGTTCATCTCTTGATAATGAACTGAAGAGGTCAAAACCAGTTAGTTTTTTTCATAAATACCGTGTTGAATACAACAAGGTATCCTTTCTAATCTATCATGTCACTATTCCACAAAGTGAACTCGCAAACCATTTACAGTGCAACCTCGATAAAACGACACCCCACGGTGCACCAATAAACACTCGCTATAGCGAATTGTCGCTTTACCGGAGGTGGTGCAAATAATAGCCAATATACCTCATATTACTCCTTTATTTTTATTTTCTCGCTTAGACCTGTTTGGTGTTTTTTTGGCCATGGTGTGTTCCATCAAATGCTTTCTATTCATGCAACTCATGGACGTGCGGGTATGCTGACGACTGCTTTCTGCCGCCCGAGGAACAAAAGAAGATCAAGCATTCGCGAATGCTAATGCCACAATATTTTCACCAAAATTAACTACTTATTTATCGAACGATAGTTTACCACATAAATTTGACACTGAGCACTCCATTAACTTCATTTCTAACAGATCGCTAGCAATTACAGAGATTAAGGAGTCTTGGTGTAAGTTTTTCCGGTGGTGAAACCCTCGCTATGGCGAGAGCCAACACCAAAAGGGCCTCGTAAAAACGAAATTTTTAACATGCTTATTATAGGATGAATTGACGGTGCATCGGCTATCTCTCGTAATAGCGGGGGTCTCGCTATAGCCCGTACTCGCTTTAACGAGGTTCCACTGTATTTCAATTCCTCCAATGATTTTACCATTTGAGAATGCACGACATTGTCTTGGTCATTATCCACTGAAGCCAAAAAGGAATCTGTTTTTATCTGAAGAGATTTGGAGAATCTCTTCCCATCAATTAAGAATCTGGTTTGTTATCCCAACACATGAATTTGTTGAATACTCTTATTTAAGAGGGAATCAAAAATATCCCCATTATAACCCTAATATCATTAGGAGTAATTACTGTGCGTGGCTCGTTAGCAAAAAGGGCATACTTCACTTCATGAAAGGCAGTGACTTCCACACTGCAAAGCAGGTCTAGTGGTAGACTATTAATTGATAAGGCACGTGTAAAAATTGGAAATTATTGGATAAATACTGAAAATCTGAGTACCGTATATCTCCGAATATAGTCCCCCCTTTTTTTCCAAAAATGGCCGCGGAAAAGTAAGGGGGGGGGACTATAATCGAGTGTAATCCAGTTTAGCATACTAAAGGTGACCATAAAGTTATAAATAACGGCATAATGGCTAATGTTCTCGTAGTCTTTCTATTTGAGTATATTTATGAGGATTATAATCGGAGATATTAGTAAATACTGCCACGTTTTACCGGAAATTAAGACAATTTTTACCACAAATGTTGTACAGATACGATTATTCCGATTCAAATAGCATATCGAATATGCGTTTTCACGGAATCCATCGGGTAGCCGCTAATTTTTCTTGGAAAAGTATTATTAGAATAATTCAATCGACACTGATCACTTAATGACGCAAAACAGTAAATAATTAAAATGAAAACTAAACACACTATCATTACATTAATCGAACACTAGAATTGAATCAATAGTATATGTACCCGTCGCTCATTTAATAACTACACGATTTAAATAATTGCGAAAAATAAACAGATAAAGTGAACCTTTCGTGACGATTTAGCATTTCATTGCGTCCGTAGCTACTACGTCCATGTGCCCGTGCGGTTCGTGTTTACAACCACTCACAACCACTGTCTTTACCGCCTTCGCAGGACAAGAATGCGCAATAGGTGATGCATTTGTTTCTGAAAAGGCGCAATAATCGACGACTTTAAACCAGAAGCGCCGGCATTACTGCATTTGATCGAAATACAGCGACTCAGCACCGAAAGTGTAATCAATTTATTGAGGAATATCTTCAATTCGTCAGGGTAAATAGGATCGATAAATTACGTCGCATAACGTTTCGCAATTATTTCCGCGATATTTTCTTTATTAAAAATAATTTTACGTTCAACAGTGAGGTGATGGATCAAGTAGAAAGATGAGGATCAATCGTGCCGCAGATTAGAGGCCTTCAAAGACGGAGTTTCGATGCCAATTTAAAAATAGCCGTTGCAGAATACGCCGTAAATCATAGTATTAACAGCGCTTGCAAAGCGCTAATACATCGCGGAAGTCATTTTGGGGGTCTCGATGCGGCAGATTCAAAGAATTAGAGGAAAATATCGTCGAATTTGTGCGCAAATGCAGAGCAGAAGCTCTTTGTGTAACTTATGCAATGATTCGCGACGAGGCATTGAAAATTGATATAATTTTTTTTCAGTTTTAATGTTTGTTGGAAAATGTTTATTTCTTAATTTTATTACTTTGACATTTGTAAGTCCTGTAGTTTAATTGTTTTGCTTAGCAGGCATTTGATAGCAATATTTTATAATATTTATAATTTATTTAACACAATTTTATTTAGATTTCCTAAATTCTTCAGGTCACTTGGATTTGTGATGACTTGATGGGTGTGTTACACTGGATCTAAGGAAGTTTCAGGGCCAAATGCAATACTGTTTATGGGCTTTAAGTTAAAGCTTATATATTGACATTGTCTGTAGTAGTGATGAGCGGAACTGTGATTTTCGGATCACTTCGTTACCTGTGACTGCTACTCATCAGTAACGGTGATTCTTAACTGTGATTGCGATCACCGAGGTGAATCACTCTTTAAAGTCATCGGTGATTTGTGGCGCTGCTATTCCTGCTACTTTGTCCAATTCCAAGGAATGAGCTCTTCTCAATAGGAACAAATAAACTTATAGAAAGTTGTAAAATTAGACAAAATATTTTTTTGAGGGAATAGTTCTGATTCCGAGTTTATATTACAACAATAAAGTAAATTTGATGTGGTAGAAGAATTGATAAGGGGCAATCATTTTTTGTACGTATTTATAATCAAACCATCATAATTCAAAGCTTCAGCTGTATATTTCGCACAGAATGTCTTATTTATCATTAAATATGAATAAGACGTCGTTATTTTACTGTTGGTAGCATCATGGTAGCTGCCGAAGCTAACTTCACCGTATTCACAGTCGCAGTGATTTCGAGTATTTGGTGATTTAGTCACCGGCAGTGATTTCGAGCATTCGGTGATTCAATCACCGGCAGTGACGGGCAGTGATTTCGAGCATTCGGTGATTTTGTCACCGGCAGTGATCGGCTACTTCTATTCAATCACAGGTGGCGATATATCGCATATCACTTGTTAGTAGCCAGCGCTATCATCACCGAATCCAGTGATTGAATCACCGATCACGGTGATTTCGAATATTGAATCACCGACAGTGACTGCTACTTTTCAGTAACGGTGATTCAATCACAGTTAGCGATATATCGCTCATCACTAGTCTGTAGTCATTTGGAAATCAAAAATATTAATAATTTGTGAAGGTTTAAAAAATAAAATAGCCTTGGGTACTTAAAAAAATTTCTCATTTCTTCATTACATCTGGTTAAGGAACTATAAATTACTGATACATGCAATGGATCACAACATGTTTTAGGTATAGTTATTTTGTTGTGATGGAAAATATGTGAACAGATTTGTTCTTAATCTTCACAGAAAATAATAGTTTTTATCGAATCTAGAATCTTAACTTGCTAACCACAGAAAAATTGCCTTCCTTTACTGAATACAGTTTCTTCTCCTGACCTTCCTTATTATTACAACAATGTAGTGTTTATGGTCTTGGAGTATAGGTCATGATTTAAATTAAATACACAATTGGCCAACGTTTCTGAGATTTATTCTCCTTCCTCAGGGCTCTTAATTATAATGAATGTTTACAAAGAAAATAAAGAAAATAAATTAATTAAGTGGTTACAAAAATTTTGAATACAATTGTGCAGTACAAATTCATTGGTAAATTAAAAATTGTGAACAGAATTAAACAACATACCTGTGATAGAAAATTTTCGTTACTAGGCTAATCATGGTTACTAATAAATATTGATTCATTTGTTAACAAATGGTATCTAAATTATACTAAACAATTCTAATTTCGATGAATTAAATAATAATAAATTTTACTTAGGTGTTCGATGTCCGATCTTTTATTGCAACTGTTATTTGATTTTGATATGTAAAACATTTCTTGAAATAATCTTTTCTTAAAATTGGTTTCTATGTCTAAAATTTTGGTGTTCTCGAAATCAAAATGATGGCTATAGTCTAGACTGTGATTTGCAAGAGCAGAAAGAGTGATTTTATTTTTTATTGATGATTTGTGCTGGGATATTCGGTTTTTTAAATATTGAGAAGTTTGACCAATGTAACAACTATTACAATAATGCACACTAATAAAAAACAATGGCACTCCACCTAAACTGTATGGTTTAGTGAAAGATCATAAACCAAATATACCTCTAAGACCAGTGGTAAGTTTTGTAAATAGTCCTACATATGAATGCGCCAAATTTATTGCAAAAATTCTTACACATCTATCCTCAGACAAATACAACATTAAAGACTCCTTCCATTTTTTCAATAAAATTAAACAACAAAGAATTCCCCTAAATTATATAATATGCTCACTTGATGTAAAATCATTATTTACGAACATACCACTAGATTTATTAAACAACATTGTGATAGATAATTGGGAAGTCCAAAATTATCCAATCATACACTTCTAAACAAAGAAGAATTTACTGAATTATTTGATATTGCTGTTAATCAAGGCTATTTGCAGTATAAGGATCGTCAATATCGAATGAATGATGGAGTACCTATGGGTTCCCCGGTGGCGACCATATTAGCAGACCTGACTATGAATCACCTCCTAGACAATATTATCGCTAAATTACCATTTAATATTCCCTTTATTTACAAATTTGTTGATGATTTATATCTAGCATTACCCAGTGATATACACGAGAACACAATTTTAAATTATTTCAATTGCTTCCATCCTAAATTACAATTCACAATAGAATTTGAAAATAATAACACACTCCCATTCCTTGATATGTTGACAATAAGAAATCAAGATGGATCCATAAGTGTGGATTGGTGGAAGAAACCGCATAAATCAGACAGATATCTAAATTTTCAGTCTCATCATCCTCTACGACATAAAATAAATATAGCCAATACACTAAAATTTAGAGCGCTAAATCTGAGTGATAAAATTTTTCACAAAAAAAACTTAAAAATAATCGAGGACATTCTAATAAAAAACAATTTTCCAAAAAGACTCATTCAATGTATACTACAAAAAAACAACGCTCTATGACCACAAACACAGAATTCACCAAATAAATTAGCTTTAACAAACACAATAACGTCCCCATACCGTGGAATCATTTATATAAATAAATTATCTGAACAACTTACTAGAGTTTTCAAAAAATTAGATTATAAAATTGCACACAAAATTTCTAACACGCAAAGCAGACTTCTGTACACAAAAATAAAATCAGAAACCCCAAAAAAACTAAAAAGTAACATAATATACCACATACCATGCCTCGATTGTAATAGTTGTTACATTGGTCAAACTTCTCAATATTTAAAAAACCGAATATCCCAGCACAAATCATCAATAAAAAATAAAATCACTCTTTCTGCTCTTGCAAATCACAGTCTAGACTATAGCCATCATTTTGATTTCGAGAACACCAAAATTTTAGACATAGAAACCAATTTTAAGAAAAGATTATTTAAAGAAATGTTTTACATATCAAAATCAAATAACAGTTGCAATAAAAGATCGGACATCGAACACCTAAGTAAAATTTATTATTATTTAATTCATCGAAATTAGAATTGTTTAGTATAATTTAGATACCATTTGTTAACAAATGAATCAATATTTATTAGTAACCATGATTAGCCTAGTAACGAAAATTTTCTATCACAGGTATGTTGTTTAATTCTGTTCACAATTTTTAATTTACCAATGAATTTGTACTGCACAATTGTATTCAAAATTTTTGTAACCACTTAATTAATTTATTTTCTTTATTTTCTTTGTAAACATTCATTATAATTAAGAGCCCTGAGGAAGGAGAATAAATCTCAGAAACGTTGGCCAATTGTGTATTTAATTTAAATCATGACCTATACTCCAAGACCATAAACACTACATTGCCTTCCTTTACATTTTAAAATGTTTCCCAAAACTGAGGTCTCAAAATTGGGGGGGGGACTATATTCGGGGGGGACTATATTCGGAGATATACGGTATATTGCACCCCAACAGCAAATAGACCTCATTTAAAATTTATAGAGAATAAGCTCTTATAAAAAATTTTTTTTAAAAAACCAGCCTTTATATTTAGATTACAGGGGATGAGCAACGTTTATATATGACACAAAGCAAAAAAACTCAGTGACCCCGAAAAACCAAAAGTGACGTATTAAAAAAGTCACTATATTTATTAAATTTTCAGTGAATGGTAAGCCCCCTATGTTTCAAAATGCCACCCCTATGCTTTTAAATTGTCAAAAGATGGGAAATTTTATGGTGGATAACTTTTACTGTGGTCGCAAAACACGAAAATCGACCATTTGGAACTTCTTAGATCAAAAACATGTTTTGGGGGGCTATAGGTTGACTGGGGGGTGGTTAAAGGGGGGTTGGAGAGAAAAAGTTATATTTTCATGTATTGTCATCGGAAATGAAGAAGTGTGCAAAATTTCAGCGTTTTTGCTTCACAGGAAGTGAGTCAAATTTGAGTTACAAGATTTGTACCAGACAAACAGACAGGTTGGTGAGTTGATATAAAGGCTGGAAAAAGTGATGCAAGTATTTCAGTGATGGCTTACCTTAAATGTTGGAATAAGCTTATTCCGGCATTCTTCAAATAAATCGCTTTTCCTTTCCATAAGACTCATACCTGCGAACGAGAAAATTGTATGCATGAGCAACCACGAGCATACATAAGCATAATTTCTTCATTACTTTCTCGGATGAATAAATGAAAATAATGGCCGTACTGTATAGGCACATCTGCAAAATTTGGGAGTAAACTTACATTTACAGGCAAAGGTGTGCCCTCTAACGTCCTTTTGGCAAATTCAATCAGGGTTCCCACTCTAACTAAACTATAAAATTCACGGTTTTTTTCCAGGTTTTCGCGGTCTAAATCGCGTCAAATTCACGGTCTGTTTGATGAGCCATTTTAGGAAGAAATATTGATCTCATAAAAATCACTGGCCGCACGTTAACTAAAAATATAGCAAAAGCGATAAACGCCAGGAATGGAAAACACAGCGATGAAAGTGCACTTACGACATCGCCTATTGTTAGCAAAATTTAGGGCCAGCTGAAGGTTGTGAGTGAGAAAATGGAGGGTGACAGGGAAGTGAAGAGGACTCATTTCTCGCCAGGGTTAATGATCACTTTGGTTAACCCTTTCACTGCTGTGGACGTACCTAGTACGTCCGCACGGCAGACTGCTGTGGACGTTCTTTTTCTTCTTCCCTGCCATGCGCTCAGCACTTTCGCCGAAGCACTTCGAAGGGTCGCTAATCCGCGACCCTATCCTCGACCAGCTAACCCACGCTGGACCGTCTCCTCGACCCTACGAGCAGGCAGCCTACCTCCCGAAAAGTGACCGCTCTGACTGCAATTTGAAAATCAATCACTCAATACGATCATCAAAAACTTATTGTTTTCATCGCACTCCTGCCAATCATGCAATCAAGTACGTCTTTGAACCGTGTTTCTGCGATGAAAAATAACGGTTTTGTTAACTTTGCTAAAATGGCCATTTTTCCGGTTGTCCGCAGCTACGTTTCTAGAAAAGTTAACAAAATCGTTATTTTTCATCGTAGAAACACGGTTAAAAGACATGCTTGATTGCTTGATTAGCAGGATTGCGATGAAAACAATCATTTTTTGATGATTGGATTGAGTGATTGATTTTCAAATTGCAGTCAGAGTAGTCCCTTTTCGGGAGGTAGGCCCCCCGCTGGTAGGGTCGAAGAGACGGTCTTGGGTGGGTGAGCTCGTACAGGGCCGCGGATTAGCGACCCTTCGGAGGGTGTACCACACCCATCCTGGAAGTTCCTGCTCTATGGGCCCAGGAAACGCATTTTAACATTTTCGCCGCATGTGAGGAGTAGGTTTTCGGAGATTGAACAGCAGCAAAAGGGTTAAAGGTCGTCCAATCACAGCCTTAAGGTCTGTGTCGCCATGACACAAGGAACAATATTTTCGCTTCGAATATACATTTGCAGATAAATGCGTGGACGTTATCTGCGAGTGACTGACCTATTTTTATTTTGATCCATCAATCGTAGATCTAAAATCAAGTTTTAGAGGTTTTTAAGGTTTTATGACGAATTTCACGGCTATTTCCAGGTTTTTTCACGGTGGACGAAATTCACGGCTTATTCACGGTTTTAAGGTTTTCACGGTTGAGTGGGAACCCTGTCAATAGATTTGCTGATAAAATTATTTTGAAAATGAGCTGAATGATAACACCAATAATTATTATGCTCTGAGTCACCATTGAAATCACCATTAGAAATCACTTCTGACTTTGGTTGAGCCATGTAGGAAGCAAGGGGCTGTATAGAGGAGGCCCAATTCCATCCCATAGAAGGATGATTTCCTTTGCTACCTCAGTTGCATTTCAATCGGTTTACAAAAATGATAATGCGTGGTGATCAGGGCAATGCCATACATTTTTTTCCAATAATTTGCAGTACAATGTTTGTAATAGCGAGGAATAGCATTCACCATTTATGCATTTGATAGATCACACCATTATATCGTTGCTAACGGCTTTCGGGACTAGCTGCGTGTTGCGCTTTGTCGTGCAAGCTTTTGTGTCCATTACAGGGCGCATCATCAGACGATGAATGAAAATTCATCGCCTGATGATGCGCCCTGTAATGGACCCGAAAGCTTGCACGACAAAGCGCAACACGCAGCTGCACCCGGAAGCCGTTAGCAACGATGCCTCTCACTGCAAAAACTTACGTTCAAAGCACACCATTATATATTTATAAATGTTGGTTGAAACTCCTAATTAAACCTTAATTTCCCCGTGAAACACGGATCAGTTTGTTCGTCAGTGAAGCGAGTGGCGACTTTTGTAAACTCATTTAATAATAATAATAATAATAATAATTTATTTCACCGATTGGCAAGAGTACAATTGCATGGCTACGTCATAAAAAAGCTAATACAAATATCAAATAAAAATACAATGATGATGTGTCATCAAGATTTACAATTTACATGGAAACAATAAAAATAATTTTTCTAAATACATAAGAATTGATGAAATAAATAAGTACAATACAATAGTATGGACAAAATAAGATGTCACAACTAGCATCATGGAGATTATCATAATTACAAATTATCTTCCATATATTCGGAAATGCTGTAATAGCACTTTTTAGAGAGAAGGAGTTTCAGCTTGTTCTTAAATACATAAATTGAGGTGCAATCTTTTATTTCATCAGGGATTTTGTTAAATATAGCCGTGGCTGAATGCCTGGGACCCTTTAAACAGAGGGAGCTGGAGTACTGCTTGTGGTGTATATTATTACTTGATCTTGTGTGGTGATGGAGGAAGGTGGCATTAGAAGGAAATTTATCAAGGTTTGCTTTAATAAAGTTGGCACATTTAAATGCGTGGTGGTTTACCACACCTTATATCCTGTCTGATGTGAGGCACGATATGGTGGAAGTTCTTAATATTAGTAAAATTAGACATTGCAATATTTCCACTGAGTTTTATTATGACACTACACGTTTCGTTGTTACAAACACTTGATAACGTTGTTTGAAATGACGAAGCACATGGTGTCATAATAAAACTCAGTGGAAATATTGCAATGTCTAATTTTACTAAGGTTTACAACACATTTAAAGGCCGACTGCCGGCCTCAGTGGCGGTGGGGTAAAGTCCTCACCTGCCAAACCAAAGGTCGAGGGTTCGAGTCCCACCTGGGTAAGTTACCCTTACCCAGGGCATAGATGTTTGTGCATGTTCAATAGGGTAGCTTCCTTCATCAAAGGAAATGAAAGGCATTGATTGCGATTCATTACCCAACATTAAGGTACATATTCATAATATACAAATTATTTGGTTTCAGAAATCCCAGTTTAGACGAATGTTCATGGTCAATTTTAACCATGTTTAAAAAGGGCCAGATTGGCGCCCATGCGATGCCACTCCACGTGACGTCACAGGGACTTAGTTTCTATACGAGTAGATAGGAGTTTTTTATCGTCCGAGATAACCAATGCATGCATGAGGCACAGAGCTCAGGTAAACATGCCTTAATAATCACCTATTAAAATTGCCTATGGTCGGAAAGTTTCATTAGCTTGATAAGGTATTAATAATCCTTATTTAAGCCAAGCGCTACCAGCTAGCAGGGTATTCTGCTACCTGCTAGCAGCCTGCATCTCAGCAGTGCATATATCCTTGCCCCAAGGTCACATCACATGGCGACAGTGGGAATCAGAATGACGTCACATGGGGTTTTCCCAACATTCCTACTTAGCCGTCGCGTTTTCCGCGCTTGAAAATTTTCACTTTTCATTTAATGCGTAAAATAGATATCGTCATTAAAAAATCTGTAAGCGTGAAATACGTACTCCAGGAGTAATAATCTTTCAATTTAGGCAATAAAAAAATAATAGGAAACCACCCTTTTGTTAAAATGTTATCTAATACCCCAATGTAAAGGCCGAGTGGTGTTGTTTTCAGAGGTGTGGAAATAAATAAATAAAACTTGAGGATCTCTTTTGCAATGTTCACGGTATGAAGGATGAAACGGGGCAAAATTCCCAAGCTAATACTATAATAATAATAATAATAATACTGTTATTGGTCACAGAAAAGATATGTATATATGCACATGTATAAGGCCCATCAGAAAAACAACATAAAAAACTAATAAAAAATAAAACAAACTCACCGTATATTACAATACGTATATATTACAGCAATTGCAATGCATCCTCAAAGAATACATCAATTGAATAATAAAAATGATCTAGAAGACACTGTTTTAATTTGGCTTTAAAAAGGCCAGGTATGATTTCCTCTTTGAATGCTTTGGGTACTTTATTATAAATTTTAATACTCATATTGATAGGCCCTCTACTGTAGAGAGAAAGATTTTATTGTCTCACTGTGACCTCATTTCTACTTTTTGTATGATAATCATGAATAATAATAATAATAATTTATTACTCCACATTTGTTTTTACATCTTAATACAATGAAAAAAGAGAAGGAGCTTTAGGTGTTCTCGAAGGTCATGGACCAGAATTGAGCCACCATCAATTAACAAAAATGTATGCCAATAACATAATAATGCAGTACATGATACATTAGTTTTATGTAAATAACATCAAAATAAATTTTCAACTTTTTCTTGCGAGAAGAGCCAGTCTTCAGCAAGTCTCAACATGACATTTGTGGTTTTATTTTTTTAAATTTTAGCGGGCAGTAGATGAAATAAAGAATAGGATGTGAAGGATGTGGCTGCAGGATGCGGAGCATGATTTGAAGGCAATGAGAGTTAAAAGATGCCGCGAGAAAGCAAGAACAAGAACTGAATGGAGGCATATAATAGAGGAAGCCAAGGCCCACATTGGGCAGTAGAGCTGCAGATGATGATGATTTCAATAAAATTCAATATCACTTATTCTGCTTAATATCAATGCTGACCTAAACTGTGGCTAAGATATGTGGATGACACCTTCGTTATTTGGCCCCATGGAGAGAAATGCCTACAAGACTACCTCCGGCATCTAAACGCCCAACATCCTGCTATCCAGTTTACGATGGAAGTAGAGGACAACAACCAGCTCCCATTTTTGGACGTCCTAGTCAAAAAGAAGAAAAACAGAAAACTAGGACACGCTGTCTTTCGGAAGAAGACGCACACTCATCGCTATCTTCACGCAGCCTCCCATCATCATCCAGCTCAGAAACACTCAGTGATTTCCTCACTAATGCGACGAGCCTACGATATCTCCGACGCCGAGTCCATATCATCGGAGAAAAATCTACTCGTAAAAACACTGAGACGGAATGGCTACAGTGGACAACTGGTCCTGAAAAGGGCCGCTGAAGCGGAAAATCGAAGAAAGAAGGAGTTAAACGAAGACGTTTTAACATCTAATCAAAACACCAATGAGAAGGAGGATCAGACGGAAGCAAGGGCACACGCAGTAATTCCGTTTGTATCTGGCACCTCAGAGAAGATTTCTAGGATTCTACGACAGCACAACGTCGTAACAAGATTCACTTGTGTCACCAAGACTGGCGATGTGCTACCGGGTCCAAAAGACGTTTTGCCGCACGACATTCAAGAAGGTGTCTATAAGGTGCCATGTTCATGCGGCAAAGACTACATAGGAGAGACATGTAGATCAATGAAAGTGCGCATCCAGGAACACAGAAGGGCCACAAAAAAAATAAGCAATTTCAGCTCTCTGCCATTGCGGAGCATGCATGGAGCGAACCCGGACACCAGATACTGTTTGACGAAGCAACAGTTGTTGCAAAAGAAAATAAATATTATCCCAGGCTAATAAAGGAGGCTATCGAAATATTCAAGACACCGGAAAACATGAATAGAGAAGACGGCTACCCTCTCCACAGTTCATGGAAGAGGGTCATACGAGAGAAAAGAAGGTGGACCAATCAGCATCCAGCATGAAAAATTGGCGCCAAAAATGAACTATATAAGTCAGCAGAAATTGAATCCCGACATCGACCTGAAGACGCCGGTTGGAATACCGGAGAAACTGTCGTCATAAAGAAAAATCCACCCGGTGAAGCCCAGGAACATGGAGACATCAAGTAGTCATAGTTATTTAATGAAAAAATACTTCAAATGCGTACTCAATATGCAAAGTTTCAGTTGATGTGGAATACCAAGTCAATTTATACATAGAATATTAAGGCTTCACTTGGTGGAACCAAATATCTATAGTGTGAAATAAATGACTTATCATTAGTAATGTTCCACAAAAACTATAATTGTTCTGAGCCTGGGTTACAACTAATATATCAATGGCTAAGTTCTAACAGCACATATCTCAAATTCGGCCGGTTTGGGACAGGTATCTTAAGCAAAGTGTAATAACATTAAAAAATAAAATACAAGCAAAGAACAACTCTTTATTTGCAAATGAATGCTTCTTTTTCAGTTTTATGAAGTTTTGGTTTTTAATTTCAGTGTGCAAGTAAAAGACATTGTTTTTTGCTCTCCAGGAAAGTTGCCATTTTTGAGATATGTGTTGATAGAACTTAGCCATCCATATAGTCATTATCAAGGTAATTATTGATTAATTAAGTTATCATTAAATAACCTTGATGATCAGTGGCGTAACTAGGAATATGCTTTGGGGGGATGAGATGGCCTGGGGTGGATTGAAATACAGCTTACATCATTTTGGCACTAAAAATTTAACTTTAAGCAGATGCAGTTATTATACGTCAAAACTAGAAAATAGTTTATGATATTTTTTTTATTTTCTCTGAGGCTTTGGGGGGGGGGTGCCCTTCCATCTATCCCCTTATCTCCCCATAGGGTCGGAACAATGAAAGTTTTTGTGGAGCATTACCAAGTGACTTATTTCACCCCATAGCCAATTCACCTTAAACATGATCTCCCATAATAGTAAATTTTAAAATTTGGGCATTTTCATACTGAGTAAATGGATTCAGTATAAATGCTCACATTACTTACAGAATTCAAATAATAACTTCCATGCCTACTCTGCTAACTCTACTTTGACATCAATCGAACTTTAAATAATACTTGCCAAGGAAAATACAAACTAGGATTTGGAATAATGATTCTAGTTTTAGTTATCTAGTTCAACATCCCTTTTAAAACAAGAATTCCTGAACATGATTTACTCACATTCAGCTACTCGTCTCCTTAGCCCTCTCATAGATTCGCCACTGACTCAGACAGTGAACTAAATCAAAATTGTACAAAAAAAACGTAGTGGGGATCCAAACAAAATTACCATTCTATCAAATGTAAATTGGATACCCAAACGATAAGGCATCTCTGAATACAATTCATGTATTTGAAGTTGATATTAGTGGAGCCCTCTTTATCCGTGACATCAAGTTATTTAATCTTGCTATGGCACAAAATGATTTAGATGGCCAGACATAGATAGAGCAAAAGTTACGTGACAGTATAACAACCACCAGCAATGGCGAGCCATTCTGGTAAAATTCCCTTTCCAAAAATTGTCCAAATTGAAACGCATTTAAATCTTCAAAATGAGCTATTCTAGAGTGACGTCTGGCTGCCGCTGTATGAGGCCACCTGAGTGCAAGGCTATGAATGCAGCTACGATGCTGGCTACTTGCTGCTGAGCATGGCGGTAGCGTAGAGTGCCCAGCTAGCTGGTAGCCCTTGCCTTAAATAAGGATTATTAATACATCATCAAACGAAAAAAACTTTCTGACCTTAGGCAGTTTTAATAGGCGATTATTACGACATGTTTCTCTGAGCTCTGTGCCTCATGCATGCATTGGTAATCTCAGACGATGCAAAACTCCTATCTACTCGTATAGATCTTGGTCTCTGTGATGTCATGTGGAGTGGCATTGCATGGGTGCCAATCTGGCCTTTTTCAAATGAGGTTGAAATTGACCATTAACATTTGTCTAAACTGGGATTTCTAAAACCAAATAATTTGTATATTATAAATACACCAATGGCATAGGCGGATCCAGGGGGGGGGCACGGGGGCACGTGCCCCCCCCAGACCCTCAAAAATATGCAAGATTTTTAATATGGTCCCATTATCATTGCATTCGTTTTGTATTGCGAGGTATCCTTGTGCCCCACCCAGAAAAAAATCCTGGATCCGCCCCTGACTAATGGTGGGTAATGAATAGCAATCATTGCCTTTCGTTTTCTTTGATGAAGGAAACTACCCTATTTGCACCTTGTTTTGTGAATGAAACATGGCAATGTGTGAAAGTCAGTTCCTGAATCTTAATATTTATGTCTTGAGAGACAAAAAATCTTTTTCATGCCAAAAATATATTTTGTTGCACTGAAATGTTTGCTGCAAAGAGGTGTGCTGTATAGAGTTTTTAAATGCATATGCATAAAATGGTAGTCATATCAGAAACGACATTTTATATGCTGAACCGAGGTGTTTTGTCATACAGAGGTTTGTTATAAAAAGGTTTGACTGCATTAGAGCTTTGGATCTCTCAGAGAGCTTGGTGATTTGAAGAATTTTAAATCAATTACTTACTGACATAAAAAACGACAAGCAATGGTGGTGTGAGAACAAACTGGTCCAGCAAAAGCTTCTTCACGACAGTTTTCGCTGCTGTTCCAACATAACGTCCATCTAGCCACTTATACCTGAAAATTTTAAGAGTAAGTTGGTTTTTTGCATACAGAAAATGACATTGGCCTAAAAAAATCAATATGTTTAACAGGAAAAGGTGGGTTTCATCTTCATAAGGGATTTCAATGGAAAATACAAAAATTGAAGGTGAAATAATGGTCAAATGTCAAGGTCCAGTACAACCAGAAATTGAATTCTTAGTTTCATCAGTAAGCAGTTGAGTTTGGAAGGTAATTCATCAGCCAATTCATTCTTTTCAGAATAGTATCATTTTAAGTTATTTTTCAGCATGCGCTGGTTTTATCATTCAAATCATTCACTATGTTACGAATAATGCACTTCTCTTCATGGCATTGACTGTCATACAAAACGTACCCGTCAGCTGTTGGTGCCGTTGTCAGCACCCATCAAACTAAATTGTTAAACTGAAGGTATCTACTTGGCTCTATTTCAGGTCATGATTTCTCCAATGTATTCTCCACTTTGACTAATAATACAATAGCTATACTCATTACATATCATGCACTCTGACTTTCATTGGTGTTCCTTCTCTTGTCTGATTTATGTAAATCTTCCAATGGTAGCCATGGTTTCCAAAACAGCACTTGTCCATTCAGCTTAGTTGTGAGACAAATTTCTCTGTAGATTTTTAAAGCTACCAAACTATTCCTTCAGCATTTCTCTTGAATAGATATAATACCCTAAAATCAATTCCAGAAAAACACCACTGCAACTGCTCTAGTGGCTCCAAAAATACACAAAATAACTTCCTGAATCCATGCCGATTTAATTTTTTCTGTGTTGGAAATCATGGCTGCAATTCTCAAGAGCAAGATATCAATTAAATTATTTTAATCTAATTTTCTCAAAGCATAGTTCACATGTATATAGCTGTGTAAATATATTTAGATTCCAGCACATGCAGAAATTAACATATTCAATAGAAGAATCTGAGTTTATACTCAGTATCTCTCTTATAGCTCATGCCTCATTATTTAATACAGTTATTTAACCCTTTCGCACCGAATCCCGCACCTGTGCGGCGAGGATTTTTTTTCCTCAACTACGAATGCCACACCAGTGCGTCCTGAATGTTCTTACCCTAACCAACGAATGCCGCGCCTGTGCGGCACAGGTCCAAAAAAGTGACCGTGGCGGACACAATAGACCCACGGATGCGGTCGTCCCTTGTGATCCGCCTTAGCGCAAGCCCAGTCCCTTCTTCGGCCGCTCAGGTCGACCCTTTCCTATCCTCTCCACGCGGTCAACTACTGTTATTTGCAGTGTGTTTTCCAAAAAAATATTTGTTGCGTACTTTTGAAATTCAATGCTAGAAATAAATTCATCTTTTTTTGCTGACCACATGGAAATTTCAAACAAAATTCTAACGTTAATCTCAACGGAGTTATAGAACAACAAGTAAATACATTAAATCCGTCTAAATCAACGTTAGAACTTCGTTTAAAATTTCTGCACGCTCAGAAACAAAACACAAAATTCATTTTGAATGTAAAAAAATCGGTGCGAGCAACAAATATTTTCATATATTTTGCATTAACATTTTAGCCAGTTGACCGCAAACTCGTGCTAGGAAGGGTCTTATAATCCTTCTAGGGTCTGGGACAGAGGCAGAGGAAAGGGATCGGTGCCCTCTGAGTTGGGTCCAAAAAAGGTTAGGGAGGGACCCACTGCCTTTAGTCGACGCGGAAAGGCTTCGTACAGAGGAGTAAAGAAAACTTTCAAGAGACTCGTATTGAGGAAGAATTTCCTTCAACGAAGGTCCGGCGCGAAAGGGTTAAAAATTACCATTGATGAAGATGTCAAATTAATCATGAAAAGTTTTGATTTAAATTCATGCCATTTTAGTATTGACATTGACTTGTCTCTATTTATAGAACAAAAACCACTTATCATCCACTATTAAACCTTGATAGATTCAAGTAAAATTTACACAAATTGTGATACTGAAAAAAAATCATTGACTTTGCGAGTTGAAAGGCCTTTAAGAATTGGATTTACACAGCTAACTTACATATATTTCCAAAAGAAACTATCCTTGGTCTTTTCAAAAGGCTACCCGAATACATGCCGATTGAATTTTTTCTGCTATTTTTTTAATCATCACAATTATTTTAATCTGACATTTCCATATCCTCTGGGTTTGTCTACTTTAATGCAAAAAGTAAAGACAGCATCCTCCAAGCCCCAGGAGGCTGGTTGGGATACCATGAAACCATCATCACTTCTGAATTAAAATGGTGCATAACATATGGAAATACATTTAAAAAATCAAATTGCACACTTAGATTAAAAATTATTGCATGTAATTTTTGTATGTTCGCATCTTGGTTCACAAAATTTTTAGAAACTCAACTTCATCTATGATAGCAGCATTATTTTGAATTTATGAACCCCCAGGCATGCATTTATATCATTCACTGCACTGGAACCGAATGCCTCCAAGACACATCAAACAAGTCATCATTTTCACATCACAATAGCAGTTACCATGTACAATAACAGATTATTACCCATGCCACATTCCTGCATCACATAAACATTCTTCGGAAAGCTAAAAAAATTCACAAGACTTCACAGAGATCAAAAGCAAGCTTGAGGATTTTACTCCTGTTTGCATCAATGACACATTCAGCATGGAACTAATATCTCACCAGTAGTAGTAAACCTGAGGGAAGAATCCCAACCCAAGGACTCCATAATGGGTGATTACTCTCGCATCGTAAGGGGCAGGCTTTCCATTGTTCTGTGAGTGACAGAAAGCAGAAGAGCTTGGATAATTTAGCATCCAACTGTACGAAAGTCACGACACAGGCAACTATGCAAAGACATTCCTCATTCCAAAGCACAGACAAAGATCAATGTAGCATTAACGAAACACAGGGAGCCCAAAAGATTTGTACTAGAAATTGACAGAGAATTTATATGACTCTTGACCATTCAATTATAGCTTAAATAAATAAAGAACAAAAGAAAACGGCTAAATACCATGCGTATAAAACATTGGGATAAATTATAGTTCCAATCACTGCATATCTTTTGATGACATCAGTGTCATAAGGCTGAGGTTTATCTTTCACCTGGAAGAAACAGTTACGAAAAAATAACAAAAAAAAGTATATAAACAAGCGGTAAACGATACCAATAAGAGGAAGATCGCTCACTAGTATTTTTCTCGTCAGCGTTTGCTGCGAGAACTCTGCACCAACGTATAGCGTGCCGTAAACTAATGAGTTTACTATCACAGGATGTTTGCGGAATATCCTCTTGGCTGCGTTAATCGCTGCCATCGCAGCAACTAACTACGGTTCTCTCTTTGTCACGCTGAAACAAATGTGGCAAATCGTTGAGAAGTGAAGGCCAAACGATGGGAGATTTACTGCATCGGTAAATAGGACGATAAATGTGTCAAGTGATAAAATAGATAAGGCAGATACCACTCAACTTACAACTTGACGACGACATTTGGACCCCTATCTCTTGATGGAATTGACCTCTGCAGTGGCTCAATCGGCTCAATTCTCTTGATTGTCAAATCCTCAATGAATGCTTGCCGCTCGCGTGCAGTCATTTGTTTTTTTCCTCCCGCTAATTTGAATTTCCTGTTTTGCAGACCTTCTTGCCGCGAGTTTTGTAAAAGTATCACTGAGTGCATTTTATCGCTCTAGTTGCGTGTAGTACTTTCTCCTGTAATCAAGAAGAGGTCATTTCCTTATTATATTCCACCATCTCCTGAAATGGAAACCTCTCGACCAATTATCCTGTCAGAAATTGTCTGGCTTTGATGATTAAATTACATCCATAGCAGACAGTATAGATTTTCAAGCTTCGCTGGGGATAAAGATCTTTTGAGTAACCTCAATTTTTTTATTATTATGGATGCTTCATTTATTTTGCTGGTTATTAATTGACATTAAATGTTGAGTTAACCGATACGATATCCTTTTCATAGCTTGTAGTAGTTACCCTCCCATCCAGTAGATGGTGAAACGACACGTGGACAGCTGGACAAGGAGGGGTTCTGGACAATCGGCCGGATCTTGTCAACTCCCCCGACTAATGTGGTGAGCTCACAGGTGGATTTCGAAGTAGTGTTTGGTCGTTCGATGTGAAGGAAGCACGCAAGTAACGGCAGGTGAATCGTTCCAACTACCATGATGCATATCGGTGAAGGACTGAGCGTGTTCTTCGGTGCGTACGTACTGTCGCGAATACCTCTCCGTGAATGCCAATGTGCCAGAATTATTTCTCGCGAGAATTCTGGCAGTTAAATGTGCAGTCGAATGGCATGGGATACCCATAAAGAGTGATTTTTCCGATTACCCTAAGAGTGCAAACAACAATGAGAGCCTCATTAGTGTGCAGTGAGTGTTTTTTCCGGCAGCTACTCTTGGGAATAGCTTTCAGGAGCGATCAGTCGTGAACTATGATAAATGGTTGTCGTAATAAAAAGAAAGGCAATTACCTCTACGCGCTCCAGATGAAGGAATTGCGTCAGCACCTTCAATTTATTTTCGACCTTTGGGATACCAGCGGAAAAGGATTAGTGCCCGTCCAAACCATCGTGGATTCTGGAAATTACTACTTCCAGGGATGCAAAACGGTAATGAACAAATCCCTATTTCTTGTATTGTACAATTTTGATTCGGTCCACTGTCTTGGTCATTGGCGGATCTATGGGGGGGCTAAGGGGACTAGAGCCCCCCCATTTGGCCGAAACAAACGCTAGATAAAATTGAAATTTTTGGGGGTTGCAAAGTGAAATAATTAAATTTTCCTATATTTTCACCTACTTTAACGAATTGAAATACACATTATAATCTAAACCTACGGCCTATTTTACATGTTTTTGGTATGTTACAATCCAGTGGCAGATTCAGAGAGGGACTAGAGCCCCCTCCTTGGGAATCAAATTTACACTAGATAGAATGGTAATTTAGTTCGAACCCCCACTACTGCTGGGAGGTTACACCCCTCTTATTCCCTCTTCATTGTCCCTAACCTATATCCACCACTGGTCTCAGTCAATAGCAATCGCTACAGCTCAATGGTGCGAAGGAATGAAAATATGTGTGCTCTGCAATAGGGGCACAGCTAGGAATTAAGGCTATGGGAGGTTTCAGGCACAACTAATACTGGAGGGACAGAGGATGTGGAATATCCGCCAGGGTAAGCGGGAGGTGCGGGGGCCCTCCCCCAGAAAAGAATTCAAATAATTGATTCAAAATGGTGAGCTTTACGGCTTTCTGAGGGATATTTGATTAATCATTACACTATTCTATTAGAAATGTAACGGGCCGCGGCCGACCTCTAAGCACGGAGCTCACGTTGCGTAATTATGGCGAGAATTCTCGTAATTTTTTTCCTGAACGTTCCCGACGGATGACGAATATTCTCGTCATTTAGGCGCGTCAACCTAAACAATTTTACAGCGTACAATACGTATACGTTAGTACGTTTTCAGTTGTTGTTCATTATTCATAATGAATTGATGCATCATAACGTTTGATTGGGTAAAGTTGTATTCTAAACATTAGCTTTTTAACCATGTTTAAACCAAAGGCATTACGCCCTAATAGGCACATATTTCCAATCTCAACACCTCCACCCAGAATTCCCAGAAATTTAAATACCCTGGTACGCAACGTGTTAAGGGGAAACCGAGGAGGTGGGGGCGTGAAGGCCCTCAACGGGAGAAGGGTTTTGGCCTGTTGTATAAGAAAGAGAATATAGAGTTGAGTTTGGTACCTCGAAGAAAGTGGACGTTATTTCGAATATCCTTCTCCCGCGAACCGGCGCTACAGAAATATTAATCCAATTTAGTGAAATGGATTAAACTTAAACATTTCTCTCAAATCTGGGGGGGGGGGAATCCCCCATCTCTTAGCCACTGCCTGGCAGTTACCGTATTGTAATAAAGGATTGGCTTTAATATTTTTCCATTTGTAGAGCTATTCTAACTTTTATTGTTCTTCTTCGGTGCGCTATAGTGGATAATCCTTATTTTTTTTACTATCATTATATAAAGTATCATCATACACAATATTAGTCGAAGATCCTGAGAGGGGCTGAGGTAGACAATTTACTCCAAATAAAATGGTAATTTTGTTCAGTTGTCGAATATAAATATAAAGGCAAGGGCGAATCCAGGATTTTTTTCTTGAGGGCACAAGGGTCTGACAGGCAAGCAGTCTTCTCATATTTGAGATAAAAACAACATGAAACCATAGGCGGATTTGAGGGGGCACAGGAGCACTGCACCCCCCCCCCCTCTCGCAGACGATGGAAATGCATATGCGCGAACAGCTGAACCTTGAGCTCTGTGATCTTTCTCCACATTTCGTCGATTAAAAAAATCTTCGCGGCAGAGTGAAATAAGATCGTTTCAGTGGACTTGCTTTTGCATTTCAAAAATAGAAATTGTTTCTAATTCACATTGATGAAGTAATGGACATCTTGAGTAAGAAACATAAAAGAAAACTGTCCTTATTACATATTTGTCTTATTAATATTTTCATATTTAAAACTCTCACATTAAAATAAAGAGTGCATTTTGTGCATTCATTTTTGGATGCTTTTTTTAATCCCATGCATGAGAAGATCATTTTCCTATCTGACCCTTCGGCCCAGAAAAATTCCTGGATTCGCCCTTGCAAGCAACAATACTGTACGAAATATTCCCTCATATTATAATATGAAAAATCATAAATATGAGTAGGTAAATATATGTTCCTATCCCTTTATTTCCTTACCTCTGAATTTATTTGTATAATTATAAATATGAAATATTAATAAGTTACCAGCGGCGCCAACTCCATGGGGCTTGAGTGGGCCCGAGCCCTCTCAAAAATTCGTTATGGGTGTGAGGAAAAAATGTGTCAGGCTGGTCGATTTTCCCCGGAGTGTCCAGATATCGAGATTCTAGTTATCAGGGTTCTAATGTTGATCATATGACTCTTCTACAATGATTAAAAAACTTAAAACTCACTACTTATAAAATTTCCCGGGACAAGATCCCTGTTTGGGCCCCCCCCCAATATTTTTTGTAAGTCGGTATCCCTGTACGTTACATCGATAATAACGACAGTTGTCGGGTTCCTTTCTCACTTGGGCGATGCACCTTTTTTACGAGCGCTGTCTAGCGAATGACCAACGAGAGGCAAATCTGTATTCTTGACTTGGGCTCTGGCAGTGGCGCAGCGGGGGGGAGGGTTTGGGGGATAAACCCCCCCAAGAGCTCAAAGAAAATTTTAAGTTAAATCTATTTTACTTAGTTGGATTAATACTGCTTTCAGAATAGCGTGAGGATTAACAAAATATCCCTCAGAAGACCGTAAAACTCAACATTTTGAACCATTTATCTTAATTTTTTCCGGCGGAGGGCCCCCGCACCTACCGCTTACCCTGGCGGGTATACCACACCCACAGGCACCCCAGAACTAGCTGCGCCTGAAGCCCCCCCTAGCCTTAATTCCTAGCTGCGCCCCTGGGCTCTACAATACACAAAACAAAACGAACGTAATGATAACCGCATTAAAAATCTGTCAATTTTTCAACAGGCCTGGTTACACGGTGTCTAAATGTATGAACGCGAGAATGAACGGAAAAATTCACCGTGTAACCACCCCAAAATGTACAAATGCATGAACGCGTGAACGGAAAATAGAACATGTTCTATTTTCGTTCATGCATTCGCACAAGTTGATAACAGAGCCACCTGGTGGGAAACCAAACAATTAGTTGTCATCTGCAGGGCTATTCAGTAACTCTTTACGCGTATTTGTACCGTATCGTAAGTGCTTAAATCCTACCACAAACTCACCATTTGCATCTACACTAATATTCATATAGATTATCCCTGTATGTATGCCGGACATATTAAGTTTATGCCTATGGTATTATGCCGGGTATGCCGGAACAAAACAATCGATGAGGTAATAACAGTTTTCAACACGACATTTGTGAAATACAACGGCTATCATACGACTAATAGAACACATTTAAACATAATTTATATCATACGAATTAACGACAATTCTACCTTTTATACGTACGAGGTGGGAATGCACTGGCCCACCACAAAAAGACGACTCACATTATCAAATTCATAAATCGACAAGACCTCTAAACCAACATCTTTTCCATCAACAGCAAATATCTTCCTAACTTTATAACTGACCAGGACAAAAGTAGAACAAAGTATTAAAAATATCTACCCTCATACATCATCTACACTCAGTGAAACAGATGACAGAAAAATGTCTAGTAAACACGGCTTAAAAACAAGATGCGTCTACAAATTTTCAGCCAAAGTATTAACTTTGATAACGGTTTGAAATAAATAGAGTGCTATTGAGATATATTAACATTAAGCTAGCGATAACGATAAATATTAAATATAAATAAATATATTACTAGCACGAAATCAAACGACTTCGGCAACTACAATGAACACCACTGTTTACACGGCAGCGCAAATATATTACCAGTGTGTGAAATTTCCTGGTCCTACAGTAAGCAACGAAAAGGGAATTATTTTCTTGGAGGTATCGTCTGCTTCTTACCTTATGATACTGTTTACACATTTAAATTTTGCGCACTGTAAAGGGAATAAACAAAAACTAAACGCCTCGCGTTACGAGAAAATGTGTGAAAACTTGTGCGAACGCATGTACCGTGTAACCGCCCATTCATGCTCCTCGTTCACGCAAACGTCCATGAATTCAGACATGAAAACAGACACGCATTCATACATTAACCCGTACGGGTTAATGCACCGTGTAACCAGGCCTTAAGGGGGAGGGGGGCGGGTATCCCCGTGCCCCCCCCCTAAATCCGCCTATGTACACAGGAAAGG
Source organism: Ischnura elegans (assembly GCF_921293095.1). Classification (NCBI taxonomy): domain Eukaryota; kingdom Metazoa; phylum Arthropoda; class Insecta; order Odonata; family Coenagrionidae; genus Ischnura; species Ischnura elegans. The sequence goes on along the minus strand of NC_060254.1, from coordinate 75,028,221 downwards.
AGAGGCACGAAAACCCAAAATACTAAAAGTGTACTACCTGATTACTCGTATGGCATCTTGGTCCCTGTGACGTCACGTGGAGTTGCATCGCATGGGCGCCAATCTGGCCTTTTTCAAATGCGGTTAAAATTGACCATTGCCATTCGTCTAAACTGGGCTTTCAAAAACCAAATAATTTGTATATTATGAATACACTAATGGTGGGTAACGAATCGCAATCACTGCCTTTCGTTTTCTTTGATGAAGGAAACTACCCTATAGTTATGGAAAGGAATAGATCGCTGATGGGGAATAATCTAATGGCGACGTTCGCCTATGCGAAACCGGTTTGCCAAGATGTCAACGATAGAACGCCTAATCTGACGGACCAATGACTTCTATACTATACTTATATACTTACTATAAAGGCCGTATTACACGGGATTCGTAATTGCACAATCTGACGCGTGTACGAAGGCGCAGTCCAAATTGCGTCGCTTGAAGCGGTGAATTGCCAGATCACATGCGAGAATGCGTGGATGTGAGATGGCAAAATAGCCCCCGGTTCTGATTTCGTTCGTGTATTCGCGCAATTCCATAACTCAAAGAGAAATTAATGCAGTTCTAACCTGCGTAATTCCGTGCCCCGTGTAAAACGGCCTTTAAGGCTCTAAATTCCATCAAGAAACTTCCTAAGTAGATGGTCCATGATAAAATAATGGTGCTGTTTCATTAATTCATCAGATGATAGAAGGGATAGGGTAAGGGGCGAATTCAGGACATTTTTCTGGGGGAAGGGGGGGGGGCGCAAGGGTCTGACGGGCAAACGTTCCTCTCATATGTGGGATTAGAAAAAAGACAAAATAATTACTGTACGAAATTCTTTATTTTAATATTAAAGTTATTTATATGAAATTAAATTATTGGTGCTCTGTAATAAAAAAAAGGAACGTAATGATAAATGTATAAAAAAAATCGCCTGTTATTTAAGCGTCTGGTGGGGACACATTCTCCCATGCCCCCCTAAACCATCCAATGGTGTCAGAGATTTGTCAGAGGCTGCCCGATCCCTACTTGAGTGCCTTGAGGACAACACTCCTAACGAAATTCATTAACTCATGATTAACTTTGTGGTATTCCATTATACGTTTTCTTGAATATTGCACAACACAATCACTTATAACACTTATTTTTTACAGGGCGCGACCCGGGTTCATCATCTTAAGGCGCAAATTATGATTTGTTTATCTCGAAATTCACTAACTCTTGGTTTACTTTGTGGTATTCCATTATAAGTTTTTCCTGGATATACACAATTACTTATACCATTTATTTTTTATCAGAGCGCGACCCGGGTTTCAATGAATTATCATCATCTTCAGTCGCTAATCATGATTTGGACGCCAGAATAGGGGAAAAGGACGGGTAGGGATATTCATTTAAAAGAGTAACAAAGAATGGGGATTCTTTTACATGCTGCATGCTGGTGATTGGTCACCCCCTGCCAAAGACCCGAGAGGCTGCTCGCATGGAGTTAGCAGATGTAGAAGAATAAATGAAGTAGTGCAGGTCGGTGAAAACTCACACCCTGCCAAACACCTTTAAGAAACCTCGTCATCAGAATTCCTGGAACACGTGGACAAGCTAAAAATTGGAGTGGGGGAGAAAAAGGAGCTTTTCGCGTTCCCCCTTCCACTCACAAAATTTCGGCGTTGCCAATTCAGTGGAGGCCATCGGCGTAAATTTGACCACTTTTCGTAACATCCTTATTTCTCATCGTAGAATCTCAATCAAAAGACGCATTTAATCGCTCAACGGCAATGAGTATGATAACTGTATTTGTTTACCTCTAAGTATTGGCATTAGTAAAGTAAAAAATGTACTACGACAGGTCATATCGGCAAAGGTAACCTCATGCTGTGACGACCTTCCTTCGAAGACACGGCTTATCCCTGGGAGCCCGAGAAAAGGGTCAAAAAAGGGTTGCTCTCGAGCGTTGCTTCGGTCCACTATACCTGGCTATTTTTTGGCCCCAGAAAACTACCACTAACCCAATAATCTTATAAATGAATATGTCTACCTGTACTTTTCCCCTATTCTGGCGTCCGTTTTAAAATGCGTCAAGTAACTAGATAAACACAGGGTTTCTCTCTCGTAGAGCGACCGAGGTGGAATATATTGGAATTTATCGTTTTTGTAAAAAATACTGTTAGAGACGACAAATTCGAAAAAACAAACTAGTAATTCTATTTTCTTTGAAATTATGTTCAAAACTGTTTTATTCTTTTATGACAATCCTGTATATTTCCATTGTCGGCCGATTACTCTGAGACCTGCGAATACAGTAATGTGTTATAACGGTGTAGAAGTGGTTAGAAGTGGATTATGATCGTAAAAATGGAAAGCGCAAAAAAACTGAATATTCCACACAGTTTTTTGAGTACCGCGATTGGTTTAAATTACACGAAGCATAATTTTTAAAGAAGGGAAGCCAACCAATGAAGCAGCCTGAACAGTACAAATTTGTTTCATTTACACTGTTTCACGTTCGGTATTTCCTCGAAGAATCGCTTCGATCGATTTATTTAGATTATGGCCGTTTTTAATAAATATGTTTGTTTTTATTACTTTTTTCAACTATAAAATGGTTTTTTTTTCCTTCAAAAACCGATGAGATACTTCGTTTTTCGTCGAAATATTAAAATATTTATCATAGATTATCCACTCAGCGATTTTCTGCTCCATTGAGCCTTACGTTGCGAAAGTCTTGTTCTACGTTGTTAGGCGAGAAAATAGTCCCAAAGCCTTTCTCTGCAGCGTCAGCTGAATTGCTGATCTTTGTGTTTGTTGAGGATTCATTCTTGACCTTTTATGTAACTGCTGGGAAATCCATTGAAATTTAATTGTAACTATCCATCGTACCTGTATCATCCTTTAATTTTTCCGTCCACCGTATTTTTTTTCAAAATAGACGAGTTTGTCATCCACGCATTAATTGATGCTTATTGCTAATTGAAAAAGTACTTAGAGGGGCAATATAATTCATTTAAGTGTAATGATTCAAGAGTAGAGTAGCTTTAGTAGGTTCCTATAATGAAACACAGATGATAATCGATTTATTAGATTGAAAAATATTACGTACAGCGTTTCAAAGTAGTTGCGATACAATTAATCGAGTGATTACCCCTATGAAAAAATTGTATAAACCTGTTTCAAAATTTTATACAATCTTATTCATTGCCATGGCAATTGTATAAATTGTATAAAATTTTGAAAGAGGTTTATACAATTGTTTCATAGGGGTAAGTCCGTCGATAGAAAAATAAAAAAAGGTATCATATTATTTTCGGATTAGCTTGGTAAATTCGAATGTTTTTAACGGAAATATGGTGCAACGTTAGACGGTTATTGTATTCCAAATCCTCTAAATTAACTTAAAGATACAGTTTCCTTTAGCCTTTATACTTAGAATAACTTTCCATTTTTCTCTCCTCAACAATCCCTCCTCTCATCCCATCAACAACTCCCTAACAACATCAACATCTAAATATCAAACGTTTACATTCAGCGTTATGAATCGCCTACGCTGCTGTTTATTAATGAACTGGCTTAATTTTTACCATTGGCCCTCATCTACATCGTTTTTAAACAATTTCTGCTCGAGTCGTCTCAATGCTGAGTAATGAACTATGAGTTTACTCAACTTTAAGCTAAGCTAAGCTTCATTCTAATATTTATTTTCTCTATTCCTCTCTCGATGAGCCGTGTAAAAAATAACGGCTAATGGAAAGGTGTCAACACCATGTATGATAACTCTTATCAGACGACGCGGAAGCAGCTCTCCACATACTTCACACAAAGGGAGATAACCTGTCTAAGATCGCTTTTATAAAATCAGTTCTTATCTGGAGGCTTGAGGCCAGCTTTTTTTTACCCTCAACTATGCATAATCTTTATACAATAAAATCCACTCTCACCACTCACCCATACAAATGATTGGGGTGAACGAGACGAGATACGACAAAAATTCATAGAATCGACCCCTCTAAAATCGTCAGAAATCGTGGGAAAAATGTCGGAACACTGAATTTTATATTTTCTATCTATTACCTACGGTGTTGCCAATTGCCTCTATGCCACTTCTTTTTGGGGGTTAAAAAAAATCCATTTTTCAAAAATCTCATCAATTTCGATTCTAGACTACGTGATGCGTCGAGAAACCAATTTTCGGACTGATCGGAGGTCTTTTAATTTTGACCAAATCGTCCAATGTCATTATTTCGTGAATTATTACGTCAACTACGGAGGGAGATCCGGTGTTGCGTCATAGGTTTAGCAAAAATTTTAAGAACTGACAGAATGACCAGAAAAAGTCGTAGGCCAATTTGGGGGGGTATAGGAGACAGAGCCCCCCGCCCCAAGCTAACTAAAGCGAGTCCCGATTTAAATTTACCTGAAATTTTAGTCATTCCCCACATTGCACAAAATATCCTCTAGATATCTACAAAATATCTTCAATGTCTTGGATATCTTAAATATCTCCTAGATGTCTAGAAAATATCTTCAATGTCTTGGATATTTTAAATATCTGCTAGATGTCTAGAAAATATCTTCAATGTCTTGGATATTTTAAATATCTACTAGAAGTCTCCAAAATGCCTTCAATGCCGTGGATATTATAAAAATCTTCTAGATGTCTTTTTGAGCAGAGAATCTTTTCCATATGTCCAGTGAAATCAAAATTGTTAGGTAACTATGAGCAGTCTCAGCTTAGTTACCATCAGTAAACAAATCCAATTCAATGGAATAAAAGATATGTCAAAATTCTAGTCTATGCTAATTGTAATTGATTTACTACTATTTTTTACTATCCTAACAAATATTGTCATAACCTTTTATGTATCACAGTTATGTACTCATTCATATAAATATCATTCATTCATAGCCCTGATGATGTTTAAATACGTTGGCAAAAACTTGCATTAAAAATTCTTCAAGACTTATATTGCAAGACACTGAATCGACATTCATTGATAATGTTGCAGACTCCTTTGAGAAATCTAAAAGGAAATTGTAAGCTGCTTTGCTAACTTCAAATTTGGTATCAGAGGAGGAAGCCCCCATTAGGAAGAAGTGAATGCCAGAGAGGTTCCATATTCCCAATATTCAGGAAGAATCCCCAGAAGGCATCCTACCATATCACCTCATGCTCCACCAGTAGGCTGTCATTTGAAAATAAAATCTTGTTGAACCGAAAAATATTATATTTTTGTCATTTATCCTGAATTTTACTAATGGATCCAATTTGAATATGAATGTCTAGAAAATATCTTCTCAAAGATATCTTGTAGATATCAGAAAAGCGGACATTCAGATATCTACAAAATATCTAGAAGATGTCTAGAAGATATTACAAGATATTTTCTAGACATTAGCTCAAGACGTTCTAGATATTTTGTAGACATCTAGAAGATATTTTGTGCTATGTGGGTCTGGAGCATGGAATTCCAAAATGAGGTGGATTTCATTGTGTACTTGATCCAAATTGGTGCACCATCAGTGGCGTAGCCATGGGTAGTTTTCCGGGATACTACCCCACCTTGAGCCTATGAAAGAGGCGCTAAAAACGAGTAATGTGGCCTCAATATATAAGAAAATACTATATCCTAATGAATACTCGTATAAAATTTTCACGTTTTCAGCACCAAAAACCTCAAAATTTTCCGGGGGAGGACCCAAGGGCGTACCCAGGATCATAACAAGGGGGGACAAGCCATGGTCTAGGGGAGGGGGGCAAGCCATGAGATTTATGAGATTATTTCCTTGAAAAAATAGTGTTATTTTAGTTGCATATCTTATTCTAATAAATGTCATTTTTCGTGGGTTTAAAGAAAATTTGTCGAATACTTTAGTTTCAATTCGCGAAAAGCGACCGCTCAAGTGTTCACTTTTCGCGACGAAAGAAAATGATTGTCTGATTCAGGCTTTAGTTTCTTTAACGCGGAGTTGTAGAAGAAACTGGTTTCTTGTAAGTGAAAAATGTTACTTCAACTCAAGACACTTCATTTAATTAACATAAGATCAGAAGAGTATTGTTACTCAGAATAAACATAAATACATTTGGTTGCTAACCAGCGAACGTCTGAAAATAGCGACAACAACACTATACTCATCAATCAATATTCTGGTGTGGTTTTTCTTTCGGCTTGCTCCCGCGGATCCTACGTTTTGTTGTTCGATGCCATCGATTTGTTCTCTCTCGTGAGGTCAAAAGCGTTTCATGCTCGCAAGGCAGGTATTAGCTTGCCCAGGCATTCCTCACCCACTCCACCCGCCCTGCTCTGCATGACAGGAAGCCTCTCTAGTGCCCGTTCTTTCTGCATAAGGGCGTGTTACTGTATTTGGTTGGGTAGTTTGGAAGAGGTGTGGAGGGAGGGGGGTGTTGGGTATCTCCGCTTTATAGCTTCCACTCCCGGAGTGCGGTTACATCGGCACGCGGTGAGGAATCAACGGTGGGATATACATAATGGGTCACGGCCTTTGGGACAATGATCGGCTAAGTCCAGCGGTTCCCAACCTCTGTTTCCTCCCGTACCCCTCTATATGTATGTAACCATGGGCGGATTTGAGGGGGGGGGCAAGTGAGCACGTGACCCCCACCCCCAAGACCAACGCTTAAAAAAAATAGGCAATAATTTTTTACACGGTTATTATTACGTTCGTTTTTGTTAGTATATTACGGAGTCTCAATCATTTAATTTCATATTATTTCATTAAAACACTACATATATAGAATTCTATTTCAAATAATAAAATAGACGGAGGGTAATTACATTATTTGAAATCTACAGGACATAACGCAGATATATGATACGAATGGCACATGATATCGGGTTGTACCATTTCAATCTTTGTCGAACCAATTTCACGATTGATTGAAGATAACTTTAATGTCAAAATAAAGAGAATATTTTGTACAAAATTGTTGTACCCTGTTTTTAATTTCAAGTATGAGAAAATCGTTTGCTTGTCAGACCCTTGTGCCCCCCAGAAAAAAAAACCTGGATCCGCCACTGTATATAACGAATATTGTACTCCCAAAAATGTAACGTGCACATTTTATTGCATAATTTCACTACGGGTTGGTGACACTTTTAGTTATAAATAAGTGTATAAATAGAAACTTTGTTTTGAATGCCCCATATCATATGTAGACATATTTCCTGGTTCAGACTTCATTTTTCACTATTTTTAATTGCCCAGTCATAATTTATTTTTGTATTTTATTTTCATCCACTTCTACTGTAAGTATTCAAGCGTATAATATTTTAAATGCAAGACCAAATATTGATTGGGATTTCTCTTCAGATTGGGCTTATAACATAGACTTCGCAGAAATAAAAACTTTGCTTGCCTTTACAATTGTAAAACAGTTAGAAATCATGATAAATTCAGAAGAACTACAACAGTAATACCGTAGAACGGGGTGAAAAGAAACATTGGGGTGAATAGAAACGAAAGTTCTTTTTTTATGTATAATCTATTTCCTACATAGCTATGGGTAAATAGCGGCAACTATTATTATTTTTAGGTTGGTAAACTTTTGGCTGAAAGTGAAATAATGGTTTGTTTGGATGACAGCACTGGTTCCTGTTTCTTTGTCATGTTGAATTTTACCACGTGATTCTTGTTTTTTTTTATCCACTTTGAACTTTCCAGGTAAGTCAGAATACGTAGTGCCCTTAAAAGTAAATAGCTGTAAAAAACATAGTTTAATTATTCATATGAAAGATTCAGGCTTATTTTAAGCTTTAACTTTAACAATATTATTTCAAAAATTATTTATATTTTTTAGGTTAGGTTTTCAGAATTTATGGGGTGAATAGAAACAAATCATTTTTAGTGTTTCATTCACCCCGCAAGAAAACTTTTTCAAAGATGACCGGTCAGATCTCAAAATTTATTCATCATAATTTAATCTAGTTAAATACGGTAATTGTCTACCTATTCAATTTGTTTACTTACAGTTATGTAGCTTCTTTCGTTTATGTACTGAATTAAATCATTATGTTGAGAAATAAATTTATATTTATCCATTACAAATTAAAAATACCATATTTAACTGTTTCCATTCAACCCCGATTCGATTCAATAGAAAAAAACATGAAATTGAAGTACTGTTTCTATTCACCCCCATATGCGGGGTGAATAGAAACACCATGTTTTAATTTTTTTTTTCTTTAAAATCAAATAAAATTTAAAAAATTAAATACTATAAAAAAATAGGTCTAACAAAGACCTGTGTTTGGGCAAAAAATTGTTTATATGGTCCAACTACAAATATGCAAAATTCCAAACCAAAGTTGAAAATTGTTTCTATTCACCCCATTTTACCGGTAGTGAATTCAACAGAAAATAAATAATACCTTCCATATAACAGCAACAGCTTCCAGTCAATACAAAACTAAACCTGGAACAAAAAATTATGCTTTTTTACCTCTGTGATTTGCATCCCTCAATTTCTTCCGTATTTCTTTGAATGTTGTACTTTTGCAAAGGGGAATGAATTGTTTTATTTTTCTTCGACGTGATTCGGTGGCAGACATTATGAAATTAACTATATAGATAAAATGAAGTTTCAGAAGTACCCCTATGCTTGCGGTCTCCTCATATCGCGGGTAATCATCACTAGTGAAAAAATTTCGGGGGGGTAAGGGGATACTGAAGCCCCCTAAAACCCCCACCTCCACTCTCCGGCTACATTCGTGCGTCGTCTGTTTTTGAACGTCGCGTCGCAGCGCGTGACTCGGAGAAAAAATATAAAATTCTTTTCGCGTGCTCGCGGTGTAAGAAATGCGATATCGCGGCAATTCGATATTTCGACCGCAACTGCCTGAGGCCTTCGAAAATCCGAATCAGGCTGTAGTGCGTATTTTATGGAATCAGCATCGTTTCTTCACGTTTCATTCTTTCTTGCCAGACGGGACGTTAATAATCATACTTCAACAATCCTGAAATTGGTTTGACAAAGATTGAAATGGTACAATCCGAAATCACGTGCCATTCATATCATATATCTCCGTTATGTCCAGTAGATTTCAAATAACGTAATTACCCTCCTTCTATATTATTATTTGAAGTAGAATTCAATATATGTAGTGTTTTTATGATACCTAATGAGACATTTTTTCCCTTTGTGTTCATATTTTTATGTAAGGTCATCTGACACCCAGAGTATTACGTAAAATCTAGCAGAAATTTTCTCAAAACATAGATAGGTATCTTGCTTATATACTTCAACCTCATCTCTCGTGATGTACTATATAAACAACCTCTCGTGCGCTATTGTCATGGATGATAGCTGGATTTCTCGTAATAAGAATATTATATTTAACTAAGCGAATATTATGTTCGCGTATGAGGTCATATGGATGACTTTGAATGAGATGATATATTTTTATATTAAATTATATTACACTAACCTACAAAACTCTACATTACATGCTTTATATTATATTCATTTATGTTACATTTTAATTTTAATTACTTGAAATACGTATTGATATCAAATATATAATATATGATGTACCATGTGAACGTAATCGGTCGTTATTGAAAAGTAGATCTGTTTGTGAAAATTACATTGTAATTAACGCACGGCAGTAATGAAGAGATTCCAATCTTCAGACCCAAGAGCTATTTTATTCAAGAAATAAAAATATCCACTTGAGCTAACTTATAGATACATGGAACTATTTGAAGTAGGAGTTTTAAGAGAAATTCGGTGGGATCTTTTTGTGGGGACCTTATGAGCGCATAGATTGAATTTATCTCTCAGCATTCATTGGCTTCGAGTTTTATTCGACCTTGCTCCATTTAGATGGCAGTGCCACAAATTGTCGTGGCCGGAATGCCTTTGCTCCTTAGCCTAATGCCTTAGCTGGACATTCCAGCCCCCTCATCTGTCTCTCACGCTAAGTAGAATAAATTCGTTGAGAATACCCGTGTCCTATATACAAAGGCAAAATGTCTTTGTTCAACATGGGGATGGCGAAGGAATGATTGCTGCTGGACAATACGGTGTATTAAGGGCTCATTTATTGTGAATCATAAATAAGTTTTATGCATAAAGATGTCTACATTTTATAAATTTATTTTCTCTATAACAGTGCACGATATCCTCCACTCTAGAGAGATTAGAATTATTTACTTCAATGTCGGATATTACAAAATCACTTTTCTGTGCTTTTCACACGCTTATTATTCTTAACTTGCTCCGTCTTTTTGTCTGTTTTATCGATGGAATGTCGTAATTCAATTTTACCTTTACCCTTACCATTGTCGGATAGGCTTGAAAATTTGCGCTCTTGCTGTATTTTGATCACAATACAATATTCAATAATCGGGATTTTGAAATTTTGTTCCATTTTGCTCTACTTTGAGGAAAGATGTCCGATAATTTTCGAGCGTATTGTTAGGGCAATGGCTCACGGTAAATAAATAATCGGTGTCGTCCGCCAGGTCGTGTCGTTACATTAATTATCGCTACAAATACTCTCATGGCAAGAGTAGAAAACCATATCGTTTTTAATTACTTCAAAAGCGGTCAGATAAGTACCGGGTAAATATGATCATTGACGTGGGAACTCACGTTGCATCATCAAGATTCGTCAATTGCTTTCACCTTCTGTAGGTAAGTTTATTATGTGGCAAATAGCGGCATGAAAATACACTTTTTATGGTTATACGTAAACGAAGTATTGGTTTCTCAAAAGCATACCAAGTGCCAAACGTGAAAAGTATTAATATATATTCGCAGAAACAAGGTGATTTATATTGTGCTTATTATTCTTCAGACAATGTTATTATTTATTTAACTTGATGGGTATAAAGTGGTGGTATTATACCTTTCCGCTGTGTTTCTGTTAGCTGCATTTTCATGTTGAAAAATAGCTTTAAATTTTCACAGTACATGGCGTTAGTTATAATTTTTTTGGCAAAATTTCTTCACGAATGTAATGGGTTGATTACAAGAAAAATGGTTTTAGAATTATATCCAACTTTATTTATTATTTAAAAATTGTCATAAGTCTAGGAAACATTTCTGAAATATTTTCTAGACTCATGACAATTTTAAATCAAGTTACGCCATTTTAAGTTGATGTGATCCAACAGACGCGTTTTTGGGCTTTCAACTCCATGCTTATGCTCAGTAAAGTCTAGTTAAGTTTTTGTGAATAAGACTGAACAAAATTACTTTACTTTTAGTTTGTCTTTCCTTAAGGATGTGATTCTCAACATTCTCGAAACCCAGCTATTGGCTGGAAAATACTGCCTTGTATATCATGGCAACCTGTCTCCTGGCAACGTGGCTCCTCTTCGTGGCTTTATTTATTTCCTTTATCAGTGTTTCCTTGCTAGAGTTCCACGAGGGTGATACTGTTGGACGCCGCGATAACGCCTTTTAGAATGATTTGCAACCTCGTTGCAGAGGTTTTTCGCGGGTGGAGATTTTTTTCTCTTTTTTAAATCAGTATATCGGTTTGAAATTTTGCATTCTTGCTTGCTTCTGATGACAACTGTCAACAATCTGGCATTTGAAATTTTGTTCCAGTTTCCATTTGGAAACATTTTTTAATTTTCTCACTAGATGGCGGGTATTACAATTTTTATAATCTTTCATTCCACGTTCATGTTAACATAAAGGGACGTAACTTATTCGAGACTTTGATTTCTAGATGAAATCTTGGGGTTTTTGTGAATAATACAAACTATATCGATAAAAAATCCTGTTAAAATAAATTGGTGCTATGAAAAGAAGATTTAAAAAATCCTAAGAAAGCTAATTTATCATGAGAATAACTTTTGGAAACCTGGCTAAACCTTTCAGATAAAATTTGGAGGGCATTTCATTTATTTATTTGGAAAGATTTTCTCAAATTTTTACCTAGGATTGTCCATCAAAAAATTAACTATGAGAAAGGACAAAACGTAAAAAATTTGTAATCGGATTATATTATCATATAAGAATAACAATTTGATGAGAAGGCTAACGATTTTTAAGAGAAGTAAGATATATCAAACATTGGCCGAAATACGACTTTGTGGACTGACATTCTGGCATACGACTTTATGGACGAAATTTCAGATAGGATTATATGGCTGAGATTTTGCGTAGACGATTCTGTGGACTGGGAATTGAAGATATGCCAAAGATGGAATGATTTTTTGGGATACCACTATGCGGCTAGGAGCGGTCGATTTGAGACCGTTGTCCTACATCGTAAAGTCTCTGAACTCCAAAATCAACTTTACTTGATCATTAGGACTTAAATGGACTTTGTCTTATAAAAATCCAAAGCGTGTACACTGCGAAACCTATTTCCAGAAAAGTATATCTTCCTTGAAAATCAATTGGTTTTCACGGAATTCGCTGCTATTACAGCACAGGGATTAGAATTATATTGGGCAGTGGGTAAAAAAAAAGCAATTATCTGAAAGTATACAGATGAACACGTCAAGCAGCTTCATAAAATCACAACGCGAGACCTTTTCACAATAAAAGTAAATATCCGGAATCGATCAATTAATAAACAGGAAGTTTAGCTGATTGATGATCGATCAAAACATCGAACAAACGTGAATTCGAATTGTTTGACGATCGACTTTATTTTGCACAATGAATCTTGAGTCACAAAAGTAAATACTCAGAATCGATCACCTAATAAACAGGAAGTCTGGAGCATTGGCAATTGAGCAAAATACCGAATAAACCTGAAGTCGGACTGATTGATGGTTGACCTTATTTTGCGCAATGAATCATGAGTCATTTGTTTCACCCGGTGATTAAATCATTTTGAACGAATCGAATACGAACGACCCTTACTTACTGTCGGCGTCAAACTGATAATCCGCTGTACTTGGCTGGTTAATTAACAACAAAATATGCGTTCTTAAAGTACGCCAAAGGCGTTTTATTTATCTCGATTAATTTATCCAACTTACTGTGGAAGATTGATGCTGTAGCCTTTGTATTTTCATTATAGGTTGAATAACAAAGTTCATGAAGTTGACAAAACGGTTAATTTTGCGGTGCGTGTAGTCATTTATTGCTTTGGCGGGTCTACATTTTTGAAAATCAGAATTCAGAATAAAACTTTCTTTAAAATGACGTTTTAATCATTATTTTAGCATGCGCTTGAGCACAGATATACATAAAGTAGAGCGGCGTGTCATTTTGCAGCCGATAATAGTCTGAAGATAGACGGCAGTGGCGTAGACAGGAATTTCGTTCAGGAGGGGGGTGCAAAACCATGGGTGGAATTTAAAAAAAATAGGGTACCAAGTACAGGGTTTTAAATTAATTTCAACGCTTTTCATAATCGAAAAAAAAACTTCAATTTACAAAGAAATACATGATACTTCAGAGACCATGAGGGTTTTTGGTGAACCCTCTTAAGGATACAACACACCGGGGCCGGGAACCAAGCCCGTGGCTTATACGCCCGATCACCCGGGGAGGGGCTGGAGAGGTAGGAAAAAGGATAGAGGCGCCGCTGCGATGGGAGCCCGCCGACGCCTCTGGGAAGGGATAGGAGCGGAAGGGAGGGGACGAGGGAAAAACACCCCAACGCTATAGAAGCGAAGGGGGCACTACTAATTAGCGAAACCAAGCATAAGCTATTAATGTTCTACCAATCCTAGTAGATTTTTCTATGAGGAAGAAAAATCCATCGATCGAATCGGTAGACACATGATACTTCAATGTAGGTATTTTGTTTTCTTTAATGAAGGAAAGTAAGTTTGTTCAAATATTTCGGGAAGGGGGGAGTCCGGACCCCTCCCCTCGCTACGTCACTGGTAGTCGGCATGCCAACTCCCCACCCTTCATTCACGTAAATAGTTCCGGTGGTGTCAATTAGATGCAGCCATTGTTGTTCAGTGCGATGTGGAAATTCGCCGCGCTCCAGTGATGGCGAATCATGGTGTGTGATGTTGTGTCCGAGACCTTTTGTCCGCTTGCATACCTCGCGGCGTATATATGAGTCGTCACCCCGGATACGAACCGCTATGCCGAAACTTTCTCTGTCGGCGACAACAGAACTATTTCCGGCGAACGGACTGTTTTGAACCGTTAACTCTTTCATATATAGAGATCTCATATTAACCCTCCACTCTCTTTGCCAGTAGAATTCAAGGTTACACCGTAAACAAAGCCAAGGTATAATCAAATAAACACGCGTTAGGGCCTGGAATTCTGTTTCCATTTCAGGATCATAAGTTAGCAATCCGTAGAGTTGGACTCTCCATTTCGCTCTCATATGTACTAGTATTTTCATAGAGGCGTATTTCTTCTCTTTTACATCCTTAATAATCTGCCCTATCATCACGTATATTATCACAGAAAGGTCTGTATCTCTCATTCCGCATATGCTTCGTTAATACAGCACCTATACTGATAAATGAAAGTTCAATTAAACGTTGAATCACCGGATTCTGACGAAAAATACAATCTCAATTTCAAATTTCACCATTCACCTATTAATTTGAATTAAAAGATTCGATTTTTCCACGTCGGTTACTCGCACGAGGTGTATCGACTCCACACATTTTTTTAAATTCTTAACTTAAAAAAAAGTTTAAAAACCCGTTAAGTCCATAACTAAACCAAAGAAACGTAACATAAAAAGGCAAATATTTAAAAAATATCTTTGATGTACGAAGAAAGCTTAAAAAATTACATGTACCACGAATAAAAAAGCATAAGTAATCAAGAATTATTATCAAGGAGAATTGATGAAAAAAATGATAATAGTACAAAATGCACATAGTGATTGTACATGGTAAATGTCATAAAATTGTTATGTGTAAGAGTGGAAGACCCGTTTTTTCGCGTGGGAAGTTGTATGTAACATTTTCTAGAGTTCGCACTTTCCGTGATATTTATGTTTGTTATAAAGAAACTCATGACCAAAAAGTTACAGTCGACAACATTGTTATATGTAATATTGTCCTTAAGGAAGTTTTGTAAATTGCGTGCCATAATTCTGTAACAGACATCACGATTGCTCCAACTGGTACCAAACACTTTTACCTGTATTGTATTCATATGTTTTGTATATCTTTGCAAGAAAACAAGTATAAACAACGTACCTACTTCATGATACACCATCTTCTCTATTGAAATCTCTATCACAATGTTTCCTGAACATACTTATTCCTTGATAGCGTGAAAATACAATATTTTCGCCCGGGTTATCTAGTGTAACTTATCCGTAAACCTTCCATCCCCTTCTTCCTGTTTTTATTTTATTTTCTGGGTTTTTAGGTCTTACACCTTTACAAATAAACAAGGAAATTTTAAATGCAAGATTCATCATTATAATTGGAGTATTTTGACATCGCTAAGTTCACACATCATGCAAATAAGCCACTGATCTGCAGTTATCTGCAGATCTCTTTTTATTTCAATAGTCTGTTACCGTTTTAGTTTGCAATACGACCAACGTAACAAGTAAAATTTTTCCAAGAAACTTTACACGCATTTTAAAGGTAACAATATTAAACAACTTACAGAGGAAAACCACTTTGAAATTTCATTTTTAAAAATTAGCACTTGCAGCATCAGAACCGTTAATCTCCGTCACCTTCAATCGATTTATAATTTTGAACACATAATACCCCTGAAAAAAGAAGGCCTCGGTGGCGGCGGGGTTCAGTCCTCGCCTGCCAAGTAGGAGGTCACAGGTTGGAGTCCTGCCTCGATTAGTTACCCCTACTCAGGGCATGCCTGTTTGTGTACATTAAACTGTTAAAATGTTATTAACCCCGATGCAATGGGCCGTATAGAGTTGTTTTCGGTGGTACGGAAATAAAAATCAATAATTAAATATATCATATAGGAAAACCACTTGTCATTCGACAATTGCCTTCATAAGGCCATTATGTCCAATGGTGGAATATTATAATCAAGGACGTTCATATTTCCTATTTTTAAGACATGAATTTTTGTTCCATTAAAAAAATTCTTTTGTTTTTTGAAGGTGAGGTCGTTAAGTATTAGATATGTTTCATGAATGCCTCCAACCTTGACTACAACTGCTTTGGTTTTAATAAATTATGTAAGATGGCAAGGAAACGAATGCTGGTGAATTTCTGCGAGCCTCCTCTGGGTGTTTGGCAGGGGGTGATCAATCACCAGCATGCAACATGCAATTGGACTCCTACCTGCGCACCTCACGGTCCAAAAACGTCACGCATGCTAACAAAAATTATACTACCACATGCTGTTAGAAATAATATGAAATAATAATAATTCACAAACATGAATTAAGTTATGCATAAGTTATTAGGCTACACTACAAGTCATCTAATATGTTTTTGAATTCTACCGCTGCCGTTATAATCTCTAATTGATCGTGGAAAAAAAACGAAATTCTGAATCTGTTCTACAGTCTTATCTTTCTTATTTTAGAAAAGACACTGCTCTTGAATTTATGAGAAAGGTTCAGTCAATTTTTTTTTCTAATTATGGCGATCTATCTTCAATAAAATCTAATTTCTATAAAAATACATATCACATTTTGAACGACCATGGCTTCCCCCTTCCTAGTTTTGATCTTGGGTACGCCCGGCTTGAATATTTCGGAGGCAGCGCTGATGTCCGCCCTCCCTGCCTACCTCTCCGTTTTCTCCTTCCCCTACCACCTCCTCCCCTCTCTTCGCCGCCTGCTCCGAGGAGTCCCCCTGCAGGCCGCTCGGAGACCTCCGCCGTGCACTGGCACACCTCCTGCCGTTCATGTTCCCCGCGCACCAATGGAGGAGAGATGAAGCCGGTTCGCGGGTTAGGTCCCATCGTCAGTCGGCTCCTTTTAGGCGTCCTTCACCTTCTGCGGGAGATTTCAATTCGGACGTCGCGACGTCTGAAGGTATCCCCTATTCGCCATTCGTTTTGTTTGTGAAGGTCTTTTCGGCGTTAATTGGTCTGGCCCAACCTCTACATCCGAAGGAATCCTTTCATAAAATGGTGTTGCAAGTTATAAAAATTAAATGTTTTTACAAGTTGTCTTTGCGCGTCTTGCATCGTTTAAGGCAGAGGTCTTCAAACTTATTTAATTCAAGGGCCAAAAATTGATTTCACATCGTCTGGAGGGCCACAATGCTTCATGCCAAATGAGCGCCACATCAATAAAATTGAAAAATTTCAAAGTGCAATAATCTTTCTTAGTTAAAAATACCAATAAACTAATACGATTTTTGACTTTGTTTGTTGTTACGAGCATATCGATATTTGGGGTTAATTTTTAGCTGCGATAAATATTTTCTTTAACCTCTAGGGACCGTAAGAAATTAGCCGGCGGGCCTCATGTGGCCCGGGGGCCGCGGATTGAAGACCCTTGGTTAAATGGCTTTGAAATTAGGCACTTAATATGAAGAAGTTTTTGGTGGCCTTACCAGGACTCGCTTATATAAAATAAAATGATGAAAATAAAATTGAAGTGTATTATGAATCAATTTAAAATTCACATTTATATTCCACTTCAAAAGAAGAAATAAAAAATATAAATGATTAAAAAACACTCTTTTGCAAAAAAAGGCATGAAATGCACTAAATAGTAAAAAAATAAGCTTTTCATTAATAGGAGAATGAGCTTAGGCGCCAATCCTTACCTATCAGGGTCTTGCACACTCATGTCTAACTAACCTAAGCAGCAGCTTTGGGAAAAAGCGACTTTTTATTCTCTTTTTATCCACTTATATGATTTTCTTCAATATATAAGCTCGTCCTTATACTCCGATCGGAATGTCGTTTAATTTCCATTTATCTGGTTATTCTTTTCTCTATAATACATAGCCGCATTTATGTTTCTAGAGAAAAAGAAGTGGGAAATTAATATGATCCTTGATAATTTTCTATTTTTCTAATGCTAATAATTGTTAATGCTTCTTGAACTGTGTTATTAGAAGTCTTTATGAAGCGAAGCAACCTTTTTTATTGTTTTCTGGTAATCATTGCGTAAAATCTCGTCATAAATAATTCCAATACATCCTCTTGTTCATAAATATTGTAAATGAAATGGAATTGGCGCATAAAGTGAGGTGTGCGATAAGCAGTCTTTTGAGTCAAGTTAAGACTCGAGTTGACAGCTGTTTCGGAGCACAGAATAACTTGGCTATGACGTCATTTGATAGACCACACGATTATTGACGCTATATCAGAGTGGCACTATAAAAAGAAGGTTCAAAGGGTTACATCTACATAATACCCTGCGAGGCACTTCTAGGGTGTTTTTCCGGGGGTTATCAATCACCAGCATGCATTAGGATTCCCACATTGACCACACCACACGGTCATAAAAATGTTACGTATACTAACAACTTATACTACCGCATTCGCTCAAAGGCATTACTTGCCAACTACTAGTTAAGGTTTTCTACCAATATAGCTGGAGCACATGGGCGTACCCATCGACGGTACGAAGCAAAAATCGTAGAAGTCAAAGCAAAATCAGTACTGAATTATAACGAAAGTAATCAACAAATGTTCTTTTAACCCGCGAAAAATTATATATATTAGTATAAAATATGTAACTAAAATAAAACTATTTTTTTTTCAAGGCTTCATAAATCCCATGGCTTGCCCTCCGACCCCTAGACCATGGCTTAACCCCCCCCCCCCCCCTCCCCAGTTATGATCCTTGGTACGCCCTTGCTAGAACACACAAAACATGCTGTTAAAAATAATAAGAAAATTTAGAAACATGCATTAAGGTATACATTAGTTAGTGAGCTACAATCCAGGTCATCTGATCTATTTGTGAGGTCTAACGCTGCCGTTATAATCTGTTATTGATCGTGGAAAAAAGGACATTCTGATTCCGTCTGTTCTATGGTCTATCTAAGTTTAATCCTCCGTGAAATTTTGTGGAAGAGACTAACATTAAGAATTTACGATCGAAATATTCCGCGAGTTGGAAATTTCGAATTCCCGTCGTGTTCGACGTCATTTTGTTTTCCTCTGAGTGTGGGGTTGGAATGAGTTTGATTGTGAGTCGAGGGAGGAAGGGAGAATCAGCCCTGCCAAGAAGAGGATTGACTCTCTCCCTTCCTCAAGGCCGCACTCAGCCGTCTCTATTCCGGCTCCATCACTCCCGGGAACCTTAAGCAACTCCACAAGTGGACCTATAAGGGAGAGGGGCCAATAAGGAAGAAGGAGGTCGTTTTCGCCTCTCGCCGCCCGCTGCCGTTTTCCTCCTCGCGCGGGAGATTGAAACAAGTATTAACGCAGCAAGGCGCCTCAATATACGTGCAGCTGGAGGCAGCGGCGCAGCGTGGGGGGGTTTTGGGGGATAAAACCCCCCACAGAGCTCAGAGAAATTTCAAGTTAAATCCATTTTACTTAATTGGATTGATGTGACAAATAGAATAGGGTAAGGATTAATAAAATATCCCTCAGAAAGCCGTGGAAATCACCATTTTCAACCATTTACCTTAAAATTCCGAAGCAATTTATTAATCTCGCACCTACCACTTATCCTGGTGGGTATTCCATACCCCCACCCACCCCGGTATTAGTTACACCTAAACCCCCCCCCCCCAGCCTTGATTCCTAGCTGCGCCCCTGGCTGGAGGTGTTACGGCAACACATGTTGACAATAAAAAGGAAATAACGCCTGGCATTAATTATACGTGGTTACTTTTTTGATTCGTCAATTCATTTATGCGGAAATTTGTAAGCTACGGGCAAATTTTCCACAAGTATTCACATTTTTCTTTCACTCATCTACATCTACATACTACACAGCAAGCCGCATCATGAGGTGAGTGGCAAAGGTGCTTAGGCAATACCTGTTGACAGTGAAAAGAAATAAAGCCCAGAATTAATGATGCACGATTATTTTTCATTCATTCATTTATAGGATATTAAAAGCTTATAGCAAATTTTCCACAAATACTTACGTTTTTATTTCACTCATCTAAGTCTACATGCTACACAGCAAGCCGCTTCAACAGACGTGTGGGTGAAGTGTTGGTACAGCACCCGTTTACATGTGGAAAGGAAATGCCCTGGAGAAATCACCCCTCACATTTATTTTACGTGATTACTTCAAATTAATTCATTCATTTAGTAGTCCAGGAAATGAAGCTCATAAAAGTGAAAAACCTTGCAATTTTTTCAAACTGAATCGATTTGCACCAAAATTTGGGATTAGACTAATTATACCCCCTACTTCAAAATCTATATTATGCCGAAGGGCGCTTTTTATTTTTTAGGGGTGAAAACTACCCCTAAAAGCTGGAACTTAAAAACTTATTTTTTAAAGCTAAATACGTGTCAAATTTAGTTTAAATTATATGTATAATTATTTTTTTATGTTTGGAAAATAATTTAAAGGTGTTTCAACCCATAATAATCAACCCTTATTGGGGGTTAATGTAAAAAAGAATTTTCAAACTGAATCGATTTGCATACATAGTTGGGATTAGACTACTCATACCCCCTTCTTCAAAATCTATATTATGCCGAAGGGCGCCTTTTATTTTTTAGGGGTAAAAACTACCCCTAAAAGCTGAAACTTAAAATATTATATTTTAAAGCTAAATACGGGTAAAATTTAGTTTAAATTATTTGTATAATTATTTCTTTTGTTTGGAAAATAATTTTAAGGCGTTTCAACCCATAATAATCAACCCTTGTTGGGGGTTAATGTAAAAAAAAATATTTACCCTAAAAATAAAAATTATTTATCACATTGTATCTTCTTATTCACTTTCTAACTCCTTTTATTATGTATTCACTTTTTTCTCTCATGATTTTAATCACAGCACAGAAAAGATATAACAATAGGATAAACAGAAAAACTTCGTCATGGTAACATAAACAAATAAATGTACATTTATGTAGACATTACATGAAACACAATCAAACGGAGACTGTATGGCTTCCAGTCTTCCCACCACATGCATGCTCACAGGTCACTGTAAGCGAGAGCACACATACTCACATATGTGTATGTATATATACATCTTATGGGTATGTGTGTTTATTTTGTAGCAAATTTGAGTGTATCGTTAGCTTCTAACGTAAAGTACACAAAGTATATGCTGATTATTAGGAATATTATGCTCTGAATTGTGGATTTCGAATTTTTCGAAAATAAATTTGATAGGTATTTCAAACATAGCTCCTTTATTTTTTATGATAGAAAGTTCATTTAAATTGTATTTTGTAGGGTTTTTACTGACTACAAGGTCATGTGAATTAAATTTTTTTCGGGTCATTTATTTTTAAAGGGGAGGGATTTAAGGGTTTAAATAAGGTGGAGCTCCCTTGGAAATAGAGGTTTTAATTATCAATATCTCACCAAATATTTATTGTTAAGAAAATTAAAACACACCAAAATATTTGAAAGTAAAGAAGCTACAATTTATTACTCTTGCATTTTTTTCATATCTCCAGTTTTTTTTAGTTATTTTGAAAAAAAGAGCATTTTTAACGAAATTGTAGAAAATGACTTTTCACTTTTTCATCCATTTTTTTCAAAATTTAGAGCTATAAATTAAAACAACTTCTAGGATCAATTAACAATACTTAAATAAAGAGAAATACTGAAGGGCATTGATCAATTTTGTCTATTGTGGTAATAAGGAGTTGTTTTCTCTGATTTTTTCGTACAAAAAAGTAGGGACTGATCTTATTTTTAATCATAACTCGCTCAAATTTCATGATAAAAAATATTTTTTTCTCATTTTAAGAAAGTTTTTTAAAAACACTTTTAAAAAGATCACATACTTTTCCTCGAAAATTACATTTTTCCCGCTATTTGGCATTGAATCTTTCAAATTTAGCATATGAAAAACAATAGATAACCATCAACAAGTTGTAGCTCGGTCCGAATTGGTCATAAAGGAAATATAAAATAAGATTTTTTTAAAATTTTTTACAAGCTACAGTTTTGTAATTCACAATTTTCTAATTAAATTAATACTTTTCAAGTTATTTGCCTATAATCGATTGAAATCGTTGATTTTTTCGTGAAAAAACTGTTACTTTCAATCGCAAATAACTCGAAAAATATTAATTTTACGCAAAAAATGGAAAGAACATTTTATTCTTAAAATTTATTTTTCTATCGATTCCTGTAGTCAAAATATAATTAATATTTTCCACCCCCGAGATGGGGTGGAAACCACCCCCAGGGTAAAAGCGCCCGTCGGCATAATATAGATTTTGATTCTTGGTATATTCCCTACTTATTGTGAAAATTTCAAGAAAATCGATTCAGTTTGAAAAAATTGCGAGCCAAAATGCTTCATTTCCTGGACTATAGAGTAAGTTTAAAGTTTCAAGCAAATCTTCCACAAATACTTACATTTCGCTTTCTCTCATCTACATCTATATACTACCCCACCACCCATCTCTTAAGGCGTATGGCGGCAGCCATTCACACTTAAGAAGGAAATGCTGTAACGAAATAACGCATAGCATTTACTATAGTCATTTATCGTGCGGGGGAAACCCTTCTTATATAAATATATATATATATAAAAGATTATTAAGTATGCAAAAGGGTAGAAATAAGTCGCTAAGAAAAGTCTAGCTGATAAGATGTCGGAATGGGGAGCTTCGTCAAACCAACCTTGAGCCTGAATCATACGATCATTTTTTTTCGTCGCCAAAGTGATCTCTATCGCGATCACTAGAGTGATCACTCGCAAAATGATCGTCGCCGGCAATTGTTTTTCGCGATCGCGATGAGGATTCCCAACGCTATTTTTCATCACCCTTCCGGTCACTTTTTCCGTCGCTAAAACCGTCCCTAAAACCCTATATCAGCCAATCAGAACGCATTCCCGTTTGGTGTGATTGCTGCGCAAAGTTTGACAATTGTGGGAACGACATAGATTAACAAACACGCTATATATTTTCGTGATGCGGGTCCCATGTCAACGAGCTGTTATATCGGAAATAATGCGAAAAGCGACGGCGGGAGTGACCGTATGATTCAGAAAAATGATCACTAGAGCGATCACTTTTCCCGTCGCGATCGTGTGATTCAGGCTTTAGGATTGTCTATGATGAGATGCAGTGGTGTAACTAGGAATATGCTTTGGGGGAACGAGGGGGCTTTGGAGGAGGGATGAGGGTACTTTGGGGGGGGATGAAGGAGGGTGATGGGGGCTCCCCCCCTGGAAACGCGGAGTTCAGGAAATATATTGAAAAATAACATGCCTGAAAATGCATTTTACAACATTTTGGCAATTAAAATGTAACTTTAAGAGATGCAGTCATTATGTATCAAATCTAGACAAGATTTTTAATAACCTTTTGATATTCACTTTCACTATTCACTATTTCACTGAAATTAAAGACCCCCAGGCACTTCGAACTTTTTTTTCATCTATCATTCTTCCAATTCTTACCTACTCTTGTCCCATTTGGTCTATCTCTTCACAAACCAACCTCTCATCCCTGGACTGTGTCAGCAATTTCTTTGCCAGTATAGTAAAAAATAGAATACCGCATTTACGCAACATGTCCACTAATGCTATTCTCTCCTCCCTCTTCATCCCTAATCTCACTACCCATAGACTCACAGCTGATTTAAAACTTATTTATAAGATTCTAAATTCCACCATCGACTGCCCAGCATTGCTCTCTTTTATCAATTTTAAAGTTCCACCCCGCCCTACCCGTTCTCATCCCCTAATCCACATGCCGATTCCTATAGACTTTCACTCACTAAACGTTCGTTTTTCTACCGCATTACTTCTGTGTTGAACTCACTCCCTCCACACATCGACCCCTTAGCACTTCCATTGAAATCCTTCATAAGCCTTTCCCTATCCTATCTGTCACCGAAGTAGTCTGTCACTGCAGTTTCTTGTTGTCCTTTTGTTTTTGTAAATGTAATTATTGTTCTCTACATGTTATATTGCGTCTTCGTCCTCTAATTTATGTATTGTTAGCTGGCCACTATAAAATGGCATATGCTGTATGTGGTTATATTTCTTTAAAATAAAGATATCTCTGAGGATTTGGGGGGGATACATCTCTTCATCCCCCCCTCCCCATAGTTACGCAACTGCAGCCTCCAAATCTCTAGTATTTGTTCTGAATGACTTCGCATTAGATTCATTTTAGGTATTTTTCTTCCATTCCTGATTCTCGCCCGACGTGTTGACCGTATCCGAGTTTTTTTTTCTAATTTTATCTTACCATTACGTGCTATTTGGCCCGACAATTTTTTTTAAAGAATCCCTCAAACTTTGTTGGGTCCACTTGAATATTTAAACGGGCACGACCCTGGTTTCACAACGTAGTTCCTTCTTCATGTGTCTGATCATGCATGAATATCGTTTTATATCAAGTCGGGTGCGATAATAGGGACATTTAACAATCGGAAAGGAGTGGGGTGAGACATCTAACTCCCAATTCACCCCATTCCTGGCCGAAAGCTATTTGTCCTTATTGTTGGACCCGGCTTCATATAAAAGGATATGCTTGCATGATCAATCATCTGAAGATGTATTTACGTTATGAAATCCGAGTCTTGCCTATGTAAATATGCAAGTGAACCTATCAATTTTATATTCTTCTATTTTTCATAATGGAAAGGCTCCACATAGGTAGTTAAGCCTGAAGTTATCACTTAAAAATCTTTCTCCCAAAACTTCATGTTTGGACTTTTCTAACTCTCTAAATATGCACTGCTGTAGATCATTTTCACACCATGTAAGGTTGTGAGGAGCAAAAGTCCGCATGGGGAAAATTCCTTTTCCGAAATAGTTCTCATAATTCCGGAATGATGCCACTTATAGTCAGTCAGTTTCATTTATGTGACCGAATCGGGCGCTTTCATTGGAAGACAACGAACGACAGAACGTGATTTTTTTCTTATTTTTCATCTTTACGCGACGTTTATCCAAACTGTAATGTGCAATAGAAGACATATAATGTAATGATCGGGATTAAAAAATTATCTTTTAATTTCCGAATTTTAGGTGCGTTTTATTCGTAGATATGCATAATACACCCACATGTCTCTCCTGAAAGCATTAGACCACACCCAAAAGCATTGCATGCGCATAAGCGGCGTAAAAACTCAAAGCAAAACTGAAATTCTTACGAGCTCCCCCCTAACACCAGAAGCTATCCATGAAAATATCTTAAAATAAGGTTGAGGTGCTAAACGGCGGTTTTTTGGGCGGTAAACTGGGAATTCACTTCACCGGAAAAACAGGTTATCACTGTGGGGTCTGTGGAAAATTGTGCTCAAATCCACCAATTGTTGATTGGATAGCGTGTAATGAATGTAAAATATTAAGTAAAGAACCTTGCATCACGTATTCTGGAAAGGGAAAGTTCACATGTGAAAACTGATTAGATAAAGTGACCATATCTTGGAAAGGACAGAGCGGGACACATAGCGTACCTAAGCATTTCCGCGCGCGAAAGTTTTGGAGTAGGGTATTTAAATTTTAAACATTGCCCTTTAAAATAGTCAGGTGATTTAAGTATAGGAGACTTTCAAACATCCACGTCATTGTGTTGTTTACGGTTAACAGCATGTAGAAATTACAAAAAATACACTAATGTCGTAAATATCGGACTTCTTTGTAATTCCACATGAATTTAATACTGCGCGACCTACCTAGGTTTCGACATGATACGCCATCATCTGACTGGCCTGCCACGTCGAAACATTACTCCTATAGCATTAAATGTATTGGAATGACAGATTCATTTTACATTTCAGGATGTTAAGTCGATTCCATGAAGTCACGCGCAAGTCAAAGAATTGCATAAAATATCATGGAGAGCGATTCTTTAAAATTACATCATGCTTTGATCTTGGAGCGCGATAATTTTTCTATGTACGCTACGGATTAAAAGAGTAACTCAAATTTTAAACCCTATGGCCATATTTTCCAGGAATTTTTCTCAGAATATGTTTACCATGGTAGCAGCCGGTGGCTTGAGAGCCATGGAACCTGTTTGGGGGGGGTCCCTCATCGTGAGAAAGGGTTTTTCTTCCACGGAAATCGTCAGATTCGTAAATGCCATTTTACATGAGGCAGGTACTTGCACAATCTGACGTGTGTACGAAGGCGCCGTCAAAATTGCGTCGTGTAAAGCAGTGAAAAGGACGTGAGGTGGCAAAATTGCCTTTGTTCTAATTTCGTTCATGCATTCACGCAATTCCACGCCATTTTAGAAATCAACCCTTTCACTGCCAGCCCATTTCAGGTGGGATGTACGAAGACTGCCAAGGATATTTTCCGGATTTAGCAACATTTCAGATTTAAAAATTTTTCAGCCACTTAATTTTATTTAATACGTCTAGATTTTTTCCCAATTCTTTAGATATATTTACATCTAATAACCATAAATAGATTATGGGGGTTTAAATAAATTAAAGCCGTTGAAAAGGCCACAATCACGAGAAAAAGTGAAATAATTTGGGCCGATTAATCGACCCCTGGCAGTTATCGCTCAACCAGCGAGGGCCGATACATCGGCCCGGTAGCAGTAAAAGGGTTCATGCATTTCTAACCTGCGCAATTCCGTGCCCCGTGTAAAACGGCCTTAATAGTTTATTTATGTGTTCACCTCTGAGGTTACGACTTGCGACACCTCACTTTTAGCCCCCTTGCGCGAGGAGTGGTTTCGGTCCGAATGGCCGCCCTTCTCTTTCTCGAAAAGCTCAACCGGTCTCTCTCCAACTCTGTTGGGTTGGGAGTGGCTTAAAAAAAATAAAAGCCGTTCCACCTCCTGCGAGTCCCTCAGTTTTTTCTCTCTCTCTCACTCGGAGCAGTCGAAAAAGAAAAAAAAACCTCTTCTTTCCTTCTCTCTCTGTTTCTCTCCCTCTTTGCCTACCTATCTGTGAACTCAAAGTTGCGTTCGCATATATTTGTGAGTAGGTACCCCGCAACACCGCGCACGGCTAACCAAGAAATGCCTGCCTAGGGAATCTCAGACCCGCCTGCGGAATGTAGCGAAGAAGCGAGGGATAGCTACGAAGGTCGGGGGAACATGAGTGGACAGGAGGTCTCTGTTATTGTTGCGGTATACGAAGCCGAAGCCCCTTCGAGGGAGGAGAGAGAAAGTTAGTCGTGGGGGTGGTGTTCGCTTTTATGTACAGTCGTGTCTGAGCTCTGGGGTCTTCCCTCAACCCACTGCACTGTCTGTCGACTCGAAAGTCCTTGAGAATACCCCTCATCCTCCTATACCTTCTCTCCTTAGGCCATGCAGCCGAGGATGGAAGCAACAGGGACTTCTCCCCGCGCACTGCCACTGTTGCCGAGCCGGGTGAGTCCGTCGCTGCGCCCTGCAACGCGACGAACAGGCGAACATGAGGAGCGAGGAGTTTGCAGCAGGCGTCGCGTCGCCTGGCGCGAGAGAACTTCCTTTCACGCCGTCTGGTCGGCCCTCTCAATTCTACCCCGTTTTCTCTCTCGCCCCCTCTCTCTCTCTCTCTCATCGCTGAGAGCGCGGTACGTTTGAAATCGGATGTTCTCGTTTGCCGCTTGGAGTTCCGGCCGTAAAAAAATCTTTCGATCGAATTCCTTTCGGGTTTACAACCAGTTTAGCGTCTGCATGTTACATCTATCTGCATCTACTTGTTGGGCGACTCTCCCAGCATTAAACGAAACAGATGTAAACTGGATACGCGACTCTCTCAGTGATCGTAAATAAAAAGTAGTTCTTGACGGAATTAGCTCTGATGTTGTAAACATCAGGTGTTCCACAAGGAAGCGTAATCGGCCCGTTGTTCATTATATGCATTAATGATCTCTGCTCCCGCATTAGCAGTAAAATACGTTTATTTGCTGACGACGCTGTCATCTATCGCGAAATTAGTGATGACTCTGACTGTGAAATTCTATCGTCGGACTTAAACAACGTTCATTTTTGGAGCCAAGAGTGGGGACTCGAACTTATTCTGAGCAAATGCAATAAGGTACATTTCTTGCGGAATTCGTCTAACTATAACCATGTTTATGCAGTGGATGGTATTAACATAAAGGCAGCAGACGAATTGAAGTACCTGGGAGATACAATAACCTCGAACCTTACGTGGGGAACACATATAAGGAATATTTGCGGCATAGCCCTGAAGAAATTAGGATTCGTCAAGCGTATTGTGGGAAGATTTTTGGATGAGAAAGTAAAAGAAAGGTGCTATTTCGCACTCGTCCGACCGCGCCTTGAATATGCAGCTAGCGTATGGGATCCGGTGCAGAAAGACTTAATCCGCGAACTGAATAAAATACAAAAGAAGGGTGCGCGTTTCGTCAAAAACTGCTACGGGCGTACAGACAGTGTTACCCAAATGTTAAGCGAATTAGGCTGGGAACGGGATCTGTAAACGGCTGGAATCCTAACACCCCCTGCTACACGCCTTTTAGGCGGCTTGCGGGGTATTATGCAGATGTAGAACATCTTCAGCTTCGGATGGAACGGCATCGTTCATATTTTTCTTCTTCTTGATGCCGTACACTATTCAAGTGCGTTGGTTGCTCAGGCTGCTCGCTCTCTCGCCCGCTGAAAGAGGTCCCCAGTATCTGTAATTGCTGTCCAGTATTTTTTTGTGTCCATGTAAATTTTCTTTTCCCTCTGGGGCGCTTTCCGTCAAGTCTCCTTCCAAGATCAGACTGATTATTGCGTGATTTTTGTATCGCTGAATATAGCCAAGAGATGAGATTTTCCTCTTCCCAATTGACCTCCTTGGAGAGCAATCAAGGCCTTGCTCTTCACATTACCTCAGTGTTCGAAATTCTCTTGATCCATGAAATTTTGAGAAGACGTCTTAAGAACCACATTTCAGTTTCTTCCAGTATTTTCACTGATGATTTCTTGATCGTACAAGTTTTCACTCCATAGACTAGGACGGGTATTACGCAGCACTGCACCACTTTTATTTTGAGAGTCAAGGGAGTGCATCTATGTATCAATAATTATAAGTATATTATTTATCATTTACGCAATGAAATTCCACATAAATTCAATGCTATACGACCTTATTTTCGACTTTTCGCGTTCGCGTTAGCATCGGAGACAGAGAATAATGATGATTTTATTTATTTTTAACATCCCCGTTAACAGCACATTGAGGCTTTTACAACTGAGGATTAACAAAACACGCACGGCACAAACAAAGCACACACGCACGGAATTATTCGCACGGCACAAACATCAATGCCCTGGATGTTTGTGTCGTGCTACCCAGGATTCGAACCCGCGACCTACGGTTTAGCAGGCGAGGACTTCACACCACCGCCACTGAGTTCGGTCAATGATTTCTCTGTCTTCGATGAGAATGGAGATGATAACGTGCAACGTCGAAATCTAGGTCGTGCAGTGCTAAATTCATCGGCGTAACTAGGAATGTGTTTGCAAACACCCAAAGCACGACCATACCCGCACTAGCTTCGGAAAGATTTTTGAAAAATGACATGCATGGAAACACATTTTACATAATTATGGCGCTAAAAATTTAACTTTAAGCAAATGCAGTTATTATATGTCAAAACTAGAAAATAGTTTTAGATATTTTTTTTCTCTGAGGCTTTGGGGGCGGGGAGAATCTATCCCCTCATCCCTCCCCCATAGTTACGCCACTGGTTAAATTTACGTGGAAATACCGAGATTTTTAAAAATCTCATTATGTTAAGCCGATTCCATGAAGTCACGCCCGAGACTAATCTCATTACTACATCATTCATTACGCAGGATCTCTCTTCAATGTAGAAGACTTCCTAGAAATATCTCTCGTGGTAATCCTACGGAATTAATGATGTTGGGAAAGTCTCCCAACAAAACGGCGCCATAAAACATGCAGACCCTAACCCGGACGGGTACCCGAGAAGTATTCATTCAAGCCATTTAAAGAGAAAATTAGAATCTTCATCGCTTTCAATCCATTCCGTAAACATTAGTGATAGGTCGCGATTTATTCGTTCGAAGTGATTGAATCAATTGAATTACGTGTCATTTAGCGCAAACAAGTCGATCATCAATCAGTTAGGCTTTCGGTTTCATTAAAATGGATCATATCATCTTCCGGTTAATCTCTGATGGAAAAACTCTCGGGCTTGTTGATTAATTACATTTTATACGCACACAGAAAATTTGCTGCTTGGTATCAAAATTAATTAAATAGTTTGCACGATATGTAGCAGCAGTTAAATATAATTCTTGCCACGTAATGAAGTTATGTATGATTCTTAAATCTATCGAACTTCTTTCTGAAGTGGTTTCGTTTGTAGGTGGATACTTAAAAAAAAGACACCATTCAACAGTTCAACGCAATGATGTTTGCCTTTAAGGGGGCCTTATGCAAAGACTCGCTCAGATATTAATAACAACATTGAATCTGGCTGTATGATCAACGGTTTCGGGTCATCATCATCAACTAATCATATAGGATAGGTTTGACGTAGCTATTCATTCCGCTATCCTATTCGCTAGCCCAGGGGTTCCCAAACTGGGGGGCGCGCCCCCCTGGGGGGGCGTGGAGAAAGTCCAGGGGGGCGTGACACCCAAATAAAATAAATAAAAAAATTACAAAAATAATTTCCTCAGATCTTTGAAATAAAGTCTTTCTAAGTTTTCATAATTGTTTTTGTAAAGTTTCAATAAAGTTGTAAACTTTATCAAAAGAGGTTACAGTTTTTAAAACTACAAAACACACAAGAGTTCAAGGTTCTCAAAACGGTCCCCTTCCCTTGACCCGACTCCAAAACCGTCCCCGTCCCCGTGTTTCACCTTCTTAAATTGAAAATGTATCTGTGTTACAATGTTAAATTTTGTATCAGTAATTATATTCGTTTTTCATGTAATACTTGTTTTAATTTTCATCATACGTAGGTACAATTATTGAATCTTTCCATTCTGCGTTACCGCATTCAACAGTGAACAAAAAAATCTACCTACTCACCGTATCAAGCAGGCACATACTTGTACGGGTACAAGTACTTGTACAAGTAGGAGTTGGTATGTACGGCACCGTGGAAATAGGGCATTGCAAAATGGAAATCTGATATGTGTAGCGGGGGGG
Organism: Ischnura elegans; assembly: GCF_921293095.1. NCBI lineage: Eukaryota > Metazoa > Arthropoda > Insecta > Odonata > Coenagrionidae > Ischnura > Ischnura elegans. The sequence goes on along the minus strand of NC_060254.1, from coordinate 74,997,178 downwards.
TGGGGGGGGCGTGGCACAAAAAAGTTTGGGAACCCCTGCGCTAGCCTTTTCATACTACTACTTACTACTTCCTTGGCACTACAGCCCGGTATGGGCTTTGGCCTCCCTTCTAGCCTTCTCATAGTGACGTATTTCTTCTCTTTTACATCCTTCATTACCTGTCCTATGTAACTCATTCGGGGCCGTCCCTTGCCCTTCTTCACTTCCACCTGGCCTTCTACGATTGTCTTCATCAGGCCATCATGCCTCATAATGTGTCCAACTAAGTTGTCCCGCCTTCTGCTTTAGGATTTTAGGAGGCTTCTCTTTTCCCCCACTCTTCTTAGCACTTCCTCATTACATACACGGTCAATCCATTTTATCTTCAACATTTTCGGTAGCATCACCTTTCGAATGCTTCCACTCTTGACTTCTCCGCTGCTGTCAACGTCCAAGCCTCGCTTCCATAGAGAAACATTCTCCATATGTAGCATCTGATGAATTGTTTCCTTACTTCTATGCTTGCATTCTCAGCTGTAAGAATGTTTTTCTTTTAGTAGAATGCCTTCTTCGCTTGCGCTATTCTACTGACTATTTCTTTCTTGCTCCGTCCATCGTTGGTAATTCGGCTTCCCAGGTACGAAAACCCTTTCACTTCTTCAAGCTTATGCTTTTGTTTAAGCTTGTGGTTTTCTTTTAAATGTACAGTTTATTCATGTCTTGAAAATAGAGAATATAAACGTCATTGATTATGATATCAGATATCACATCATTAGACATGATGGCCTGATGAATACAATTGCAGAAGAAATTGCGATAACCTACGTTCAAAGTACAAGACATGGAATTAAAATAAAAATCATTATTTTTTTCAAGCAAATAATCATAAAAATTAATAAATTGCAGTCATAATTTCCTTGAAATTTTGGTTTAATTAACCTTTTCTGTGCAAAAAAGTTATAACTTGAACGACCACATATGGTTTTGCCCCCCTTTTCCCCCTAGTTTTGATTCTGGTTACGACCATGACCAGAGAACAGCGAGAAAGAAGATGACATGGCGGTTGAGCAAGCGGATGTTTTTTACATTTTCAAAACTTCAAAATATTTATATTTTTTCCCTAAATGGAGCTAAAATTATGAAAATATGATGACGAGCTACACACGTCATTACGCGAGTTGGCGTCGGAAGTTCTTCACGAGCTTCACTCGTAATTCAGCGCGAGGGGTTAAAGACGGAAGTTTACGCAATAATCACCAGAAAAAAAGCAGCAAAACGCTTCGTCGATTCCAACTGTTATCTCGTATCGGAGTTCGAATACCGAAAATATTATAATTGAGGGGTTGAGAAGCCAAGGGAAATATACAAGTGATTTTTTTCTCAACAGAGTTATGTAAAGTTAATTGTTAGTATAAATACACAAAAAATTGGTTGCCAAGGGATACGAGTGAGTCTCAGTTCTGTGCTGACATCGAGTGGAAAATCAAGTGCACTATTAAACGTCTAATTGATCTCGTTTGTTTTTTATACCTGATTTTTGTACCTAACTCTGTTAAGAAAACAAAATCATTTGTACCCCTTGGCTTCTTTTGGAGTTTGCCTTAACGCTGGTTCCCTACGAGGACTTAAGAGCATCTCTAAGAAATGCGGTATTGGAACAATGGAGGGAGTCGTGGAGGATTCTTAATAATAACAAGCTCCGTGGCATCAAGGACATAGTAGCAGCGTGGCCCTCCTCAGCTCGTAGTAATAGGAGAGAGGAGGTAGTACTCTCACAATTGAGGATAGGGCACAGCCCCCTGACCCATGCGTATCTCTTTACTGAAGAGAAGGAACCTCCCCAATGTGATGTTTTTAGGTGCCCGTTAAGTATTAGACACATCATGTTAGATTGTGTTAAGTACCGCGAAGCACGGAGACGGAATAATCTAGGGGGAGACCTAGAAGCCCTTATAGGAGACCACCCTACCAACTTAAATAGTACATTTCGGTTCCTCAGAGAAATAAACATTTTTAATAAAGTCTAATGGTGCACACTCTTTGTACGAAGACATCATATGCAGTGGATCACTTTCTACATAAGTTTCGTAATCAAATCACACGCTAATAATTAAAAAATATAGGATGACTAAAGCCGCCACGAAGGAAGCGTTCAGGAATGCGTTCACGAATTTTAAAAGAAAAACACTAGTAGAGCAGTTACAGGATAACCCAAAAGCATTTTGGTCATATGTTAGGGAAGTTCAAGGTAAACGATCTACCGTATGTTCGCTGAGAAACGACAATGGAGATGTGTTGACAAGCAGTTACGATAAAGCCAATTTATTAAATTCCTACTTTAAGAGCGTGTTCACGGAGCCTTCCGAAAACTCACCCGAGACCGATGACAATCCCTGTATACATAAGATGCCAGCTATTGACATTAGTACGCTCGGAATAGAAAATATATTGAAATCGCTTAGTCCAAATAAATCACCTGGTCCAGACGAAATCCCTTCTCGCGTATATAAAGAACTAGCCTCAGAACTTGCCCCCTACTTGCAGTTAATATTCAGTAAATTCATCAAGCAACACGAAGTACCTAATGACTGGAAAATCGCTAATGTAACGCCAATATTTAAAAGTGGATACAAGGAACAGCCATCTAATTACAGGCCGATATCTTTAACGTCCATCTCTTGCAAAGTCCTTGAACACATCGTAGTCAGCTCGGTAATGAAACACCTAGACGCGCAAAACTTATTAATGGGAAATCAACATGGATTTAGGAAAAGCAGATCGTGCGAAACTCAGTTAGCGCTTTTCGCCCACGATATTTTAGTCTCCGGGGAAGACAACATTCCAGTAGACGCGATTTTTCTTGATTTCAAAAAGGCATTTGATAAAGTACCCCACGGAAAGTTAATAATAAAACTGAAATCTTATGGTCTAGACGAAGATGTCATTTCCTGGATTAGAGAATTTTTGAGCGACCGCGTCCAAAGAGTAGTATTAGACGGTGCAGTCTCCAATGAGGTTAGAGTCACTTCTGGCGTTCCTCAGGGTAGTGTCATTGGCCCACTCCTATTCCTTCTTTATATAAACGACATTGGCGAAGTAGTGCAGAGTAAGTTACGATTATTTGCAGACGACGCTGTAGTTTACAGAGAAATCCGTTCCAGCAAAGATATAGATGATCTAACGAATGACCTTGCTGCTATCCAAGCTTGGTGCGATGCTTGGCAGTTAGAATTAAATTTGGAAAAATGCGTCGTAATGAATTTATGGAAGAAGAATAACTCCCTACAGCGTAACTATATCATACGAGGCACCCAATTAAATGCAGTTGAATCCGTGAAATATCTAGGGGTTAGACTCAATAATGATCTATCGTGGAATAAACATATTCGAGAAATAACCGGTCAAGCTAATCGTAAAATGGGTTTTGTTAAAAGAATATTAGGAAAGTGCGACGACAAAGTGAGAGAAATCAGCTACTTTTCCATCGTTAGACCACATTTGGAATACGCTGCCAGTGTTTGGGACCCTCATGAAAAAGGCTTAATAACAGAGTTAGAACGCGTGCAAAGAAGAGCTGCCAGGTATGTGAAAGGTCGTTACGATAGTCTTGTTAGTGTAACTGACCTCTTACATAAACTCGGATGGGAATCTCTGTCGGACCGTAGATTGAAAAATAGACTAAACCTTTTAGATAAATTCAAGAGCAGTGTCTTTTCTGACGAAGTTAACCATATCTTGCGGACGCCAACGTACTACGGAAGATCAGATCATATAAATAAAATAAGAGAGATAGATTGCAGAACGGACAGATTCCGAATGTCATTTTTTCCACGATCTATAAGAGATTATAACGGCAGCAATAGAACGCGTAAATAGATTGCATGACTTGTAGTGTAGCCTACTAACCTATGTAAAACTTACTGCATGTTTCTGAATTTCTATTCTATATTCTATTTCTAACAGCATATGGTAGTATAGTTTGTTATTATACGGGACGTTTCTTGGACGGTGTGGTGTGCATGTGGGAGTCCAAATGCATGCTGCATGCTGGTGATTGATCACCCCCTGCCAAACACCCTAGAGGTGGCTCGCAGGGTAATTTGTAGATGTAGATGTAGATGTAGGTAGTGGTGCAAAATGACCTAGCCGTCGACGCACCCTAAATCCAAACACTACTACTACTACTACCTTGGCTTCCCACCCACTCAATAGGGTAATAATAATAATAATAATAATATTTAATGTTCTTGGACAAATTGTCCACTAAGAACATAAAAGATATTACATGCAAAACATATATAGTAGTTTTTTAAAAGATATAGGGTAGTTTCCTTCATCAAAGAAAACGAAAGGCATTGATTGCGATTCGTATTGCGATGCAATAGGCAAAGAGCTCAGGGAAACATTTCTTAATAATCACCTATTAAAACTGCCCATAGTCGGTAAGTTTCCTTCGTTTGATAAGGTATTAATAATCCTTATTTAAGCCAAGCGCTACCTGCCAGCAGCCTGCATCGCAGCGGCGCACATAGCACGGGCTTTTCCCAGCATTCATACTTAGCCGTCGCGTTTTCGCGCGCCTGAAAATTTTCACTTTTCATTCAATCGCGAAGAATAGATATCGTCATTTAAATATCTAAAAGCGTGAAATGCGTACTCCAGGAGTAATCTTTAGGAATAGGAAGGAAATAATAATAGGAAACCACTCTACTGTATGTGAGAAAATGGTCCGCTTCTCGCAGCATGCACGTCCGGCGTCCTTCGCTTGCGATGCGGGTGACTACAGTGACACCTCCCGCTCCTTTCTGCTCTCCTGTTTGTCGGACTTTTCGTTGTGGCGCTGGGGATGCACGCACGGTGCTCCTCCGCTCCGTCCTCCCACTGAGAACGAACGACACACCGCGTCAGGGGAAGCCGAGGAGGATGGATATATGCGTAGGGCGACCGTCATTCCTCGCAGCTCCAAGGGCGCAGCTAGGGATTAAGGGTGGGGGGGTTTAGGTGCAACCATGGTCCTTATATAGAAGGGCCATGGGTGCAACTAATACCGGGGTGTGTGGGGGTATGGAATACCCTCCAGGACATGCGGTAGGTGCGAAATATAATAAATTGCGGAATTTTAGGATAAATGGTTCAAAATGGTGATTTTTACGGCTTTCTGAGGTATATTTTATTAATCCTTACACTATTCTATTAGGAATATCAATCCAATTGAGTAAAATGGATTAAACTAAAAAATTTCTCTGAGCTCTAGGGGGGTTTATCCCCCAAAACCCCCCCTCGCTGCGCCACTGCGCAGCTCAGTAGGTGAATATAATCAGAAGACCACAGCCTGATGGAATGGAATTTTTCCATGTTTAAAGAAACACTTGCAATTTTCCACGGTTATAATTTTTTATTCCCGACATGGATTTCGATGTTATGACACCATCTTCAAGGTACAAAATAGTTCGAACTATTTGTCGCAGTAGCGGATACAGATGGGTGGGGCGCCCCCCCCTTAGCGGATCCGCCCGTATTGCCGAACATTGCAAAACCACAATTGCAACTTCTTTATGTCATAATAATAATAATTTATTTATTCGTACATTTTGTTTTTACATCTGAATACAAAAAATAACAAGAGAAGGAGCTTTAGGTGGTCTCCAAGGTCATAGGACCAGAATTAACAATTAACAATACCATCAAATAACAAAATGAATGCCAATAAAAAAATAATAATGCAGTAAATGATACATGAGTATTTTAAATAAATACCATTAAAATAAATTTTCAATTATTTCTTGCGAGAAAAGCCAGTCTTTAGCAAGTCTTAACATTACTTTGAGGATTGATTTTTTTGACTGGTAGGTGTTTGTAGTCTGTAGTAATGGTGGGGTGTGTAAATAATTTCTTTCGTATAAATATCTAAATCAATTGCAACTGTTCAATTGTTTTCCAACTATAGTTACGTATATCATGAGCATTAATTTTTATATGAAGAGAGTTAACATTCTTCATATAAAAATATTTACTTATGAAATACTTTAATAATAAATAATACGAAGTATTAATTACTTTAAAACTAATACTTTTTATATTTATAAATTTAAATTTCTTCATATAAAAATTAATACTTATGAAATACGTAAATATAGTTGGATAACAATTGAATAGTTGCAATCGATTCAGCTTTTAACATTTGGGAGAGACTGGACCACAAATTAATTTATGATGTGCCCATAGCAATGATCCCATGCGGGGCTATGAAAAGCATTTGAATATCCTGGCCACGGATTGTTTATACTCATTTAGTCCGTATTAATACCTTGCGAGCAGCCGTAAAGGTATTTGGAATGAGGAAAGTATCCATTCACGTACAATCTGGCATATTTGCACTTCATGATTCAGAATGCAAGCTTTCCGACGGTAGGTAATTCGTACATCCTGAGCCACTGGGCGGTCCTCAAGGACCTCGGCGAAATTCGGCGAAGCTACTGCCACCTATCAACCGATCATTACATGAGCACGATTAACGGCCAGCGATGCTTTCATCTCGATTTTATGACCAAAAAGGCATTTATGAGGTAGTAAACACGTATCTACGTCTTAAAGGGAGTCTTTCTGAAGCTAAGGAATGATATAAATCTCGGTAATTCCCTTTGCATCGAAAGATTCTGCCTATACTCTCGACCTGTAACTTCATCTAGCTCCCATGTTCGCGCGGAAAAATTGAGCGGTCTGTAACAATAACCACCTCCTCGTCACCTATGTTACCGTAATCAAAGGAGGATTTTTAGCCAGAAAGGCAGGAAGGAGGATTTACTTGGTGGGGTGTTGGAAGTGAATGTCGTGGAGGATCTTTGGGTCTCTGCTCCATACTCATCATCACCACCCTACCACATAACCTTGGCTCGCGTCTCTTCCGCAACTTGGAAAGTTTTGTATCAGGGCGGACTGTAGCTGAAGAGGTGGATGCGGGGTAAACGCATGGTCGCCCTTCCCTAGCAAGAACTCGAGAACCGAAAACCGTGCAGTTAAACCGTGCTGCTCCCGTAATATTCTCTATCATTTACTTGTGGAGTATGTTATAATGTATGAATGTAACGCTACACTTAATGGCCAATGAAGCGGCGCACTAATACATTTAAGAGATTATGCAACTTAAAAAAATAAAATAAAATTCATGTCGTCCTAATCTGCTACCGGGTATGAATCAAATTCTACATGGTTGAAATCTGAATATCCATAAGTACAGTGCCATTGAAGTCTTATAGTCTACATGATAATTAAAGGTTCTCTTATAGTTTGATGAACAAAGGTTCTCATAGAGTAAAAAAAGTTGAAGGAGGAACTAGATGAAATGCTTAAGTTGGCCCTTTGAAACTTGCTGATAGTTATTTATAGCACTGAATTATGTATGAACTAGGAATTTTCATGATTTATCAGTCGGCATTATTCTTGATTAAATATAACTCGTCGAGGAAGAACACACCGTTACTACACCGTTCGACTCTGTCCCGACTGTTATGAAAATTTATGGAGGCAATTCTTTTGCTCAAAGTTTTTCTAACGTACTTCTCCTTTCATATGTGCATCTATATAATTCATATGGCTCGATAATTCGTGATGGACAGTCCAGGAAATAGCATGATAGTGGGAATTTAGTCGATCACATTATTATACGGCATTTTTCCCATAATTTTCGATTTTATTTTTCTGAGTAAGGGTTAGATTGTAGCACTGCACTGTATGGCTGTTTCAAGCTGTGCAGAGTTACATTTAAAAATTAGAAAATACGATAAAATAGATAAATTATGTCGTTGCGTCCTACTAACTATAACAGCAGTTACTATTTTGACCACAGTGCTATGCTTAGATTATGAATTTGTCACATTTTAAGTATTTTACGCATATCTTTGCATTTTAGGTGCAATATAAGGTTTGCGTGAAGTAAGAAACTTAGTCTAAACATTTCAAACTAATGAATCTATTCTAAAAAATTAATAAGTATAAAAGGTATTATTTTTTATCTTATTCATTATGGCATGTGGCCATGATAAGCATGCATATGGTGGTTATTTTTCTCAGTAGAGTGTAGAATGTAACGCTACACTGACTGGCTGTTTCAATCTATGCACTATTCCATTTTAAAATTTTGAAAACTACTGGAAAACAGTTTATCTATGTCCTCCCTTCCAACTAAGCAGTTATTGTTTTGATCACAGGGTTACACACGCATTATGATTTTGCTTGCTTTACAAATCTGTAGGCAATGTTAGAAACTTAACATCATTCATCCAGGAGGAAAAATTGCGAGATCACACGACTGCCATATTTGTACGTAATTTTTGGACAAAAATGTTCATACTTACGTATTGATTGCCTGTGAGCATACGCAAAGGTATTAGAAACGTGGAGAGTATTCACCTACGCACATTGTGTCACGTTTGGAATTCATGATTTAGAATGCACGTATTGTATTAAACGTGCACTTATATGATTATATGAATGTAATAAGCATATACCTTGTGAAGGCCTGTTTACACGGTAGGTACATTAACACGTACGGGTTAATGTCTAAATGTATGAACGCGAGAATGAACGCCAAAATGCACCGTGTAACCACCCAACTTGTGCGAATGCATGCACAGAAAATAGAACCTGTTCTAATTTGGTTCATGCATTTGTACATGTTCCGTTCCGGTCCACAAAAATCATTCACGCAAACGTTCATTAACTCGTACGTGTTAATGTATCGTGTAAACAGGCCTTAAGAGTGTAGTCTAGTTCCTAGTGAGTCTGTTCTTATTGCACAGGATCACGCGCCGAAGGTAGCTGTCCAATCTACACCAAAACCAGTCAATGGAATTGTCAAATTTTAAATATTTTAAGCATTTTTTGCGTTGTCGGTGTAATGTAGGTAATATTTTCATGAAATGATAAACTAGTTCTAACCATTTTCAACTAATGAATCCATCGGAAATATACAATAAATAAATTTGGTATTATTTATACCTTTTTTCTGCTTCCTTTTTCATTAATAATATTCTTATCTAATAAAGAAACATGTTTTATAATTCTTTTTTTGCCAAAGAGCATATCTTAGAATTTTTTCATTTTCTTTTATTTTTATCATATTTTCCCTTAAAATTGAACATCATGAATGTTAAACTTTGAAAGGTTAAATTATTGAACACACCACATGGTGTGCGAGACTAATATACGTGGGAAAGAATCTTAGACGAGTGATTTGTTAAGGCCTGTGGCGCAACTTGGAATATGCCTAGGGGGTTAGGAGGACGGAATGGCCTGGGTTGGCGACCCCTCCCTCCCCAGGTAAAATCTTTGAAAAATGTAATGCCTGGAAATACATGTTACATCATTTTTGTACTAAAAATTGAACTTTAAGGAAGTACAGTTATTATATATCTAAACTAGACAATAGATTCAATTTTTTTTATTTGTCTGAGGCTTTGCGGGGGAATCTATCCCCTCATCCCCCCATAGTTACTCCACTGGCTAAGGCAGTAAATTTTTTTGAACATCAACGGTTTCTAACAAGTTTTACATTTGCTGTCATCCTGGACGTAGGTATGGTGAATTGATGCAATGAAGGCTGTGGTATGAGTTGTATAAGAAGTAATTGAGTCTTTATGTTTGTGTTTATGTTGGGGAGTTGTAAGAGATCATTGAATTTGACATCATGAAAGAATTAAAGAAGATGATTGGACGCATATGGACCGTAAATTACTATGAAATTAGTTTACTTTCAAAAGTTTTTAAACAAAGTTTTTGGCGCCTCTCACAAAATTAAAAATAAAATAACTTGTCCCTCAGAGCGCATACATACTCCCGCATAAGCGAAATATTTGGTATCCGTTACCAAGGATTTTTAAATAATTAAGGGGAATTAAGCATTCTTGGGAAGAAGTGGTGTCACGAATTTTGTCGTAAAACTTTTGAAAGTGACTGCACGTGCGAGGTGTGACTTTTCAGAGCGACTCGCAGAAAATCGTATTAGAAACACATTACATTTCAAGGTTCGGAAGAATAGATAAATTAAGAGAGATATTTTGCAGAAACGATATGTATGGGAATTCACTTTTCCCCCCGAAAATGAATACTAATAAATGCTCGGAGGAACTTCTTATGGTGGTGTCCTAACACCCCCGCAACACACATATAGAGACAACTTGCGGGGAAGCATGTAAATGAATATGCGCTAGGTCCATTGGAATTGAAACCTTTCATCCCTCATAGTTTTTACCTCGCGCGCGTTTTTACCCCGACTCTTTGTCGACTTGAATTCGTACAACCCGGGCCACTGAGCGGTCTTCGAGGACCTTGGCGAAATTCGGCGGTGCTACTGCCACCTATCAACAGTTCCTTTCATTACGTGAGCACGATTAACGGCCATCGATGCTTTCATCTCGATTTTATGAGGAAAAAAGAATTTTTGAGGGAGTAATCATGTATTCGCACCTACTGGGGATCACGAAGAAGTTAAGGACTCATACAACTCTCTGTAATTCCCTCCTTATCGGAAGATACTGCCTCTATTCTCGACTTGTAACTTCGTGTAGTTCCTACGTTCGCGCGAAAAAGTTGAGAGTTCTATTCAGTAGCCACCTCCTCGTCACCTATGTTACCATGATCCAGAGGAACTTTTTGGCCAGAAAGGCAGGAAGGAGGATTCATTTGGTTAGAAGTGAACGTCGTGGAGGATCCTTGGGTCTTCGCTCGCTCGCCACCATTAATACCCCACCACACGACCTTGGCTCGCTCCTCTTCCGCAACTTCGAAAGTTTTGTATCAGGGCGGACCGTCTTCCGAGAGGTGGCTGTGCATTAATGTGTGATGGGCCTTCCGAGGAAGAACATTTGAAAACAGAACATCCGTGTTATCCACGTAATTTTCGTTGACACTTTTTTGAGGGGATTGTTAGAATGTTACGCCGCAGTGACTGGCTGTTTCTAGCTGTGTTCTGTATTGCATTTAAGAAAATAGGATATTGGGGAAAATTCATTAGTTATTTCGTTCCTTCCAACTTGCCATTTAGTAGGTATTCAGACCAGAGAGCCATACATGTATTACGAATTACCTTAATTTGCAATTTGAATTACCAACAGATTTGAATTACCTTAATTTGCAAATCTGTTGGTAATTCAAAAAATCATATGTCATTCATTGACGAACATTTGAGACAAAAAAGCCGTGAAGTTCTCGCAATCATCGTTGTCACTTTTCCGTGACGAGTACTATAATGTTACGTTACAATGAACGGCAATATCAAGCTGCACAGTACCACATATTAGTAATTAGAAAATTCCAGAAAAACGATAATTCGGCCATTATGAAGCCTTTAACCCGGTGGGAAACCCGAGAGAAGTTTACTCAAAACGATAATTCATTTCGCCCCCATCTCTTACCATGCATGAGTCAAATTCAATATGGTCGAAATCTGAATATTCATGAATACAGTACCATTGATCTCCCACAATCTTTATGGTAATCGAAGGTGCTCTTACTTCATCTATCTTCAAGGCCTGGTTACACGGTACATTAACCTGCGCGATTTAATGTATGTTTGCGCGAACGATTTCTGTGCCCCGGGACGGAACGTGTTCGAATGCATGAACCAAATATAGTTGTATTTTCCCTTCATGAATTCGCACAAGTAGGGTAGTTACACGGTGCATTTTCGTGTTCATTCACGCGCTCATATTTTTAGACACTAACTCGAACGTGTTGACGCATCGTGTAACAGACGCCGGCAGTACCTATCTAAATTAGAAGAATGAATTAAAGAAGTTACCGGAGTTAGCCCTAAGAAACTTGCAGGTAGTTATTTCTAGGGCTGAGCCAGTGGCGTGACTATGGTGGGGGGATGAGAGGATAGATCCCCCCACACAAAAGCCTCAGAGAAATAAAAATTTTATTTAAAACTATTGTCTAGTTTTGAAATTTAATAACTGCATCTGCTTAAAGTTTAATTTTTAGTGCCAAAATAATGCAAAATGTTTATTCAGGTATGTCATTTTTCAAAAATTTTCATGAAAAAGTTGCATAAGTTTCATTAATTAATAATTATAATTAGTTTGATTAATTAAGTTGTTGATAAGTTTGCTGTTGTTGTTGTTCGCCAACCCAGGCCTTCCCATCCCCCAAAGCATATTCCTAGTTCCGCCACTGCGCTGAGCTATGTATTGAGAAACTTTTTCGGTTTATAGCGGTGCGAATGTTTCTTGATTTAATATCATTCATCCACGAAGGAAACTGCGGGTCTAGTCGTGTGCCATATTTGGATGTAAGTCTCATCCTAACGTACTTCTCCTTTCATGTGTTCAAGCACGTATTCCATGTGTCCCCATGATACGTAAAGGCCGTTTTACACGGTACACGGAATTGCGCAGGTTAGAGCTGCATTAATTTCTAAAATGGCGTGGAATCGCGCAAATACATGAACGAAATTAGAACAGGGACTATTTTGCCGTCTCGCATCCACGCATTTTCGCATGTGTTCTAGCAATTCGCCGCTTTACACGACGAAATTTTGATTGCGCCTTCGCACGTACGTCAGATTGCGCAATAAAAGAGTGGAATGACCTACCTGAAGTGATTTTTAAGATCTTCCCTTCAAATGCCAAAATTTTTAGGAAGAAGTGTGAAGCACTTAACTATTGATTAAGTACATAATGGTTCAAAACGAGAGTTTGAAGTTGGGTCGATGCTCATTTTTTTAGTTGTATTATATTTGAATTAATGTATTTAATGGATTGTTTTAAATTGTTTCATTGGGATAATGTTAAATTCTTAGTTGTATGAGATTAGAATAAGGGTATTATTTTTATCATGGATATATATTCTGGTTCTGTTTCTTTTTATTATGTATTTCCTGATTTTATGTTACCACCCGACATTATGGTCGACTTGTAACAATTTATGTAATAATAATAATAATAATAATAAAAATTCCGTGTACCGTGTAAAACGGCCTTAATGGACAGTCATTGAAATACCATGATGGCGGCAAAGAATTACTCAACCCATTAGCGTAACTAGGAATACGCTTTGAGGAGGTAACAGGGGGGTTTAGTGGGGGCTCCCCGCCCCCAGGAAACGGAGAGTTCAGGAAGTGTTTTTCAAAATAACATGCCTGAAAATGTAAGTATTGTATACCATTTTGGCACTTCAAATTTAACTTTAAGAATATTCAGTTATTATAAATCAAATCCAGACAATATTATTAAGTATTTTTTTTAGTTTTCTGAGGCTTTGGGGGGGGGGATACATACTCTCATCCCCCCCCCCATAATTACGACACTGACTCAATCGATCACGTACCTTACCCGCATTTTATCATTATTTTCGTTGTATATTTTTCTGAGGAGTGTTTAGAATGTAACGCTACGGTGAACGGCTGTTTCAAGACGTGAACAATTGCATTTAATAAATTAAAAAGTTACAGGAAACAGATTTTTTCGTTCGTTCGAATAAACCAGTTATTATTTCGAACACTGTGCTATGCATGGATTATGAATTTGCTTGATTTGCAAATCTGTAGAAATTTAAAAAAATCATATATCGAGGAGGAAAAACTGCGAGATCACACATTTGAACGTAATTTCTGGACAAAAATGTTCATACTTACGTATTGATTACCTGTGAGCAGCCGCAAAGGTTTTGGAACGTGGAGAGTATTCACCTACGCACATTCTGTTATGTTTGCAATTGATGATTTTGAATGCAGGTATTATATTACACGTGCACGTACATGATTTTATGAAAAAAAACCGTCTGGTGCGTGGTAAGAGTTTGGTCCAGTTCCTTGTGAGCCTGTTCTAATTTGCATAGGATCGCGCGCCGAAGGTAGCTGTTCCCGTGTGTCTAAAATTAAACCAAAACGGGAAATTAGCAATGAAAATTGGCAAAATTTTAAATATTTTAGCTGTTTTTGCTTTGTCGATGTATTGTAGTGTTTGCGTAAAATAATATACTAACTTTCAACATTTTAAACTTATGAATCGATCCGAAAAAAATACAATAAACAGAGAAGGCATTATATTTTTCTTGTTAACTACTTCTTTTTTTGTTAATATTGAAGAGGAGGACTCATCGAGAGTCTTCGCAACGGTTTTGTTTACAGGAGAGAAGGAAAATCAACAAAGGAGATTCGTAAATGGTGGGTTTGGGAAAAACTTTAATCTTTATACTGTGCATTCATTTACGGAAATAAATGCGTTAAAAGTGTTCCGGATTTGCAATAGTTGTTTTTGCAACCACATACGTAGCAATATTATTGTAATGTAATGAAGAATAATTTTTTTATTTCATATTTTATGCCACAGAGCACATTCTCCCATTTTTCCTTTTATTATTTTTTATCAAGTTTGGCTTGGAGTGTATGAGGAGTTGGATTGTAATAGTTGCGGCGTACGGTTATTTCTTTGCTCCCGAGTTTGTCTATAAAGTGCAATAAGAATATTGTGAAACATTGAAGAGAAAATAATAAAAAACGTTACACGGTAGAAAAGGAATGTATGGCAAATTGACTGTTGGAATTTCGGCTGGTGAGAAGTTTCAGTATTTCGGGTCGTGCTGGCTATAGTGTGGAGGGAAGAGAAAGACAGGAGATCAATGCATCTGAAGGACCCATTCATGATGCACTGAAGAAATTTGATGTCGGATGTCAATCGGCGGTGGGTGGGGTGTAATGATCCAAGTGAGTGTAGTAATTTTTTCAAGTGAAGAGAGTCTGATGTGAGGTATACGATGTCATACTATTGCTGGAAAGAAATTGAGTGAACGTTGACTAGTTTTAGTATGGTGGGAGAAGCAGATGACCAAATGGGCGAGCACTGTATGTGAATTTGTGATGTTAATTGCCTTAAAGAAGATTTAAGGATGCAAGCGGACCGTGGATTATGTTCATCATGTGTGTAGAAGATGGGACTTCTCAAAGCAACACGGAGAACATCATATTAGAACCTCATAATCATAAAAATAATTATAATTTTTTTATTCACGGACAGTAGTCTTTTTTACAATTACGTAGTCATACTAGATTTAGACAAACATTTGGAGAAAAAACGAAAAGCATGGAATACATGACTAATTATAGCAAATATTAGGACAATTTGGGCATTACCTAAGGTGTATAGCATTATAAATTAGGTGACACCATCGACTGTTCGAGACCACTTAAAAAAAAGCACATGGAAGAGTGAAAGATATCTGTATCAAGAAAATTATTATTGAAATACCAGTTAATAGTATTTATAGTTTATATTAGACCCATGAATTATATTTACCCATATTATATATTTACTTATATTATTTGTATAAGACATTCATTCATGAAATTATATTTACAGGTCCGGCAGAAACTGTAAATTAAGAGAGATATTTTACCATACGGATAGGTTTAAGGATTCGTTTTTCTCCGCACATTAAAATATTTTAATGAATGCCATGCGCAACTTCGTATGCTGGTATACTAGCAACCCCCGCCACGCGCCTATTGAGGCAGCTTGTGGGGTAGTGTGTAGGTGTAGATAGGATTTATCCGTTGGGATTCGAACCTTTTATCCCTGGTAGTTTTCACCTGGCGCGCATTTCCGTCTTTTCACCCATTGTAGTTCGCACACCCCGGTCCAGTCGGTGTCGAAGGACCTTGACGAAATTCGGCGATGCTAATGCCACCTATCAACAGCACCGTTCATTACATCAGCACGCTCAACAGCCATCCATGCTTTCATCTACATTTTATGAACAAAAATAGTGTTTTTAAGTAGTAGTAATGAATTTCCGCCTTCTGGAGAATCGTTCTGAAGCTATGAAATGATGAAACTCTATGCAATTCCCTCCTCATCGGAAGATAATGCCTCTATTCTCGGCATGTAACTTTGTCTATTTCCCATGTTCGCGCGAAAAAGTTGAAAGGTCTATTGAGTCGCCACCTCCTCGTCACCTATGATACCGTAATCCAATGATACTCTTTGATCAGACAGGCAGGAAGAAGGATTGGCTTGGCGGATGTTAAAAGTGAATGTCTTGAAGGATCCCCTTGGGTCTTTGCACGATCGCCACCACCACCCTGCTACATAACGGTGGCTTGCGTCTCTTCCGCAGCTTCGAAAGCTTTGTATCAGGGCGAACTGTAGTTGGAGAGGTGGTCGCTGGGTAAACTCGTGATGGGTCGCCCTATCAAGAACAGCGGAGAAGGATACAACCACATTACCAGTACGGGGCCCCAGTGTCACTTAACTGAGTCGCCCATGTTGGAGTATACGTTATTAACAAAATAAGTTCTTTTGTGTACATGTATAATGTGGTTGCAGCGCTTGGGTGGAAAGGCGTTGCCAAGGTTGCGTTTATGTTTGATGTAACTGTTTCTTGTTCTTGGTGTAAGTGTACGTTTTAACCTCTTGTGAATAAAAGGTTTTTTCCTGCGTGTGCTGACAGCCCAGTCATCTCGGGGGGGGGGGGGGGGGGGGAGGTTTGGCGGGGAAGGAAAAATAGGAGAAGCGCCGCGGCGATAAGGAGCCCGCCTACACTTCCAGAGAGAGGATTGGGATTGAAGGCTTTGGATCTAGGGAAATCCCAACGCCGTCATTAGGGCGGTTGGGTCACTATTAGCGAAACGATAATTTATTGTTTCAACGGAAAGGAAAGATATAGTTCAAGTATAAAATACGTTTATTCACGGGCAAAACAGATACAAAGAATTTGAAATAACAACAACAATAACAAAAACAATAGCTCGTGAAGCTGGTCGAGGCTTGCGCCTCTTCAGCGTTACTGGGAATTAATCACTGGTACGGGAGTGGTATTGGCCCGGCATTTGCCCTAAGGAGGTGGGAAACCCGTAAAACCACCGTCAGGCCATCACGGGACAATAAACTATAAATAATAAACTCAAAAACTGTATTCACCAACGTGCCAAGGTAAATTACGGTGGTAACTTAACAATATATAGATTCTGAATAGATCTCTGCAACAATAATATATACTTACTCTGAATAAATAAATAGGTACCTAAGTAAAAAATAAACCCTACGATTTTCCGTAGAACCTAGCATACAAAACGAGTAACCATGAAGTTTGACCGTGGTGTTCTAATAATTTTCGTTTTCACTTTTCTGTGGAGAACGGTAGAAAATTACGCTACGATGAATGGCAGTGTCAACCTGCGCCCTATTGCATTTTATAAATTAGAACTTTCCAGAAAAAAATGAAAGTCATGTCGTCTCCATCTGTTACATGCATGAGTCAAATTCAAATATGGTTGAATTCTGAACATTCATAACTTTAGCAAAGTTGATGTCCTACAGCCGCTATGGTAATTGAAGCTTCTTTTACATATTCTATTAGGTATATTAGTGAACTAAAGAGTATAGGTACCGGAGTTGGCCCTACAAATTTACAGGTAGTTTATTTCGACCACTGAGCTATAAGTGGATTAGGAATTTTCTTGATTTATGTGTTGGCATTTTTATTGATTAAATATCATTCTTAAAGTGAGGAAAGTGCTAGACCGCTCGACTGTCCATTTTGGAGGCAATTTTAAGTCCCATTGTGTCATCCCAACTTACTTCCCCCTTCATATTTATTTATTTCAATTACCCCCGAAAACAGCTCAGTAAGGCTTTTATATCGGGAGATTAAACAATCATCAACAGACGATCACACACACTTGTGTCCTGTAAGTGACAACCTATCCTGACGGGACTTCAACTCGCGATCTTCGGTATGGTAGGCGAGGACTTATCCCCGCCGCCCCCGACGTCCCAATAGGGTGGTTTCCTATGATTTTTTTATTGCCTAAATCGAAAGATTATTACTCCTGGAGTACGAATTTCACGCTTTTAGATGTTTAAATGACGAAATCTACTTTTCGCGATTAAATGAAAAGTGAAAAATTTCAAGCGCGCGAAAACGCGACGGCTAAGTATGAATGCTGGGAAAACGCCGTGTGACGTCATTCTGGTTCCCGCTGTCGGCGTGTGAGGTGGCCTTGGGGCGAGGTTTTGAGCGCTGATACGATGCAGGCTGCTAACAGGTAGCAGAGTACCCTGCTGGCAGGTAGCGCTTGGCTTAAATAAGGATTATTAATACCCTATCAAGCGAAGGAAACTTTCCGACCCTAACCAGTTTTAAAAGGTGATTATTAAGAGACGTTTCCCTGAGCTCTGTGCCTCATGCATGCATTGGTAATCTCAGACGATGTAAAACTCCTATCTACTCGTATAGAAACTAGGTCCCTGAGACGTCACGTGGAGTGGCATCGCATTGGCGCCAATCTGGCCTTTTTCAAATGCGGTTAAAATTGGCCATTGCCATTCGTCTGAACCGGGATTTACAAAACCAAATAATTTGTAGATTATGAATACACTAATGGTGGGTAACGAATTGCAATCAATGCCTTTCGTTTTCTTTGATGAAGGAAACTACCCTATTACTATATGTTCATGTATGTATTCCCTTAGGCGCGATAACGCGTGATAGGCAGTCCAGGAAATAAAATTGATGGAGGCAGTGAATCACTCTATCGATCACATCCAGGTATGTGAAAGGTCGTTACGATAGTCTTGGTAGTGTAACTGACCTGTTAGAAAAACTCGGATGGAAATCTCTGTCAGACCGTAGATTGAAAAATAGACGAAACCTTTTAGATAAATTCAAGAGCAGTGTCTTTTCTTACGAAGATATCTTACGGACGCCAACATACTACGGAATACCACATCATATAAATAAAATAAGAGAGATAGAATGTAGAACAGGCAGATTCACAATGTCTTTTTTTCCACGATCAAAAAGTGATTATAATGACAGAGATAGAAGTCATAAATAGATTAGATGACTTTTAGTGTAACCTACTAACCTATGTAAAACTTAATGCATGTTCCATAATTTTATTATTATTCCTAAAAGCATTTGGTAGTATAATTTGTTAGTATGCGTGGCTTTTTTGGACTGTGTGGTGTGCATGTGGGAGTCCAATTGCATGCTGGTGATTGATCACCCCCTGCCAGACACCCTAGAGGTGGATCGCAGGGTATTATGTAGATGTAGATATAGATCCTTAAATCGCATTGTCCACATAATTTTCGATGCTATTTTTCTGAGTAGAGAGATGAATGTAACGCTACATTCACTGGCTGTTTCAAAATGTGCACTATTGAATTTAAGATTTGAGAAAATTACAAGAAGCCGATAATCTAATTCGTTTCTTTCAACTAACCAGTTATTATTAGTTACTAACCAGTTTTTAACCAGTTATTATTTCAACAGAAATGAGCTACATATGGAATATGAATTTGCTTTATTACGATTTACAATTCTTTAGGCAATTTAAAAAAAATTAAATATCATTCATTGATGAGGAAAAACTGCAGGTTCACACGATGTCAAATTTCGAGTTTTTAATTTTTATGCTTACGTATTGATACCCTGCGAGCAGCCGAAAAGGTATTTGGAATAATGAGAGTATTCACCAACGTATTCTGTCATATGATGATGTAATGCTTCAAGGATCTCTTCACATTCAACGAGAATTACAGACTTTCAATCTGACTTAATAAATAATGTAATAAAAATAACAATAATAATTATTACTTCTACTATGGAGTTCTAACATGATGTGATATCGATTTCCAAGATCTCTCCTTACCGAGAAAAACAAAATTTCAATCAGACTCATTACCCATCCATCACTCGTCACAATAGTGTTTCATTGTATCCATTTACCAGGCCTTACATCTATACGTCCATGCTGACAGCAAAGGTCATTTCATTTGTTGCAAACCACTTATGTTAAAACAAATTCACTGCCTAAGTAAATTGCTCGCCTATGTGTCTTTCTTAAGTCTTAATCAACTTCAATGATTTAGAATACAAATATTCTATAACACGTGCCAGAATATTATTTTATAAGAAACTAGTAAAAGGTAATACATTCATAAATTAAGTCGCAGCATCGATTGCCAGATACCACTTTTAAAAAACGCAAGGAGTGACAAATGTCTACGTCAAGGCAATGGTTATTTTAATCCCTGGCAATCCCTTTTATAGTTTATATTATTTATTTACATATATTACTTATATCAAATTATAATGAACAGGACTTACATAATCCATAGATAAAGAGATATATTTTGCGGAACTTCGTATGATGGTGTCCCGCCACACGCCTATTAAGACGGCTAGCGGGGTAGTATGGAGATTTAGAAGCGCTTGGTCAGAGACTATGAGGGTTCTAGGTGAACCCTTCGAAGGATACAACGCACCGGGGCCGGGAACCAAGCCCGTGGCTTATACGCCCGATCACCCGGGGAGGGGCTGGAGAGGTAGGAAAAAGGATAGAGGCGCCGCCGCGATGGGAGCCCGCCGACGCCTCTGGGAAGGGAAAGGGACGGAAGGGACGGGACGAGGGAAAAACACCCCAACGCTATAGAGGCGAAGGGGGCCGTACTATTAGCGAAACCAAGCATACATATGCAATTAATTTTCTACCAATCCTAGTGGATTTTCCTATGAAGAAGAAAAATCCATCGATCGAATCGGTAGATGAGCGCTTTGTCAATTGGGATTCAAGCCTTTCATCCCTCTCATTTTTTTCCACGCGCGCAATTCTAACATTTCGCGACAGCAATTCGTGCACCCCGGGCCACTGGGCGGTCTTCAAAGGACCTTGACAAAATTCGGCTATGCTACTGCCACCTATCAGCAGCACTGTTCATTACGTGAGCACGATTAACGGCCAGCGATGCTTTCATCTCGATTTTAGGTCCAGAAAAGCGTTTTTGAGGTATTAATGATGAATCAGAACCTTCAAAGGAATCCTCCTGAAGCTAAGGAATGATACAACTCTCTGTAATTCCCTCCGCATCGGAAGATACTATCTTTATTCTCGACTTGTAACTTCATCTAGTTCCTGCGTTCGCGCGAATAAGTTCAGACGTCTATTAAATGGCCACCTCCTCGTCACCTATGTTACCGTGATCCAATGATACTTTTTGGCCAGAAAGGCAAGAAGGAGGACTTACTTCGTGAATGTCATAAATGAATGTCGTGGAGGTCTTCGCTCGCCCGTCACCACCACGCTTACTGCACGACGGTGGCTCGCATCTCTTCCGCAACTTGGAAAGTTTTGTATCAGGGCGGACCGTAGTTGGAGAGGTGGCCGTGCGTAAACGCGTGATGGGCCTTTCAAACAAGAGCTATTGAACCGAAAAACCGTTGAGATAAACTATGTTATTCTCGTTGGATTCGTTGCTTCATTTTCTGCGGGCAGTGCTAGAACGTAAAACTGCACTTAATGGCAGTTTTATGCTGAGCAGTACTGCATTTTTGCAATGTGAAAATTCCAGAAAAAAATAAAATGTTTGTCGTCTCCACCTGTTACCATGCATGAATTGTATTCTGTATTGCTGAATTTAAAATAGTAATAACTTCATTGACGCGGATTCCTACAGCCTTTATGATAATTGAAGGTTCTCTTACATCAATAAAGATATAATATACGCCGGCAGAAACTAAAGAATATGGCACGGGCCCTTCGCACTCACTGGTACTTATTTCCACGACTTATCTATACGTGGATTATGAATTTGCTTGATTAGCAAATCCGGAGGCAATTAAAAAAATTAAATATCATTCACCGAGAAGTAAAAACAGAGGGATAACACGACTGCCGCGGTTATCACAGAGGCAATGCTTGGATTGAAAAATTTAATATTGATGTATTGATAACCTGCGAGCAGCCGGAAAGGTATGTGGGGAGTTCAATAGGAATGAAACACATGTTGTTTTATGAAGCAGGGGTTGCTTTATTCATCATTCTAATTAATCGTTATTCCTCAATGTAATAGCTACATAGCACTATTTTTCATCGTAATTTCCATTCAATACTACGGATTGACGCCACCTTGAAGGGAGGGCCTGTATGCCTGCATGGTACAATTCCACTGATGAAAAAGTTATGGTTGCGGTAGGCCAACGTCACACTGCATCATTAACTTCTTCAACAACAACAATAACTTCAAAAATAACTTCTTTTGATTGAGAAGGTATTGATGAAGTAGGCCAACGTCACACTGCATCAATAACTTCTTCAACAATAACTTCAACTGATGAAGAAGTTATTGTTGCAGTAGGCCAACGTCACACTGCATCAATAACGTCTTAAAAAATAACTTCAACTGATGAAGAAGTTATTGTTACGGTAGGCCAACGTCATACTGCATCAATAACTTCTTCATCATCCCAGTAGCGGCGATAATGAAATACGCGTTTCCCAAAGACTCACTGTGCTTTTGTCCACTACCAGATCATTGCAGACACACTGCAAGTGCCAATGAATATCTGATACCGTCAGCCTGGGCGAACGTATGGTAAAATAATTGCTATGAAAGACTATGGTGTGGAGTGGTGGATGTGTAATCGTGTCAGATTGACAGTTTGCTTTTAACTTAGATCGTGGAGAGATACTTGAATTTTAGATAATGGAAGCATTAGAGAATATTCATACGGACCGTGGATTTGTATGCATATCGTGTGCTTACAAGATGAGACTTTTCAGAGCGGCGCGGTGAACATAATATTAGGACACTATAATAATTTTATTTATCAATATTGTTTAATAATTTTACAAATGTTTGTTCAATATTCGCCCAAATCAGCCAATTTGCAATGCATAAGGCCAAATTTGAAAAATTTTACGCATTTTTTTGCATTGTCGGTTTAATGGCGTGATCCCGCTGTTTGTACTTCTCGGTGAATAATGTTTTCAATAGGGTGGTTTCCTATTATTTTTTTATTGCCTTAATCGAAAGATTATTACTCCTGGAGTACGTATTTCGCGCTTTTAGATTTTTAAATGACAACATCTATTTTTCGCGATTAAATGAAAAGTGAAAATTTTCAAGCGCGCGAAAACGCGACGCTTAAGTATGAATGTCGGGAAATATCTCCGTACGTCGTATTTCTGGTTCCCCCTCCCGCCCGGTGAGGTGACCTTGAGGCGAGGCTTAGCTCTGATACGTCGCAGGATGCTAGCGGATAGCTGAGTACCTTGCTGAACGGTAGCGCTTGGCTTAAAAAAGGTTTATTAATACCTTATCAAACGAAGAAAACTTTCCGACATTAGCCAGTTTTAATAGGTGATTATTAAGACATGTTTCCCTGAGCTCTGTGCCTCATGCTTGCATTGGTAACCTCAGACGATGCATAACTCCTATCCTCTCGTGTAGAAACTAGGTCCCTGTGACGTCATGCGGAGTGGAATCGCATGGGCGCCAATCTGGCCTTTTTCAAATGAGGATAAAATTTGACCCTTGCCATTCGTCTAAACCGGTATTTAAAAAACCAAATAATTTGTGTATTATGAATACACTAATGGTGGGTAACGAATCGCAATCAATGCCTTTCGTTTTCTTTGATGAAGGAAACTACCCTATTGTTCCCAGATTTGCAAATCAAGCAAATTCATTATATATGTATATATCAGCGGTCGAAATAAGTACCTGTAAGTTCGAAGGGCCTCAGGTATCTTCTTTAGTTCATTCTTCTGCTTTAGTTACTGCCTGCGTACATCATATCTTATGATATCATCAAGAAGTAAGAGAATCTTCAATACCATAAACGCTGTAGGACATCAATGTTTCTGAGGTTATTACTATTCCGAAATCAACGACAGTTAAACCTATAGACCTTGATTATAACCTATAAACGATAGCCATTCTTTCTACCTTTAAAATTCCAAAATTTTAGATGTCGAAAATAATTTAACCTAAAGGTTATTTAAATAAATGGAAAATATTTCAAAAAGCGAAAAACAGTTGCAATAAATGGTCAGAAACAGGTAATTCAAGCAAAATTTATTATTGTATAATTAATCAAAATTGATCGTTAACCACGAATAGTACTTTACTTTATTATCATAGCCTTTACTATGCTATTTTATATCGTTTAGAGCTTAGTTACTATCAATAGACATTGGTGTGTCAAATTCTAGTCTCTACCTTTTTATAAATATTTGACATAAGTAAGAAATAAATCGGGAGCATGACCACACATTGCACGAATAGGACAATTTTGAACATAATATAATAATTAATACATTAATAAATTAAGTATTTTAAACAGTTTTGGAGAATACTTCTAAAAAGGCACATGGAAGTAGCGGACACAGAGAAAACTCAAGGGGGAGGGGGCGCAAAATATATCTTGAGTTGTCTTTACTTTTACCGTAATAAAAAATGATCAAGTCACAGGCAGAGTATAAGAAAATTTTAATTAAGTGATTATACGCATGTAAAAGACAGTGGGTTCGGGGGTCCCAGGGCGGGCTCCGCGAGGATACAACTCGAGGACCGGGAACCAAGTCTGAGACTTATTCGCCCGTGCCTATCGAGAGGGGGAGGACAGAGGAAGGAAAAAGGAATGGAGGCATCGCCGCGATGAGAGCCCGACGACACCTTCAGGGGAAGGATAGGAAAGGAAGGGAGGGGACGAGGAATCCCGCACCGTCACAGAGGCGGGCGGGCTCTACTATAAGCGAAACCAAGCTTACGCTATTAATATGCTACCAATTTTAGTAGATTTTCCTATGAGGAAGAAAAATCTATCGATCAAATCGGTAGATCATGTAAAAGACAATGCCATTTTATGATATCAAAAAGTTACAATTGTGGTTTTGCAATGTTCGGCAATACGGGCGGATCCGATAGGGAAGGGCGCGCGTCCCCATCAGTATATGCCACTGGCACATGGAGAAGTGAAACATGTTTACATCAAGGCAATGATTATTATAATCCCTGGCGATCGTATTTATAGTTTACCCAATATATTCACTTATATTACTTATAGTATAGTATATACTTATGCAATAAAATTGGCAGGTCCTAAATAAGCGATAAGTAAATAAAGATAAACATTTTGCCGAACGGATGGGCATAGGAATTCGTTTTTCCCAATAATAATAAAAGACTGATCAATGGTAGGCTATCAAAACACCTCCCGCCATACGCCTTTGAGGCGGCTTGCGAGGTAGAGTGTAGATGTAGATGCGCTGGATCAATTAGGATTCGAACCTTTCATCCATCGCAGTTTTTACCTCGCGAGCAATTACGTCTTTTCGCCCACTGCAATTCGTACATCCCGGGCCACTGAGCGGTTATCAAGGGCGTTGGCGAAATTTGGCTATGCTACTGCCACCTATCAACAGCACCTTTCATTACATGAGCACGATTAACGGCCAGCGATGCTTTCATCTCAATTTTCAGTCTTAACAGGCATTTTTGAGGTAGTAATCATGAATCTGCGCCTTAATGGGAGTCTTCCTGAGGCTAAGGATTGATATAATTCTCTTTAATTCCCTCTTCATCGGAAGATACTGCCTCTTTTCTCGACTTGTAACTTCGTCTATTTCCTATGTTCGCGCGAAAAAGTTGAGAAGTGGCCACCTCCTCGTCGCCTATGTTACCATGATTCAGTGATACTTTTTGGCCAGAAAGGCAGGAAGGAATTTACTTGGGGTGTATAGAAAGTGAATGCTGTGGAGAATTCCTTCGTCATAGCTCCTTCGCCACCACCACCACCCTGCTGCATAACCTTGGCTCGCGTCTCTTCCGTAATTTGGAAAGTTTTGTATCGGGGCGGACTATCGCTGGAGAGGTCGACGCTCGTAAACGCGTGATGGGCCGACCTAACATGAGCATTTGAGCCGAAAAACCGTAAAAATAAACCCCGTTGTTCTCAAAATTTTCGTCGCCATTTTTCCGTGATAAGTGTTACAATGTTACTCTACCCAGAATGGTAGTTTCAAGCTGCCTAGTATTATTGTATATTGGAAATTAGAACATTCAAGACGCAGCGAAAATTTATTTAGTCCCTTCAAACAGGATATCAGTACCTAGGAATTGGATCATAGAATTGTGCGTCGACAGTTTAAAAAAAATTTAATTGGTATTTCTAATAAAAAATTATTCCTTTTCGCCATCAGCATGTTGTTATTATTCTTTAAAAGACCTGAAAATTCTTGGAACTAGTTAAACACTTCGAGGATAATTTTGGACGTGGTAACTTCAAGGCTGACGGCTAAATTTCATGATTCATAAGTCCTTAATGCCAATAGTCTCGATAATTTTCAAAAACTCTCGGTCAAGCTTAACATGATGCATGTAAAGTCAGTATCATGGAGTGTATTTTCATGAAAAAATTGAAATGAAATTTTTGCCGACGCACGGTGGGCTAGGATCGAAAAAAGCTGGCCAAAACCTCAAAAACGATTTTTTTGAGCTAGAAAGTTAAAACTTCGCATACATATTTTCAAATAAATTTTGCATAACTTGCCAGATTATTTCTTTCCTGTGCTTTCGTGTTGTTCGGTCAAAGTTGGACAAAGTTTGCGAAAAACTAGACAATTAAATAATTTTTTTATTCCTCTTGAGGCTTTGGGGGGTATCCATTCCCTCACCCCCCGCCCCCCATAGTTAAGCCACTGTGAATGTTCGTGTAAGTTTGATAGTTAAAAGTTAAAAACCCCGATGTAAAAGGCTAATGGTGCTGTTTCAACATGGGAACAGCGAAAATAAAATATGAAACGACGGAAGAAGACGAATTGTATTGGACCTAATGAAACCCTTTTCTTAATAGATTGACCGCCTAGAGTGATACCACATTGTCTAATCACTAAAAATACTATCGACATAAGCAATTATACTCAATGAAAGGGCTCTATACCTTAATATCTGTACTCACACGCAATTTCGTGCGAGTTGGACGAATCAAATCAGAGATCAGCCCAGACAGCTACCAACACGTAAATGTGCTCAATCACATTACAAATCAATACTATTCGCCGATGATAAAAACACGGTGAAGTCATATCTGTCCCTATGACAAAAGTACCCAGATAGGAATGCAAGCTAGAATAAAGCTTACAACCTTGAAAACCCAAGCCTGCAAGATTCATTCAAGCAAATTAGTCTTCCCTGGTCAAGGTTCTTGAAAAAATAAATCGTAATAGGGTAGTTTCCTTCATCAAAGAAAACGAAATGCATTGATTGCTATTCGTTACCCACCATTAGGGTTTTCATGATATACAAATTATATGGTTTTAAAAATCCCAGTTTAAACGAATGGCAATGGTCAATTTTAACCTCATTTGAAAAAGGCCAAATTGCGTTGTATCAGCGCTCAAGCCTCGCCTCAAGGTCACCTCACAGGGCGGCAGCGGGAACCAGAACGACGTCACACGGACTTTTCCCATCATTCCTACTTAGCCGTCGCGTTTTCGCGCGCTTAAAAATTTTCACTTTTCGTTTAATCGCGAAAAATAGATATCGTCTTTCGAAAATCTAAAAGCGAGAAATGCGTACTCCAGGAGTAATAATATTTCGAGTTAGGCAATAAAAAAATAATAGGAAACCACCCTATTAAGGTTTTTACACCGTGATTACTTACAACTTCTTGACATATGACAATCCAGAGGAATCTGCCTTGGATTGCTCCCTACTGTCATCTGACGTCCAGCTTTACAAAAGTGAATCTTATAAGAACGTCAGCGCGAGGAGCTTGGATGGGTTGGACGTGTTTGAAGAGTAGGGAGGGTCTTACTTTGATCCCACCATCCTACCCCGACGGTGGCTCGCATCTCTTCCGCAACTCGGCGAGCTTAGTGACAGGGCGGAATGGGTTTGAAGAGGTGGCTCTGGAGAGACGGCGAGCGTGTTGAAGGGAAGTCAGCCACTCGGGAAGTGAGCGATCGGTGTCTGGAAATATCTTACTGCCCAGTGCTGTAGTCGGGCCGGCACGGCGTACCCCCCGAAATCCAAACTCGTTATAAGCGTACCGGTTAAACTACCTTTTTAAATCTTCGTTGAAAAATTCGCGGGTACTTTTCATGTTGAATAAAAACTTTTGGGCTATGCCGCCGAGTCGATTTTTGGGTGGCCCCAACGTTTCCCGACGTATGCTGGTCGCTTTCTCAAGGGAATCTCATTCTGAAGGAATTCCCTTTAGAAATCGACCAGCATCGGTCGGGAAACGTTGGGGCCACCCAAAAATTGACGCGGCGACATAGCCCTAAAGTTTTTATTCGAGATAACTTTTTAAATCTGTGAAAATAGCCCTACTGTAAATTTTCCAATGGATTTCAGAAAGAAAAATCGGAAATGGTTATTTACTTGTTCAGAGTTATCTCGTGGCACACCTTGGAACTAATGTAAGAGTTGGAGTTTGTCATTTCAATCGCGGTCAGATAATAATAATATTTTATTCCACATTATGGTACATGAAATTTTATCAGCTTAGTTTTTACAAGGTGGAGTATAGGTACCCCTGTGGTAAGGAACAGTGTTGGGGTTGCCACCTCTTAAATTAACAAACTGACAGCTGGCTGGTGCGGCCAAAATAAAAGAATATGCCGTAACTTATGAGTCAAAGTACGCTTTTCTTTGACGTGTGTTCCTTTAAGAATATTGTGAAAGATTGAAACATTAAAACAAGTGAAAACAAATGCATTGATTACCATAATACATAGAAATATTTCATACACTGTACAGAAATCAGATTAATAACATACAATTTTAAAATAATGTACAAAGATAATGTTTACAAGGGCTCTTCAATATTGTCTGTGGAGAACAACTATATTTTCAATTCACGTAAAAACTACGTAAAGGACTTTAAAGAGGCATTATGAAATGGTAGAGGTTAAAAATCTTACAATTATGATCTTAGGTTTTCCTGGCGTATCAGGTGCATTTGTCCAGTATATATACACCCCATCCGTGGTCAGGTGCAACTTAATTGGTTCACAATTGTTGTGCTTTTCCCGCCATTTTGCTGTATATAAGGGACTTCGGCGATCTGGTATCGTGGTTTGTTTCTTTTTTATAGGCAGACGCTCAGAAGCAAACCACGATACCAGTTCGCCAAAGTCCTTTATATGCAACAAAAATTGCGGGAAAAGCACAACACTCGTGAACCAAACAGGTTACACCTGACCACGGATGGGGTGTATACATACTGGACACATTTCGAAGAACGGCATTCGGAAGATCCTCTGAGGATGATCACCAACTCGCTGCTTGAAACGTCGAGAGACATGGACAACATCAACCGGTGGAAAACCCGAGAAACTGTTCTCCGTCTTACAATTAGTAGCACAATATAAATAAGATGTATAATACATGTTCGGCTCTCGGCAATTTTTTGTGAGTACCGCTCAATGTTTTTTCACAACTACAGCACTGTTTTTACCTAACCTTTGTAAGATATGTGAAGGAATGAGAAGTCGAGAGGCACAAGTGATTATCTGTTCTTAACAGAGTTAGGTACATAAATTAAGCTGCGTTTTCATGGACGGCTCATTCCTTCGCGTGCACTGTTCGCATGCAAGCGAACCTATGCTTATGCGAACTTGCGCGCTAGGCGCGAGGCTCCCGCCCGCAATCTGCAGCAGAGAAAAAACGCCAATAAAACAAATGAAACGTGTCGATCGTGATAATTCCACAGCAGCGGTGTTGTGATTATCTTTTGTGGATCATCTAACCCAAGTGCATGTGTAATTCTTCCATTTTCTCTGGGAGCCCATTACTCTCATCCACACTTCAATTTGCAATAGGTACAGGGTGAGATATTTGTCACGAAGAGACTTCCATCTGGCCGACACGTCTTTTGCTGCGAAACAAAGTGATGCTCAAGCTTCAACATTAGTAACCTTAACAGTGGCGGCTTGCCCATAAGGACTCTCGGACGCCGCCCCTCCCAAATATTTTAAAAAGTAAAAAAAAAATTAATATCCATTAATTTATAATTATACATCTAATTAATCAGAGTGTTTTTTCAGTCGCATACATCGAAAGTGTAGGAAAAACACGAAAAGAAATAGCGCGAGAAGTTCGTATTTGTAGCCGTGGGGCGCTGGCCAGAACGTCCCAATCCATCCCCATGCAGTTATATGGAGAGTGGTAGTGGTGGGGGCCGCTGGTGCTATGACGCGTCTAACGTTGTGTCTTATGGAAGTCTTGGGACGTCGTCCGAGAATGCGCAGAGCGACGTGTGAGTTGACATCGCTGCGCAGGCCGGCGGGCGTATAATCTGGCGTCTACTTGGTGCTGCCACAGAAAAGGGACGTACGGAATCAGAATGGTCACACTACTGGGTGTAGCTATACGATTTTAATTTTTAATTACTGGTAGGTATTGCTACAGAAAATAAATTATCTCATTATGCTTGCGTTTTTGGGTGTTTGAATTCCGGAGCACATAAAATCCAACCAGTTAAAGGCCGTATTGACGTAGGAAAACTATTCTCGAGTATTTGCCACAGTTCTGTTATGATTACGAATTTCAAGAACCTTGGGGAAACTAAT
Source organism: Ischnura elegans (assembly GCF_921293095.1). Lineage (NCBI taxonomy): Eukaryota > Metazoa > Arthropoda > Insecta > Odonata > Coenagrionidae > Ischnura > Ischnura elegans. The sequence goes on along the minus strand of NC_060254.1, from coordinate 74,966,835 downwards.
ATTATAATATTTAGGCCTTAACAATGTATTCATATCTTCCCGATGGTTAGAAATGCGGAACCTATTTTTCAGATGAATTTATCAAAAGGCCTGCAGTATTGGGAAAAATCAGTTAACATTCCCCACTGATTTATAATTTAAGAAATAGGTGCGTGCGTGATAGGGTGAAGGATTGAACATGATTTAACCCGTAAAACGTGACTTTAAATAGAGTTATTCAATGAATGCCAAGAAGTGCCGCGTACAATGCACCTTTTGTGTGTAGATTCATCATTTTTCTAGCCGTCCTTGTTCTATTAGTTCATGTTCACCTAATTCCTCAGCGGCAGAGCGGTAGCTGTCTGACGGAAAATGTCCACTTGGGTCTGATTTAAGTGGCTTCAAAGAGTTCATATCATGGTGCGGAGATCCTTACAGCTCCCATCTGTGGCTCAGAGTCGTCTTCTTTTACGATCTAGAATTTATTTTCTATTATATCATGGCAATTATTTCGAAGACATGGTTATTCCAAGTGCGACCCGTTGGCGTTTCGTGTGTTTACCACATATGAATCTTAGACTCAAGGAGATGGTCCGTGACGTCTTCTGTTTGCTTGAATGCCTTTGCTGACCTTAAATTCGTCCCTCAGCTGAATCAGCATTAGTGGACCACGACTTCTATCTCCCTTGAGCCGTCCTTATAGTATGATAGTAACGGCAAGACTCTCGGAAAGAACGGAGTAGTGATGGACTTAGTCGGTCATTCTCGTGATCCCAATCACGGTGACCATTCATTTGAGTGACTCTGTCATGAACGGGAGGTCATGATTGTGGAAAGTGGTCGGCAATCACGACCGAGTAGGCAATCACGACCGCATAGACAATCACGACCGAGGGGGCAATCACTACTCTGTTGTCAATCATGACCCGCTTATCGCTTTCTTCTTAAGGGCAATATCTATGTAGCTTGTTAAACGAGAGACGAGTTATCATTATTATTATTAATCTATAAAGTTTTTCACTTGATAAAACCAGAAACTAGTTCATTCTTATCTTAATTACTTCCAAAACATTTACAAATACAGAATGTTCCTTAAATGTTGTTTATTACACTCCTTTTATTGTTTTTCAAGATACAGAATCAACGATAATTTCCAATCATTCGTGGGGCATCGGGTTAGTGATCAATATTTTATTATGGAAAGTCAATATAAATAATGGAACTGATTGAAAGGCATGAGAGAAAACTGGGCTCTCTCAAAATTTTCGGCATATCACCTGAGATATGAAGGCCAAAGGTACCCTGAAATGTCAATTATAGAAAACTTTACAATTATTACGAACATTGCCCCTAAAAGTGATTGCAATACCATGCCAATCATCACCACGAGTGAAAGAGCAGCCAAAAACGGTCAATTGAGGTCGCGAGTAACGATCATCAACCGCGACATCTTAGAAGAATGATAGCGATTGGACTGTATTTGAGAATGACCTATGCAATGAGCAATCACGAATGACCTAATGGCTGGCGATTGACGGAGAACGACCACGATCACGAATGACCTGCGTCTAGAACAATCAATGACCTGCGTCTAGAACAATCGTGAATGACCGACGATCGCGACTGATGGAGAACGTCCACGGCGGTCCACGGTCACGAGCGACCGGTCATCTGAATGATCCCGTTCACCGATCAATCTCGGAGATGACCCTGGTCACATGATTCGATCGTTCATGACCGACCCATCACTAGAACGGAGTGAAATGAGTTCAGACATCATTTTCGAGGAGTTAACTGTGTGTAATTGCCGATTAAGAAGTTTCTTAGTGCTGTGTGTACATTCAAGAAGACAATTTTAATTAATCAACAGTGCTCGTTTTTGATTTAGGGAAATATAGGGAACAATTGTCCCAATTCTGTGTCCAGCCACCTTGTTCTTTTTGATCGTATTTTTCGTCGGCCTATTTTGTGTCGTCCCTTGTTTATTATAGACTAGTACCTTTGCCATGTGTTCAATCGGAAAGAAATTGTTGTCCGGCGCTGGTTTACGCGTAATTGATCACTTTGCTGGACAAAAGGAAAGAAGGATGGACTTCTGCAATATAACTAAAGGAATGTGAGTATTTCAGATTTTGTTAAAATTGTGTGTTTAATTATTGATTTTAAATCATATTGTATTCAAGAAGCAACGCGAACACCTCAATCAAAGTTTACATCTGCCATAGCAAAGCGCGTGCATTCTAGTAGTGTTTGTTGCCTAGTGGAAGTCAGTGACACTCCCCTCCCTCCTCAGGTGTTAAAAGTGTCATTGCTACATAAATCATTGCAAATATTGTATAGATTTGACAAATAACGCATTATGATTGCAAAACGAACAACAGAAGTGAATTGCGGGCATATTCGCACAAAGAATGTAGGCGCTAAAACCGAAAGTTACGTATTTTCGTCTGTATTTGCAAAATATCGCAGCAAATATATTTTTATCCTTCAAGATCATTGATCAGTATAATCGAGAGTCCGGACTACGCCGATCCGTATGACCGAGAGTCTTCTGCATTAAGTATTTATTAATCAAGCATTATTAGGAAAACTAGGTATTTTTGTTGAAAAAAACGGAACATATGGGATCACAAAATTTAATTCCTAGATTGTCGTAAAAACTTAATAAAATACACGAAATATTAAAAAATTATGACCCCCGGTGAAGTGCGCCCCCCCTAGCATTTGACTCACGAGCCGCCACTGAACCTTAAGGAACCATAAGAAATTAAAGCTCTCCTTATCTTGAAGAAAGATCTGAGGTTTTCCCGGCGTATGATGTTGTTGAAGTTATTTCGGGTTTCCCACCGGATGAGGTTCTCCATCTCTGCCGACGTTTCGATGGTCGTGTCGTCCATCGTCATCAAGCCCTGATGGAGAACGTCGGCAGAGATGGAGAACCTCATCCGGTGTTTGAAGTTATTTCGTGTTTCCCACCGTTCTCCATCTCCTAATCTCCATCTCACGCACTAATATGGCACAATGAACATAATTATTGACGTAAAACGCACCGGATCCCGTTCCCCAATTATTTTCTGAATTCCTCCGAACCTAACAAAAGCATCGGTGGTTCAGTGGTAGAATGCTCGCCTGCCACGCGGGCGGCCCGGGTTCGATTCCCGGCCGATGCAACTTTTTTTTGCCGGCCACGGTGGCGACAGGCTAAAGTCCTTGTGGCCTGTCACATAATAGGTCGCTTGTTTAAGTACCGCCTAGGTATATGACGCCAAAGGATATTGTTGTTGAAGTTATTTCGGGTTTCCCACCGGATGAGGTTCTCCATCTCTGCCGACGTTTCGATGGTCGTGTCGTCCATCGTCATCAAGCCCTGATGGAGAACGTCGGCAGAGATGGAGAACCTCATATAGGATAAGGATATAGAATACGACGTAGGTAAGCGGATAGGTGAAATTGAGAGCTGCGTGAAACCAATCTTATGATCGTTGACCAATGAGGATGAGATGTGGAAACAGAAATCCCAAAAATAAAGCGTGGAGGGATAAAGGATTTTTCGTTGGAATGGAAGATAAGAAGAGTTGTTGAAGTTATTTCGGGTTTCCCACCGAATGAGGTTCTCCATCTCTGCCGACGTTCTCCATCAGGGCTTGATGACGATGGACGACACGACCATCGGGACTCCAACAAGCGACCTATTATGTGACAGGCCACAAGGACTTTAGCCTGCCGCCACCGTGGCCGGCAAAAAAAAATTGCATCGGCCGGGAATCGAACCCGGGCCGCCCGCGTGGCAGGCGAGCATTCTACCACTGAACCACCGATGCTTATGATACCGAGGGTGGAATTCAGAAAATAATTGGGGAACGGGATCTGGTGCGAGTTACGTCAATAATTGTGTTCATTGAGCCATTTTAGTGCGTTTAGTGATGACTCCGCAGGCTTGACTTCTATGCCGAAACATAAAAATTAATGATTTTCCAGTCGGTCACTAAACGCGTTGTTACCAACCACGCATTTAAAAGGTTTTCAAAAGTCGCAACTCAAGACATTGATGGTGGAACGATCCGAATATCACGGGTAAATTAAATACAATTGTGGGTTTTTAAGCGGCATATGTTCGAGTTTTTTATATATGGCATTCATAACCTTCTTTTAAAAATTTAAACTTTTTTATGCCATACCACATTATTATAGCACAGTCGTAGAAAGAGAGCCACTAGTAAATATAGGTAAATTGACGAACGCGACTTCGAACAAAATTGAACAGGTAAAGAAGGATGTGAAAAATTTAAGCTGATTGGAGAATTGAGGAAGGAGACAATTTGTGCAATTTGAATTTTATTCTAACGGAAAAAATCGGTATCATTACTTCGTTACCACTTCCACCACAATTCATTTTCTGAATATCATGCTCCTATACTTTGTTTAATTTTCCTGTGGTTCTTTTTAAATGGAATGGTAGGTTTTGAAATGGTATTTTGTAGTCAGCGTAGGACAGTGTAATAAAAAGTGATTATTATTTCATATACTCAGGTATTTAGTCGAATAAATCGAGGACACAGCCATCGCTACTTGTATAAAATCATTTTAATACCTCTATTTCATCATACTCCGTGGTGTTATGGTGCCGGAACGCCGATTCGGTATTGGTTAACATGAGACATAATAATCAAATAACACTTTTATCAATTTTGTTGCCTCCAAATTTTTAATGTGTACATTCGAAATCAAAACAAAAATTGTAATAAAATGTAAATTATAACTCGTAATAAAAAAGGAGAAAGGGTAATATTTAACTTCTAAAAACAGTTAAGGAAAGTGCGTTCCTGCACTGCTAATTTTGTCATGACGTCACTGATCACGTTTCATGACATATGAGTTCTTTATGTACGAGGGTCGTTCAATAATTAATGCCTCTTTTTTTTTTCTCCGAACATATTTATAGGAAAGAGTCAGAATTTGGTGACAATCTGCATCAACATGTCTTTTCCATGCCCTATTTTTCTACGTAGTACCCAATACGTTCTAAGGCCGTGCACCAACATTTTGGGGGAGCATGTATTCCCTGGTGGTAAAAGCTTTTGTCTTGTAGGCTTTGCCATGCCGAGCGTGGATGATGATGGAACTCTGTTTCTGCATCTCCTGAGGCTATAACTTTCTTTACCCATAGCCCAACTTCACTCCTACCAACTTAAGCGTTGCCATACACTGCACACGAACGTTTATGGTTGTTCACCACGGTTTCATTTTATGTACTAAAAAATTCAATTACAGCACGTTGCTTTTAACGTGAGTCGTATGTAGACGCCATTTTGGCGCGGCACTATGGTTCTGCCAAAAGCTAGAACGGTGTCAAACTTCATCAGCGCAGAGAAAAAACATCAATTGTGAAGCACCGACAAGGACATTGATCTATGTATATCAATGGCTTTTTTTTAAATGTGGGGCATTGCTTATTGAACGACCCTCGTACGTTAGGGGGTGTACATTAATTATGTGAGGTGATTTTGGCGATTTTTGGACTCCACCTCCCCCTTAGTGAGGTATCGTGAGATTAGAATCGACCCCCTACCTCAAATATTACGTGAGATTGTTCAAAATGCGTATTTTCAGTGTAAATACGGTAATCTATGCTTCATTGCGTTGTATTTATATACATAAAAAAAACAATATTTCGAAATTATTTTTCCTTCAGATTAGTTGATAATACTATTTGATATTTCGTTTTGTTCAATTCAACCCAGTTTTCTCCCAAATTTAAACTGTTTCTTGCGGAAAAAAATTACGTGAGATTCTCCCCCACGTAAGATACAGTGAGAATCGGCTTGGACCTGACTGGTGGCTCCGGACCCCCTCACCCGAAAAATAAAAAGAATTATTTTCCCTCATAAAAGAAAACAAAATATTGAAAAATCATGGATTTACAAAATATTTCTTTAACAAATGAAGTTTTTCGATTTTAAAAAGTGTTAAAATTATTTTAAAACCCTCGACTTAGTACCCTGTTCTTCAAAAAAGTTTTCCCCCTGATTTTGGACCCCCCCGAAAGAAATTCCTGGCTACGCCACTGGTTTGGCCCCATCCCCTCACCCCCCCCCCCCCCCCCCCGTAAACGCTTCACGTAATTGATGATTACCCCCTTATGGGTGTTTTACCTTTGTCAAACTTTCAAAATATTCATGAGCTGCATTCGTCGTTGCGCGAGTTGCCATCGAAAGTTCATGTGTGATCTTCCAGTGATCCAACCACAGTGATTTCGAGTAGAAATTAAATCACCGACCGTGACTGCTACTTTTCAGTAACGGTGATCCAGTCACAGTTAGCGATATATCGCTCATCACTAGTTGTGGGGGCCCCTAAAGCTAGGGGCCTTCGGCGGTCGCCGACCAGCCGACCTGGCCAGACCAAAGACTGAACTGAAAGGGAGTCGGCCTCAGACGGAGGAAAGAGAGAGTGTGGAGTCGAGTCCGTCTCTGTCTCGTGCTCGTCGTCCGAACCGCACCTCTCGCCTCCTCATGTTCTCCTCTTCCTCGTAGACATCGCCTCGCTGACGGCTCACTTGTAGCGAACGCGCTATCGTCGTCACATCGCGAGGGGGGGGAAGGCCGGCGAGCAGGGCGGCCAACCTCACCGCTTCGCCGTGAACTATTTCCACCCGTCTCGTCTGGGCCGTGCCTCCCACCCACCTCACCTCGTCATCGAGGAGTTGAAAAGTTTTACCGCAGCGGGCTCCGCTCGGCGATGTCCCTTTCTCGCTCGCTGAGATATGAGAAATCTTCTCGTCTTCCGGTGGCTTCTTATATATTTTTTTATTATTATTACATGCTTTTTATAACTTATGAGTAGTGGAACCCGCGGCGGAACGGGGTAAGCGATTTTTTAAGTGCGAAAAAAGGTGCTGCGCAAGCGGCTAGTTCAGATTGGTGTTGCTTATAAGTAAAGCAACACCAATCTGGACTAGTTATAGCCATCGTACTGTAGTAGACGCGATCATGAGAATAAAATAAAAGAAATAGACTGCAAAACAGAGAGATTAAAAATGTCATTCTTCCCTCGTACTATTAAGGATAGCAACGTTGTCTCAATTGATAGGATTAATGGCATCGCTCGCTAGGATCACTCATTGCATGTTTTTTCATAGTTTAACCTTGCATGTATTTGCTCTAGGAATTACTAACCATTAGCATTTTTTTATGAATAAGCATGTATATTTTTCTAATGTGCGTAATATTTCTATGACCATGCGGTGTGCATGTGGCGGTTCTCTTGCATGCTGGTGATTGATCACCCCCTGCCAAACACCCTAGAGGTGGCTCGCAGGGTATTTATGTAGATGTACATGTAGTTATTTCCGCTTTTTTCGCACTTAAAATCGCTTACCCCGTTTCCGTCCGGGGTTCCTCTATGGAAAAAAAGCGTAGCTCTCTGCGGCGTAAAGAAATTGCTGGTTTTATAATTGAAAGGAGGGGGCTTAATTTGGTGGAATTCCTTTATCGTGGAAATTTAAGACATAAAAACTCGGCTTTTTCCACATGGTGATGGTTTGGACCATGGTTTCGTTACAGCGCAACAGTATCAATCATTATCATTACCTCGATATTGTTATGCCTCTTTCAGATTACGATTGTTCAAGCGATCGTCCTAACGATATTTGGCCGAACTAGTAGTGTGAATACATATTCCTGTAGTTCGAACGTTGCCACGGTTGCCACTTTACGATGGTTAGATTAGAAGATGAGGGACCTCTATGATGTTTAGGCGCTGGGAGACCGGAAGAGGAAGCGACAAGAGAAAGACAAAATGTTCATGAAGCTCCCTTCACTCAATTTTTATTCATGGATTTGTCCAAGCAAGGAACAATATAGGCGGAAGTAAAGTTATTCAACCAAATCGCGTCGAACACAGTAATATCTTGACCCTGCATACCACAACAGCTTTGCTAACCGTCAATTTCTCGTTCACTTTAGATGTCAGCGCTAGAGGGCAGCACAGGTTTTAACCATCGTGGTGTGAATGCACGATAGTTCCAACGATTTCTGGAACAATCGTAATCTGAATGAGGCATTACGCTGTAGCGAAGCCATGGTCGGTCACAAAAAAATCACCGTTCGGAAAAACCGAAGTTTTCATTTCTTCAATTCCTCGCTAGTATTGGTTTTCTTATTTATTCTCATAGTTGAGTATTTTTTTAAATTTAATTGCACATCAATTGGCTTATTCTTGCCTCGCTGATATCTCTTGCTACCATTGAGCGATTCATAAATCCTTTTTTATACCTAGGGAAAAACGCACCATTTTTGAGAGATTTTGGGTGAGAAAACCCATCGCAATGGTGTCCGTAAAAGAGGAGAATGGGGAAGTTGCATGAAATTTTTTTCATCGAAATAATATATGATTCCTTTAGCAATTTTCACCAGGAATCCATTTTCACCAATCAAACTTCTCGTAAACCATTGATTTTATCATGAAATTCATTTAAAACAGTGAAATGCGTCTGCAAACGCGAAGTTAGCTCTGATTGTTGGTGACGTCATTTCTCCCTACGGCGTTTTCGTTTTGCATGCACGGCCGCAGAAGCTACAATGAAGCAGTCGTTGAGTAAGTGAATATTTCGGGATTTTTTTAATCCGTGTTTTCTCTCAGACATTTTATGACGTTATTTAGTCACGTCAAGTATATTTTATCCATTTTCTGTATTCGTAGACCAAGAATATATCGAATATATGCGAAATGGAAGACGGTTTCGTGAAAAGGCTGTTGCGATAACCTCCCAGAGGTGGATTCCATAATGATGGCATCATATTTTAAAAGCAACCCAGACTTTTTGGATGCAGAATTTAGAGAAGTGAAGGCTTCGCGGTAAGTTTTTCTAGTTTATTATGGCATTACTGGACCAGCTTTTACGAATACAGTAAAAGCTACTCGGCCTCCGTTGAAAATTTCTGCATGAAATGTTGATGCATCTAGTTAGTGCAAATATAGTTTATATGGTACAAGTTATGATTTTTTGCTTTCTGTATGATATCAGCTTTTTGATTCAGTATGTTGTGAAATGCTTTCTGTGCACAGATTTAAGGTAATTTTTCTGTACACATTATGCACATCATACTATGTACAGTTTTAAGGTGTGTTCAGTATGCATACTGTCTGAAGTGTGCACAGGTTTTGACAGGTTATGAACTTTTGTAGCCGCTTTAACAGTGGCTGCTTAACGATAGGCATAAGCATAAGATAATACAGCTTTTAATGTTAGCTATGAAACTTCTATTAGAAGCCTACAAAATAATTATAAGCTATTTAGCAAACGTATGACAAAATTCAATCATTTATGTTAAATAGTATTAGGTGCGCAACTAATCTCTCGCTGTTTTTTAAATGAAAAATACATCTTTATTTAAAAAAGGTTATAAATGAATCATTCAATGTATTTTCCGTCGCTTCCTAAAAAATTTCCCCATCATTGAGGCAGAGCCCGAATATCGTTATGGTAGAAGTGATTGTCTTTTAAAGCTATCCTCTAATCCTGCTTTTTTGCACCAAACGGTTGTCAATGCAGGAAAGAAGGACAAGCAACTTGTATTCCCTGACATTTCTTATTACTCTCTCCACATGGGTCCTAAAGCTTTCTATTTGCTTAGTTAGCTTAACTTCATCTTGAGAGCTCTCTACATTCTTGGAAACTCTTGGTGGTCTAATTAACTCTCAAATTTTACCACTGAATGAGTGAACAGTTAGTTTGAACGCGCGATCTACTTTTACCTCACAGCCTTTTAGAATTTGCTCAAGAAATCCAGTCTATGCGAATGACACTATCTATTGCCCGGCCACCATTACCACTCGAAATGAAATTTTCTAAAGAAGAATCATATGATTTATTTTTTTTGATTGAGTTTAGATAGAAATATTTGAGCTATAAACAATTAATTGATTTTATAGTATTGTTAAAAATGATTCCTTTTGAAATAATTGCGTTTGAAAAAACATTATTTCTATTTTTCTTCACTATCAGCAGTAATGCACTGATTAGTAATGTAAAAAAACGGATTTAGAGTTTCCTTCGCAATTCACTTTTTTACTTTATACCTATCGCAGCGTAATAAACTAAGCGCAATTTGTTATACTGATCGCAGTAAAAAGAACTGATCCATACAATAGAAAATGTCACTCACTGCAGTGAGTACTGATCTATTTTTTTATGCTCCAATTCAGGTTAAACTTGGCCAAATTGGGTTACCTGGCTTTTCTATTTCTATTTCTTAACAATCTATAGTTGACTCTACATGTGAAGGCGAGCAGGAAAGGGAATTGGCATATTAAGCAACATCTTATTTTTGTCAACCCAAAAAACTAGATTTTTCAGAAGACTAGCCACCGGAATAATGGAAGCAGAGAAATATCGTGCCGCTGTCGAGGGTGAGACATTGAGATCTTCTAGGCTAAAATATTGAAGGATTTGTTGAGTCTAATTTTCCTGAACATAGCAATAACAGGTAACCCAGTCTTTCCTGATAGCATATCGCAATAAAATAATTTTCACAATCCACTGTTAAATACAATGTTGCCTTTTTTACAAGAAAAACACAATATATTTGACCCTTTGGCTATATATCTCCCCGTCTGATTCCATGTCAGTCACTTATCATATTCATAGGAGAAGTAGCAGCATTGGCGGAAACAGGTTTCTTTTCTGAATACCAACAATTTTTGATTCTGGTTTCAATTGGCATGACTTTTCCTGACCTCGACTTTCCACCACTTCCTCAGGTTGTATTTCCTCCTATGGCTCTAAGTCAGTTGGTTGTAGGAGGTAGTGATTATGCATCAGTGAATTTCTTACAAATTATACACTGCAAATATGGTTTCGAGGGAGTTCAGTTGAAATACTATGCATGTGAATCAATTGATTTCGGAGAGAGGGAGGGTAGCCTACTGTATGCACCCTTTAAGTATTCTTATCATGATTAATCATTGACAAATTCAAAACATACAATAATTATAAGACATCGGGTACTACGAGGGCCGTCGACCTACGATAACTCAGCAAAAACAGCATGCAAGCGACAGGCGGGTACTGCGCGAATAGGGCAACTGCACGTCCTCCGCACCACACGCTCAAGTAATTTCTCAGCATAATTCAGTCGTAATTACTTAAGGTAAAGTGATCTTAACGAACAAATCCCGTCGTTTTCGTCGACAGATCGTTCTTCCTCTTCATCGTCTTAACCCACTTCTTTCGTCTCGCTTTATTATTCGACATAAGGACGAATATTTTATTAGAATTTCGAGATGTATTTGAACGCATAGGCACCACGCAATATTTATTATTCGATATTATAAACAGCACTTCACGTAGGTAAACATACCGTCTTCCTGGCGTACGTATACCGCAACAATCTCGAAGCTCCACGCCTCGGACGTTAGCAACTCTGTTTGGGGAGAAATGACGTCACTCCTCTTGGACACACTACTTTCGTTCGCACCCCCCACTCCTCCACTTTGACCTTTAATATCTTGAAAACTAACGCTTGTATTGAAATTTCCCCCGGTAGATATTCTTTCCTAGAGGTTTACTACATTTTGACATAGTTTTCAAAAAATGTGAAAATTCCCCATTGTGCACAAAAAGATGTCAGTAAGTGGGAGTGACCGCATATTAAGGCCTGTTTACACGATTCATTAACACGTACGAGTTAATGTACGTTTGCGTGAATGATTTTGGTGGACCGGAGCGGAACATGTACGAATGCATGAACCAAATTAGAACAGGTTCTATTTTCTGTGCATGCATTCGCACAAGTTGGGTGGTTACACGATGCACTTTGGCGTTCATTTTCGCGTTCATACATTTAGACATTTACCCGTACGTGTTAATGTACCGTGTAAACAGGCCTTTAGATGTTTGATCCTTACTTAAATGTATTTTCTTCTGCTGGGAGAATAAATACTCCCCTAAACCTTTCCGTGACTGTGCGGGGTAACACATTTACCCTAAATGATGTCACTAATGTATTAATTTTTATTTTATCACTTTGATATTTTTAGTATTTAAGCTCAACCTACTTTAACGTTATTTAGGCGACGAATGATTTTTTTTGCATTTAAATTGTTTTTGAAAACTACAATTTTTATTGGTGGGGTAACTGAGTAATCCCGCACAGCTGTTGGAGGGAAGAAAAAAAGATTGATGTATGAGTGCAGGGATAAAGGTTGAATTCAATAAATTTTATTATGTTATAACTTCAATAACGCCATAATTCTACATAATGCCACTTTTTGTAGTAGATACTTCTTTTTCATATCAAGTTAGCCAATGTACTGATACAATGGCGAAATATGAAAGATTCCATCCACTTCGCACAAAATCGATGTAAAAACCTAAAATGTAGCCTACAAAGTATTTATAAATTATACAAAACATGATATTATATCATTTAAAAAAGGCATGTTGTTGAATTACAGGAAAGACTAAAAATGCAATATATAATTAATGAATTATAGATACGGTACCTAAGATACCCCTAACCTTGAATAAGGGAATGTTACCCCGGCGGGACTCGAACCCGCGACCTCTTTTTTGACAAGCGAGGACTTTACCCTAACGCCACCGAGACCAACTAATTTTTTCTATATGTCTTTTTCATTGATAGAATCTTGTAATTGATTTTTTTACTTATTTCCCATCGTCGGATCGGCTTGAAGTTTCCATAACATATCAGAATTAAATGACACTCATCATTATGACACTGCGCTATTCCTAGGTCTTCAGAGGTATGACCCACCTTTTTCGATAATGAATATTTTTTACTTATGATAAAAAAATCATTTAAAAATTCCTATTTGCAATAAAAAAAAGATTCATTTAAATGAAATAATTTAATTTATAGAAAATTTGGTATCAATATACTTAGTTTACTAACATGCTATAATTCATGTTCTCAATTTTGTGCATCGATGTCTAAGTTCTCGGAACACGTATCTAAAAAATAGCAACTTTTCAGGAGAGAAAAAAAAACGATTTATTTTTTAATTGTACATAATTTTAATTGAATTTAAAAACCAAAAATACACAAAACTGAAAAAGAAGCATACCTTTGCAAAGAAAGAGTTGTTTTATCTTCGAATTTTATTTTATATTAAAAATTAGCAATACTTACTCAGACCGTCCAGATTTTTAGATACGTGTTGTTATAACTTAGCCATCGATATAAGTTTCTGGTACCACAGAAAAAACTACCCAAACAAATAATAATAATGCTTATTACTCCATATTATTTACAAACAAATACATGAACAAAGAAATGCGCTCCATAATTATGATATTGTAAACCGGTTGGTTGGGGTTCACTGGTACAGTTGCCTGCGGCGTGTCAAATGATGAGAGATCTATGAAAATAGAAGACGGCTTGACCGCATCAACCTCGAAACTTGATTCTCACGCCTCCGTTGTCACGCGCTTGTTGGGGCTGTTGTCAACCTCGGCAGCTACTGGCTCAATGCCAGCTTTTTTTCCTCGACCTGTAAGCTCAAGAGTTCCATGGCTTCTTGTACTTAGCATTGGTCGTGCAAGTGGTAAAATGGGTTACAAAAAACCATTAAAGGTCAGTCGGCTTTATCCACGGTTCAGTAGGGTTTCTGAATGCATTGGGGCAAGTTACGTCAATCGATAACTTACGGCGAGAAAAAAATGATTTTTCGGCGATATTATCCTCACTGAAGAAAGATCTCAGGTTTTCCCGGCGTATGATGTTGCTAAAGTTTATTCGGGATTGCCACCGGATAAGGTTCTCCATCTCTGGCAGAGATGGGTATCTGGAATTTGCTCTCATTTCCTTGCGACTACAATTCCATCCATTCATTTCAATTCAGGGCCTTAAATTATTTAGCAATATTCTGTCGTAGTTTTTCAGGATGATTTCCTCCATCATGCTTGTGCGAGATGCGTAAGCGAGAAGAAATCCACGCTTATCGAATCAATTTATTAATGTTTGTTAAGCAATGCTACTTAACAATCTCAGTCCATAACTTAGATACGCAAACAAATAAGTAAGGCCTCTTTGACAACAATATATTAGATGGTGGCACAATTTACGGTCGATGAAGGAATGTACGGTCACCACGTACTATTATGCAATGAGCTAAAATAAGCTTACAGTCTTCGAAAATAAAATTCTACGAACTATTTTTAGCCCATTATGTGATCAAGGCATCTGGAGGATGTGGACCAACAGAGAACTAAGAGTCCTATACCAAGATCCCGACATAATTGCCCAAATGAAAAGCATAATTTTAACATGAGCGGGTCAATTGAACAGGAGGGAGCTGAACTCCACACCAAGAATGGTGGTAGAAAATTTTCATCAAGGCAGACGTCTACTGGGGCGCCCAAGGCTACGGTGGGGGAGATTAAGTAATTGCTGAAAGGTTAACAAATGCTCAACATAAATTTATTTCCCAATAGGGTGGTTTCCTATTTTTTTAATTGCCTAAATCGAAAGATCATTACTCCTGGAGTACGTATTTCACGCATTTAGAATTTTATATGACGATATCTATTTTTCGCGATTACATGTAAAGTGAAAATTTTCAAGTGCGCGAAAACGCGATGGCTAAGTATGAATGCTGGGAAAACTGCGAGTGACACCATTCTGGTTCCCGCTGCCGCTTTGTGACGCCACCTTGGTGCGAGGCTATGAGCGCCGATATGATGCAGGCTGCTAGCAGGTAGCAGAGTACCCTGCTAGCAGGTGGCCCTTGGCTTAAATAAGGATTATTAATACCCTATCAAACAAAGGAAACTTTCCGACCATATGCAATTTTAATAAGTCATTATGAAGAAATGTATCCCTGAGATCTGTGCCTCTTGCATGCATTGATAATATCAGACGATGAAAACTCCTGACGACTCGTTTAGAATATGGGTCCCTGTGACGTCACGTGGAGTGGCATCGCATGGGCGCCAATCTGGTATTTTTCAAATGAGGTTAAAATTGACCATTAACATTCGTCTAAACTGGGATTTCAAAAAAATAAATAATTTGTATATTACGAAAGCACTAATGGTGGATAACGAATCGCAATCAATGTCTTTCATTTTCTTTGGTGAAGGAAAGTGCCCTTTTGTAGCATTCAACAATTTCTTAAATTGAACCGGTTGAACCTAGGAAACACTTAGAAAACTTGGGCAACATGTTCCCGTTGAAATAATAATGGCGCCTGACGTACACAAATTGTTTCACATTCATATGCATTATACTGTTATTAGCTAACAAAATGTGGGTTAAAAGTCATCATTGAAATATCAGTTGAATAATTTTACTTGAGCTTAGCTTCTTGCGCTCTGTTTAGGGATAATTTCGTTGCAATATTAAAGAAAAATAAATTTTGGAGAAGCGCGGGGTCATTTCATTTGTCATATTGATGAGGCATACCTAATCTTTCCTAGTGATTACACCAATCTCTCCGTAATGGCTTTAAAAAGGAATTTCTGAATGGTATGAGCATTTCCTGACCTCTTCTGTTAATAAAATAAAAGTGAAAGAAACCATGCTACGCTATCGTGTAAGTGAAGGTATGTGATTTGCACGTCATGCGATTGGTAGTACTATTTTTTTAGCACTACTGGGTATTTCCCTAGAGTAAACCTATTCGAGAGCTGGTTCTCATTTTTCCAGTCGTTTAGTTGGAAGCACGAACGGTATTCTAGGATTCCTTTCGACCCCGGTGGCCTGGGTGCGCTGAAAAAAAGAATTTGCAAAAATGGTTTGAGGCTGCTTTAGGTGGCAGAACTAGTGGGACTTCTATGGGATCCAGAGTAGAGACGGGAATCAGATAAATGTAACCTACGGCCGGCGAAATAAAATCGTTCCTCAACGGTTTCAGTAACCTTGGGATAAAAATCTTGAATTGTGACTATAATCTAATTTTTATTCTTGGGGAGGTTCGGATTCTCGGACGTGATGAATGAAATAAAAAGAATTTTTACGAATGGAAGCGAGTTTCTGTGAAGTTTCTGAGGCTTCTGATACTGAGGTGGATTCAATAAATTCTTCTAATAAAGATCGCTTTGGTTTGTGTGCTAAAGTTATTTTACTGCTGAGATAATCTTGCGGCGACCGTAATTTGTGCCATCATATTTTGTATTGTTGCCAAGGAGGCCTGGATGTTTTGTTTATGTATCTAAGTCAAAGAATCTGATTGTATAGGGCCTTGATTAATAATTTGCTATGATAAATAAATTAGATAAACGTGGTGATCTTCTGACTTATCCATCTTCACATAAACTAAATTACCCTCAGTTGATTTCTTAATGAGAAACAAGAAAATAGCTTCAAATAACTAGCTTGAAAATAAGACCAGCAGATTTTAGCTTTCGCTCTAACAGTTCAAGCAATTAAAAAATATACTAAATCAGTACAAATGTATATCAAATATGTGATCTCATTCTTTGGGCACATTGGTCTATTACTTTAGATATGCCACTTATTGTCGTTATCGTACGATATAGGAGTTAGATTTGCATTTTGGTATTTTATTTAATAATGTTGTAGTAATTTATTAATCATGTCAATTCTAGTAATTATTTTTTTAATTATCTAATAGTGTGACTATTCCAATCATACATAATTGCAGTATACCTACCCTTTACGAAAGCAGTGCAATAGGGGTACTTCGTATGAACCACCTTTTGAACTACCATTATTCATTTTTCAAACAGAACTGGTGCTATCATTGTAAAAATATTATTCGATTCAATGCAGTGATTATTTATATTTTATTATCGTTTTTCCGTTCACTTTTAAGAATCCCGTCATTATAATTACGTAAAAAACTAGCATACAAGATCCACCTTGAATGAAGACCATTTTAAGTTACCTTACGTTATAAACACTCCTATTCCTCCTAGCAAATAAGACATTCTTTGACATCAGATGTGATTCTTTGATCCCGTATTTCATGCAATGAATTTGATGCAATGCATGACACGACGACTTTGAAAATTCGGAACTTTTCTGAGTTATATGTCCCTCTCAACTGCGGATAGAGGTCTTTGATATTTCAATTATTTTTCTGGGCTACTTATTACTTGTTTGCTGATTCTCCTCTATTAATTAATCCTGGAATTTTGTGATTATCCCGTTCAGAAGATCTCTCGGATCTTACCTCTTATCTAACTCATGCGAACCATCCATCGAAATAAATATTGAAATAAATGCTTGCAATTTTCCACGAGTATGAATAATCGTGGAAATTTGGTAGTATTTATTTCAATGTGGAAAAATTCTTCTCCATCACGCTTGATTGAATCTTGTGATTTTATAAGCAATAAATATCGATATTCCTCTTATTTCAGGATGAATCAATTTTAAACTGTAGTTATATCATGTTTTAAAATAAACTTTGAACTTATCTGTACCTTCTGATACTAGTTATAGCATCGATAAGCGAGTTAAATATTGTTCGGTTGGCACGAGACTAGGAGTGTGAGATGGGGAAGCCCCAACTTGTTGCTTCCTTGACCTACGACGATGCTTTTCTTATACTACTAGTCTGCGCCGAGTTCCGCGCTTTTTCCCCAGATGGCGATAGGCGACGGGTCGATGACTCGAGACTCCTCCCACTCAAGCCGGACTCCGCCCACCTCGCAGGGGCGCCTCGGAAATAGCGCCTCCCACTCAACGCGGGTATGCAATACGTAGCGACGCCGTGTCTCTTCTCATTACTAACATCAATACGATGGAGTGACGATCGGTGTACGCCGAGTTCGAGATCAGCTGAAGCCAGACCGGAACCTCCCAATTTGGCTGACCACCATGGGCAGGGGTAGCCTGCACCCCCTTCACTTAAATGATAAATTGTCCTTAAAAAGTACGAAACATGTACATTCAAGAAATTACAATAAAAATATGGCAGTACGAGAGTAATGGTGCAACGCATGGATATGGGTTGATATTTCTTTTTAAAATATCTTTATTTCCTTGCTTTATTAATTAGTTATTTTAGTTATAGCCGTGCACTGTTCGCTACGATGTTGGCACTCTGCTATTCTTTATTTGTGTCCATGATTTCCCATGCATTTATGTAACTCAACGCTCAAGGCTCTTCCGAAGATGGCGGAATGCGCAATTTCAAAGAGACGGAGAGTCATTCCATCGTATCGATCTCAGTGCTGCAAAGAGCGGGAGAGATTCGATTGTTGACGGCAAGATGGATACCTTCTGCGCGACCGTGTGCGCCGTGCGCCCATACTTTTCGTTTCGGTGGTAAAAGGTCTCGCTCCTGCCGAGCATTTTCGTGCGGTTTTGATCCTCCCGACCATAAATACGCCCGCGTTGCGTTAGTAAGTAGTACAGCTTCTCTCCTACTGCGAAGCCATCTTCTTCTTCCTCCAGGCAGCGGCGGCGGGCGGTTTGTGTACTCCGGCGTCCCACTCGCGCGGTCGATTTGCTTTTCAATGGCGAACGGAGATTCCTCGATAGCTTTGCTCCGTCCCAGGCGCACAGACATACCGAAGGGTGTCTTTTCCTCAACGCCAATGTGTCTGTATGTCTGACTATCTCTCTCTCTCGTGTTCTCTCTCTCTGGGAAGGCGGGAGCTCTGCGCCTCGCCTCTGCCTCCCTCTGTCTTCAGATGTTCGAGTTTTCGAAAGCGTGTGAGTCGAGACCTCTCTCAGAATCATGTTCGCCCAATCCTCGTAGCTCCTCATTCCTTCTTCGCCCGATTTCGTGGGCAAACTTCTCGCTCGATTTATTCCGTCTACTACTACTCTCGCCGGGTCGGAGTGGCGGGAAGATTTGAAAGTCCTTGGCCCTCCTCTCATTGTCGTCTGGCAACCTGCCGAATGATCGACCTGCATACAGGTGCCGAAGGTATCGAAATTTATTTTTGGGAATTTATGTGAAGAAAATGTGTCTAGTTATACGTTTTCCCCTGTACTCCAACGTAGCCGTGATTTGCCTAGCTATGCCCTAACAGGTTCACCAATTCTTCATGGGCAAATGAGATATCTTTGGAAATACGTACCGTAAGTCGAGTGATTGAGCAGCATTCGAGTGATTGAATTTTGTCTTGGGAATCGATTGAAAATAAATTATGTTTAACCTTTTTGTACGTTTCCCACTGCACTCCTACGTTGCAGTGACTTGCCCAGAATGTACCTTACTGGTTGACTTATTCTTCATGGATAAATAAGATATCTTGATAAATAAGTAATTTAAGTCGTTTCCGATACTCGGGTGATGGACAAACATTGTTGCTTCGAGTGATCGAAATTTGTTTGGGTGCCGGTTTAAAATAAATGTGTTGTTGTCCGTTCCCCATTTCACTCTAACAATAAGTAGTAGTGTTTGCCTATAGTAATTCCTTAATGGCTGGCGTATTCTTCATGTGTATGCAAGATATCTTGGTAAATGTGGTCTGAAAAACTATGGTGATTGGCCAGCAATGAGGTGTCGAGTGATCGAAATTTGTTTGGGAATCGATTTAAAATAAATTATATGTATTTGTTCGTTTTCCTCTGCACACTAAGTGCCGAGCCGATAAGGAACGATTACTTTCAGAGAAAGATGTGAGGAACACAAATTATAGTGACGTTATTTTGAAAAATGTAACGATTACAAGCGAAAAGCAATTTAATTCAATCGCCACAGGAAACTTAATCAACTTTATTCATATGTTTTATAACTTCAGGCTTAACTCCGTGGAAGTTATTTATATCCATAACCGTATTAGTACTTTTCCACTAAAATTTAACATTTTTATAACATGTTTCACCTCAAAGCGGCGTCATCAGCTACACTTACATTCTTGGTGAAAATGTCATTTCCTAAGTTTCTGATCATGGGGAAAACAATTGAACTACTTTTACTGCAAAAAAAATCCAGCCGTCACGTGGGTGGCCACCACAGATGCAAACCTGGTGGAAAAAAGAAGCTTGGCAAACCTTACATTGTAACATGCAGGCATTCAAAAAGAAAAGTGATAAATGCATGCATTGACAAGCACTGTACAGGTTCGAGTGATCGATGTTTGTTTGGGAATCGATTGAAAATAAATGATGTGTCGTTTCCCACTCTCAACTCTTTTTCTTACATCAGCATGTAATGCATCTTACTCATAATCCGGAGCATTTTATTGGGATACAGATATGTAACGTCGCGGCCCGCCATCTAAAGTCGCAGGTCTCGCACGTTATGAAGTGTGCGTTCTTGCCCTTGGTGTCGGGATGCGAATTATCACGCACGATTATTCAAAGTTTTTATACCCAAAGTTTATTTCCATGTAAAAAAAAACCCCACTGCTAACTGAACTCTGACGAGTCTACTGGTGACCGAGTAACTGCGTCAAGTAAGTGAGCGTGTGCCATATTGGGAAGTGGAACCAGAATGCTTTCATCAAAGAGAAAGGGGAAAAGGAAGGTTAGGCGTTCTTGAAAGCGAAAGGTACAAATCCCGAGGCATAGATTGACATAGCTGACAATTCTGACACAACACAACGTCACACAACAACGTGTTTATGCATATTTTGGAAATGGAAATCTTCCATTTCCGGATCACTACACTTGGATCACCTCGCGCATCTCCCCCGGGCCGATGGATCGGCCCGCTGGCACTACAATAAGCTAGAATAGCCAAAATTTAGGATATTACCAATGTCTCGGGAAGGAGAGGAGCTTTCTGGCGATGGCACGGGTGGATAGGGAGGCGCATCGGAAGCACGGGCCATACGGCCCGCGTTTTGACTCCCGCCGACGCATAGTGGGCTGATATCGAAAAAAGCTGGGCAAAACCTCAAAAGCGATTTTTTTAGTACGGAATTTGAGACTTTGCTCAGTTGTTATCAATGCATTAGTGCATATTTTGACGCAATCCGTTTCTCATAGGTTACTTTTTTAAACAAATTACTTGGCCTCAAAGTTGAATAAATTTCGCAAAAATTGCCCGCATTGATTTTTTTTTCGAAATTCAGCATGTTAAAACTGATGCCTTACCTTCTGTAGTAATTCAATACAAACAAAAATTTACAATATTATTATGCGGTTTATCATTGTTAATTCTTGAAAACTTTCACGACTCAGTTTTATTATTTGTGGCCGATACGATAGAAAATGGCGGACCCTGTTTTTCGTTGAAATTTTGCGTTCATGTAGGATTATAAGAAAAGGATCACCGAGTTACCTCGTAGCATTTATTTATGAAAACGAAGACATTAATTTTCACTTTGCAAATTCTCTACACTTGAGTAACCCCTGCTCATCACCCCTTCATGTAGGCGTTTTGTGACTCTCCGTTAACCGTACATGTGCACACCCCAGACAGACGTTAAGGACTCTGGTTCTCAAATCCCATTTGTCTCCTTCCCGAAGAACACCGAGAAACGGTCTAAAATTTGAATCTACACTTAAGAGTGTTAGTTTTATTGGATTTGATTGATTTTGTGGCCTTTCGTATTATTTATTTCTGAAAACGAATACATAAATTTTCACTTTGCAAATTCTCTTCACTTGGGAAATCCCTCCCAATCACCCCTTTATCTAGGCGTTTTATGTCTCTCCTTTAAGCGTGTGCATGAATCCACACTTGAGAGTGTTTTTTTAATTGGGGTGTTCATTTTTGCGGCCTTAAGTAGCATTTATATATGAAAACGAAGACATAAATTTGCACTTTGCAAATTCTCTGCCCTTGAGAAACCCCTGCCAATGACCCCTTCATCTAGGCATTTTGTCTCTCTCCTTTTTAAGCGTGCGCATCCACATCCTAGACAGACGTGGGCGTGGCCACCATACCCCCACTCCTCCGACACACGGAGAGAGAAAAAAAGAAACACGGAATCCGCCTCCTCCCCACTTTAATCGACTCCGTCCAGCCAAGCGGTGCGGCGTCTGGCTGAAAACTCTACTCACACTCTCCTTCGCTTCGATCAACTCTCTCTTTTCGTCCAATTGGCGAGTGTCGGAGTGGTTCGGGGGTGGGGGTGTTGGGTGGAAGGGGAGGTGTTGGTGAATGAAGAGAGAGAGAGAAGGATAGTGAGAGAGAGAGAGTGCGACGTGGGACCAAATGATTGATTGGGCCGCTCTTGCGAAAGACCTCCTCGCCTGATGCGATGGCCTGTCTCCGATACCCTTTCATATCGACGTCGTGGGCGCACGTCATTAACCCCTTGCGCCGAAATGACGAGTCGAGCTCGTCATAAACTTTCGATGCCAAATCATGCAATGACGGGTGTAGAGAGTCATCGGATTTTCATAAAATTAACACAATAGGGTAGTTTCCTTCATCAAAGACAACTAAATGCATTGATTGCTATTCGTTACCTACCATTAGTGTTTTCATAATATACAAATTATTTAGTGTTAGAAATCCCAGTTTAAACGAATGGCTATGGTCAATTTTAACCTCATTTGAAAAAGGCCAGATTGGCGCTCATGCGATTCCACTCCACATGACGTCACAGGGACCTAGTTTCTACACGAGAGGATAGGAGTTTTACATAGTCTGAGAATACCAATGCATACATGAGTCACAGAGCTCAGGGAAACATCTATTAATGATCACTTGTTAAAATTGTCTAAAGTCGGTCATTCCTACTTAGCCGTCGCGTTTTCGCGCGCTTGAAAATTTTCACTTTTCGTTTAATCGCGAAAAATAGATATCGTCATTCGAAAATCTAAGAGCGTGAAATGCGTGCTCCAAGAGTAATAATCTTTCGAATTAGGGAATAAAAAATAATAGGAAACCACCCTATTTTAGAACAAAAATATCAATATTTTGAAAGTTTAATAGTGTTAAGGAAGAACTTGAAGGACTTCGATTTCATGAAATATGATGTATCGGAAGTAATCAAATGATATTATGCGAGTAGCGATAGCTGTGTTCTCGATGCACGTGACTAGATACTTCACCATATGAAATTACAATCACTCTTTATTTCATTATTCTAAGGTGGTTAAAAACTACAAAATATCATATCATTCCAATGCCTACCATTCCTTTTAAAAAGAATCAAAAATAATGAAATTGAGGATAGGAGCACGATATTCAGAAAATAAGTTTAAGTGAAAGGGCTTAATAAAATCGTCCGTGAAGTTAACATACCCATTTCGCATTTTCTAGGCAACTTAAGAGTCCAGGCTGAAGGGCGCGAATAATACACTCGTTACAGACATTTCGGATTACGATCCTTGTATCCCAACAACATATCGATGGCTAATTTCTAACGACACGTATCTCGAAATTTGGCCGGTCTGAGTTAATAGTGCTAATACTATGTAAAATATAAATTTAAGTTGTTTGTTGTGGATTTTGGTGTGACGTGAACCGGGGAAGGTAATAATAAGCAGCAGAGGTGGAGGGAGGTGATTGTTGTGGTTGTGGACGGCGCGGGAGGAGGTGTATGAAAAGGGGAGTTGCATTGTAAGAGTGATGGCCGACGGGTGTCTCTCCCGAGATTGATTTATTTAAAGTGTATTTGGAAGTGGAGTAAACCAAAGAAAAATAAAAAACGTTACAACTATTATTAAACAATAAAATTCAAGCAAAAAACAAATATTTTTGCAAATGCATGCTTCTTTTTCAGTTTTATGTATCAGAGGTTTTTTTAATTTCTCATAAAATTATGTACAAATAAAAAAAAACCGTTTCTTTGCTCTCCTGTAAAGTTGTTATTTTTGAGATAGAACTTAGCCATCGATATACAGTTCCTCATCAAGTTACTCCTCTATACAGTGGCGTAACAAGGAATATGCTTTAGGGAGGATGGGGTGGTCTTAGGTGGCGCCCCTCTTCCCCCTCCCTGAGAAAATCCCGAGGCCTGGGAAAATTTTTGAAAAATGGCATGCTTGGAAATACATTTTACATAATTTTTGCGCTTAAAATTTAACTTAAAGTATATGCAGTTATTAAATGTCGAAACTAAACAATGGTGTCAAATAATTTATTTGTTTCGCTGAGGCTTTGGAGGGGAGGGTATCTATCCCCCTATTCCCACCATAGTTACGCCCCATAGAACTTTGAGCGAGTATCAACACTGCGAATACGTAATCTAACCCATTTTGAGATCAATTAACTCAGGCAATTATAATGTCACATTTTCGTCCCACCTTAATTACGTAATGTCCTTAAAAAAATTCCAATGTATCAAATGAAATTTAGGAAAGGCCGGTTACCCTAGAAAAACAGTTTTCCTGGTAACTGCAAAGTGTATCCATAAAAATGTTTGCGTTTCCATCGCTCAGTAACTAAGGAGTTCCGACCCCATGTAATTTACAATTTTATGTAAAGATTTTAGTCCGTCAATCTCGATAAATAATATCAATAATAATTGAAGTTATTTATTTATACAAAGATCATTTTACATGATGAATCAATGCCTTCACCCACAATAATAGTCTACAAAAATGCACTACAGTATCAAAATCCTGTCAATAAGCAGGCATTTATTTACCAAATAACAATGCAATGTAAATTTTACTGCATAACAAGGTAAAATGTGTTATTTAACCACATAGAAATGTCATAAATGTTTGCGAAATATGTCCTCCTGAGCCACTGGCTCGTCAGGAAGTGCTTGCATGGGCAAACATTGTTTGGTAGGTAGACGAAAGAGCATTAGTTGGTCAGGTACAACTGATGTTTTCTCTTATTATGAAGAAACTAATGCTAAATGACATACTTGTTATCAGTTTAACATACGTGAGAAATGATAACAATCCTTTTCATTAAGTTACAGTTGATTTTGAAGTTCTAGCTTCTTATATATACATTGAGAATAATTAAGTAGCCATGAAAAGGCTGGCGAATTGGAGAGAGGAATAAAGAGCTGAGTCAAGCCAATCATAGGATTGTAGGCTAATATTGATGATGAGCTTCTTACAATTTCTTTTTAATCCCGAAATTGTCGTAATGTTTGGTGTTCTTACATTTAAATTAATTATGATGATAATGATAGTAATAATAACAACAACAACTATTATTGTCAATAATTTAATGTTTCAACAAAAGACTTACCTCCCGAGAATACTCGGTCGTGCTTACCTTATGTGACGTCACAACAATCGGTCCCGAGCGTACGGCGCGAGTACACACTTCACGAAGTCACTCCCCGCTCTCGAGCCTCTTGTTTTCCCGGCGAGAGAGGCCGGCGTTCGCGGCTTGTGAGTTTTGAGCAGACCTCTCTCGCCCTCATGCGCGCCTGTCCCGATTCAGCCCTCCATTCCGTCTTGGTCGCATAAAAGTCTGTGACGGCACGGGGTTTTTTGTCTCTCTCTGCGTCCCATTTTGCGCCAAACTATCCCCCTGGATCGAAAATTGCGCACATTTAAGGGCGGCATGGTCCTTCTATCCCTCCGCGCGTTTTAACTGGATCGTATTTTTTTATCGCGGAGCGATCGTGCAAGTGTGTTTTAAAGGCTGGCGCGAACGGAGAGGCGCCCGAAAGCCGAGCTGCATGCTTTGTTTTATTTGTGTATCAATGAAAAGGAGATGAACGGACCGCGAATTTCTGGATAATCCGTCATAAAAGGTTTTATGGGGAGGGTTTAAGCGCCGAAAAGACTCATCCGTCCGCGTAGCGGCGCTGCTTTAAACGCGTAAAAAATCTTTCTCCGTCCCTCTTGCGGTGAAAGTGGAAACTTCTTTTATCGTTACCGTTGCTAGCGAAATGTGATTAATAAATTTCTTGCCCTTAAACTACTTAAATAATTAAAGATAAAGGTTCGTTATTATTCAAAATAAATTTGGGGTCCGGTTGCTAGGGGTGAATCAAATCGAAAACATGTGGATCTATCACGCCATTGTAAACTTAGGAATGATACGGAACCAACTTAACGTTGGTTTCTATGTTTTATTTTTAGCGAAGAGCATCTCGTGAATCATTGCGGCTTTAAGGTGGGGGAAGGGACATATTTTTCAGAATACAGTAAATAAGTGACTAAAAGGAAAAAAATAAAGGAGCCATGTGAGTGTATTAATATAGGAGTTATCGCTCACATATTCACCGCTGCCGAAACTTCGATTTCTTCCTTTCCCTGGAGAGGACTGTGATCTCGGTCACCTGCCTTTGCGTATCATTGATGCCAATGCTTAATTTGTTTTAAGATATAAGCTGTGGCCCTTTAATTAACCTATTTTTCAAACGTTCTTTTTTCTCTATGTATGCATGTTTTTTGTTACCAAGTTGTTCTGAGTCGTTAAAAAAACCATGCGGAGTCTTTAGTGATATTTTTTAAAACTCTCAGTTGCATACCGAGAGGGATGACTTTCCAAAATGTGTTGCCGAAATTCGCCAGTCTCAGTGGGCAGAGGGGTCCTCGCTTGCTTTTCAGAAGGTCGCGGGTTCGATTTCCGTAAGGGAAAGTTACCTTTAACCAGGACATGGTTATTCGTGCATGTACAGTTTTTAATAGTTGGCGGGATCCTCGATTTAAAGGCCATTGCGAGCTGATGTCGTGCAAATAAATGAAAAAATCATTAAGGGTGAGCAAGATCAGCGATAAGGATTGAGACTACACTTTCCGGGTCCATGGTGTATTGCACGCGGAGTAAGCTGGGGTTTAGATTTATTTTTTTGATACATCAAGGCGTGATACACCGACTTAAGACTCACGAGAAACCATCCATTGGCAGTTCGTGGTGTGAATCACGTCTTCTCAACTCATATTTTGGGCACCCTTTTTTCGCATGGGGGTTAAAACAAACCTTTTTCCGCCCTCAGTAACTCCAATAGTAATCGAGACATCTTTCACCCGTTTAGTTGCCGCGTTGTGTGTCATCTTTAAGAACTCAAGTGACGCTTGAAGGAGCTTTGGATGAACTTGTGATCTCGCTCAAACCTTTTTTATTTGATTTTCGGAGTGAACGCACTGAGGCGAATTCGCTATCTCTCATTGCTCCCCATGAAATGCACTCGAGCGGGCGAACTCTTTTCGTTCGCCGGGCGAAGGGCGCTGCGTTCCCCGCGGGGGATATCAGCGCCAAAGCCCGCACCAAACAGGCAAGACGATAGTGTGACTCCGTGCTCGCGCACAGGATAGGGAAAACGGCATAGCTATCGCCTCAGCGGGACGAGGAGTCTATGAGGACACCTCCTGCGAACCTATGTTTTCCCCTTCAAACTAAACCTAGTTCTACTGTTAAACTAACCTCATATGTGCAATGCGGAGCTGCATTTGTTGTTAGAAACTTTCTATGGAGTCTCTCCGAGCCATCCCATTGGCCCGCCGTTTCCTAGGAGAGCTATTATTGCGTGAAAAAAATGAGCGAGGGAGAGCGAAACGGCGGAAATGTGTTCGGATTTAGAAGCTCTCGACGAGGAGTCGGATTGTTAATCTCAGTCAACGTGACGTCACGCCGGGCTTCTAACATTTGAGTCGCAGCAGCACGAGTCACGCGGTGCTTAGGTTTAGGAGGAGTGGCCAAAGATGGCAGTGGTGGGAGATTTCTAATCTCACGGGAGGAATCGGCCTTCCCCCCTGTCCCCGCGTTCACTATCACGGCGTCCCACGTGTATAGAGTGAGCGACTAGTAGTTGAGCGCCCTCTGATATAGGCCTTGCCTCACTCAGTCCGTACGCGCGCGCGAACGGGATAGCTAGTGGGCGTGGCTATAGCAGATACGATGCGTTATAGATCCGCGTCCGCCCAAAAAAATATTAAAAAATAAAGTAAATATAAATTTAAAAAGATAATAAAAACAAACTAATAAAATAAAAAATACGAAAAAATGAATGATAAAAACAAAGAGATAATCATTGGAGAAAAATATATTTTACATTCTGTGGACTTTTTGATATTCCTTGATTAGTGTACTCTAAAAAAAAAAAAAAAAAAATCAATAATAAAAATCTGTTTAGTATGTAAGTTTCCGCTAACGCAAACACCACGCTACCGTAACAACACAAACACCTTCACAAAATGACTTGTATTGTCATCTGGTTGGTTGTGGTACACATAATTCAAAATTCACTAACTCTTGTTTACTTTGTGGTATTCCATTATAAGTTTCCTGGATCATCAAAATAATCATCTGGATTAAATTCATCAAGTAACTAGGTAACAATAATAAGATAAACAAATCATAATTTGTGCCTGAAGATTATGATAATTCATTGAAACCCGGGTCGCGCTCTGATAAAAAATAAGTGGTATGAGTAATTGTCTGATATCCAGGAAACTTATTGTGCTAAACATGGTTTACCGGTACGGCGTCAACGCGCCTTCGGCGCGACATATAATGTGATTAGATAGTTTTTCCAACAATAGAACCATTCGTAAAAAAAACTTGAATTATTCCAAAAACAAATCCCTCCATGTTCTCCTGAACCTTCCCAAGTCAATCACAGTGAAAGATGTCCTTTCCGCCCATAATCTCCCAGTTCATTTAATCAGTTCATGGCACAGTTAGTTAATGGTTTTAAGTCCAGGCTTGGGGCAACTAGA
Organism: Ischnura elegans; assembly: GCF_921293095.1. Lineage (NCBI taxonomy): Eukaryota > Metazoa > Arthropoda > Insecta > Odonata > Coenagrionidae > Ischnura > Ischnura elegans. The sequence goes on along the minus strand of NC_060254.1, from coordinate 74,938,429 downwards.
AACGCATTATTGACAGACATTTGGAATTACGATGCTTTGATTCCGACTACATACACACATCCTCTTCGAGCAGCTCATCTATGAGTGTATCCTCTGTCTATCCTTGTTCTAGTTTAAGGTTTTCATATTGAATTGACTGTAGGAATTAATTGCTGTTGAATAAGTCCAACATTTATAAAAAAAGGATACACGTTTAAAAAAAAATGAGAGAAAATAATCAAAATAACAGACTAAAAAAATAGAAATTCTAAAAGTTGCTTCTCGCAATGAAAATAAAATAAAACTATTTGAGTAAAAGAAAAAAGGACAAAATATAAAATCTGTAACATACATGATTTTTCTGATCAGATTCAATCAGTCGATATTTTCAAATGTTTTCAATTTAGCGGTTAAGTTCCTGGTAGTAAAAAGAACACAGAGAGAAAACTTATGCGTAGAATTTTTATTGTTTTTGTTAACTGGCTGTTAGTGGTGAACTAGGTTCACCGGAACGGCTGCAACGCCTTTTTCATAGCGACATGATACTTCTCTTTTAAAACCTTCATAACCTTACTGTGAGCATATTACAGAAATTAAAAACCAAGCTATGTCTGTCCTTGGCCGCCTCTACCGCTCCTCGGAAATTGCAGACCCGATTACATTACGCGCATATTTTTCAACTATTGTCGTTCCTGCTATAATGTATTGCTCCCCCATTGGGACCATCTCAGCCCCAACCATTATCTTGGCTCTGAAAAATGTGAAAAGTTTTTTCACTAAAATAGTTAAGTACAGAGTTCCTGGGGCGCAGCTAGGAATTAAGGCTAGGGGGGGTGGGGGTTTCAGGCGCAACTAATAGTGGGGTGTTTGGGGTGTTGCATACCCGCCAGGGTTAGCGGGAGGTGCGGAGGCCAAAACAAATCAAGATAAATGGTTCAAAATGGTGAATTTTACGGCCTTCTGAGAGATATTTTGTTAATCCTCACTCAATTCTATAAGTAATATTACTCCAATTAAGTAAAATAGACTATACTTAAAAATTTCTGTGAGCTCTGGGGGGGTTTTATCCCCCAAAACCCCCCCCCCCCCCTCGCTGCGCCACTGCAGAGACCCTCATCTTCGTATTATGCCAACTGATACTGTTTTACCTACACTCTCTATATCTAATATTCCAAATTCAATAGGGTAGTTTCCTTCATCAAAGAAAACGAAAGGCATTGATTGCGATTCGTTACCCACCATTAGTGTATTCATAATACACAAATTATTTGGTTTTTGAAATACCGGTTTAGACGAATGGCAAGGGTCAAATTTTAACCTCATTTGAAAAAGGCCAGATTGGCGCCCATGCGATTCCACTCCGCATGACGTCACAGGGACCTAGTTTCTACACGAGAGGATAGGAGTTATACATCGTCTGAGGTTACCAATGCATGCACGAGGCACAGAGCTCAGGGAAACATGTCTTAATAATCACCTATTAAAACTGGCTAAGTTCGGAAAGTTTTCTTCGTTTGATAAGGTATTAATTAACCTTTTTTAAGCCAAGCGCTACCAGACAGCAAGGTACTAGGCTAGCCGCTAGCAGCCTGCGTCGTATCAGCGCTAAGCCTCGCCTCAAGGTCACCTCGCAGGGCGGGAGGGGGAACCAGAAATACGTCACGCAGAGAGACTTCCCAACATTCATCCTTAAGCGTCGCGTTTTCGCGCGCTTGAAAATTTTCACTTTTCATTTAATCGCGAAAAATAGATGTTGTCATTTAAAAATCTAAAAGCGTGAAATACGTACTCCAGGAGTAATAATCTTTCGATTAAAGCAATAAAAAAATAATAGGAAACCACCCTATTCTCAAATCCGATTTAAAACTAATTCATAGCACTATAAACTCTGCCATAGACTGTCCCGATCTCGTCTCCAATCTAACTTTTAAAGTTCCATGCAGACCTTCTCGCACGCATTCGCGCCTCCATTTGCCCATTCCCAGACTGTCACTGACCAAACGTTACATCCTCTTCCGCCTCTCTTCCCTCATAAATTCTCTTCCAGACCACATTGACCCGTTGGCCATGAAATCATGAAGCGGCCGTTAATGATTCGGCGAAAAAAACTGAGGTCGTCACTAAGTGCACGTCGTCGTTGTAAGCAGCGGCGCAACTAACTATGGGGGGGGTGAGGGGGTAGTTCCCCCCCCTAAAGCTTCATAGAAACGAATAAACATATTTAAAACTAATGTCTAGTTTTGAAGTATAATAACTGATTCTGCTTAAAGTTAAATTTTATGTGCCATAATGATGTCAAATGTATTTCCAGGCATGCCATTTTTCAAAAACTTTCCCGGTACCTTCGTTGCCTAGGGTATGTGTTCCCTACCTCAGGCCCCTTCATCCCCTCCGTGTCCCTTCCCGTAAAACACGGAACTCATCTCTTTTCCATCTACCTCTCCACCGTTAATCTGTGACCCAGAGATCCCTTACCTACCGGCTATCTCTTACCTAAAATTCCATCTGTTGATAATAGGGTAGTTTCCTTCATCAAAGAAAACGAAAGGCATTGATAGCGATTCGTTACCCACCATTAGTGTATTCATAATATATAAATTAATTCGTTTTAGAAATACCGGTTTAGACGAATGGCAATGGTCCATTTTTATCCTCATTTGAAAAGGGCCAGATTGGCGCCCATGCGATGCCACTCCACGTGACGTCACAGGGACCTAGTTTCTATACGAGAAGATAGGAGTTATACATCGTCTGAGGTTACCAATGCATGCATGAGGCGCAGAGTTCAGGGAAACATATCTTATTAATCACCTATTAAAACTGGCTAAGGTCGGAAAGTTTCCTTCGTTTGATAAGGTATTGATAATCCTTATTTAAGCCAATCGCTACCAGCCAGCAGGGCACTCAGCTACCCGCTAGCAGCCTGCGTCGTATCAGCGCTAAGCCTCGCCTCAAGGTCACCTCACAGGGCGGCAGCGTGAACCAGAAATACGTCACACGGAGAAATTTCCCGGCATTCATACTTACGCGTCCCATTTTCGCGCGCTTGAAAATTTTCACTTTTCATTTAATCGCGAAAAAAAGATATCGTCATTTAAAAATTTAAAAGCGTGAAATACGTACTCCAGGAGTAATAATCTTTCGATTTAGGCAATAAAAAAATAATAGGAAACCACCCTATTACATTATCAATTTCATCATTTACGACCGCCATCAGGAAACTTCCTCTTAAAATCCTTATTTTCTTTCTCCGCCCTTCCCAAATAACAAATGAGCGGATGATGCGTTCATAGAAGTGGAGTATTACGTGATATCCGAGTGCATTTAATCATGTTTTTTGTTGCTGTTTCTTGTTAGGTACACTTTATTATTTAACCATTTATTTAAAAATCCAATTTAAAAGGTCTTATTTACTGTTTTTGGGTTTATTGCAAATAAATAAATAAAATAACCCTCCCCCAGAACTCAGAGAAATTTTTAAGTTTAATCCATTTTACTTAATAGGATCAGTATTACTTATAGGATATTGTTAGGATTAATCAAATACCCCTCAGAAAGTCGTAAAAATCGCCAATTTGAACCATTATTCTTGAAATTTTCTGGAGGAGGGCCCCCGCAACTCCTGCTTACCCTGGCGGTTGTGCAATACCCCCCAGACCCTTAAGTATTAGTTGCGCCTAAACCCCCCACCCCCAGCCTAATTCTTAGCTGCGCCCCCGATCTCCGCCCCTCCCAAAGCGTATTCCTCGTTACGCCACTGGTTGTAAGGGAACTACTTATCTCAATTTGGGAGAGGTTATCATCTGCAGTGAGGATTAATCACAAGAAAACTAAGGTTATGCGGTTTTGTAAAGCATTACGAGCGAGGAATGTGAGACTCAAGATAAAGGTGTGTGGTGAAAAACTTGAGCAGGTTGAGCAATTCAAATATTTAGGCAGTACGTTAGAGGAAAACGGATACAGTAGTAAGGACATCAGGAAGAGAATTGCATTAGCGAAGGAGGCGTTCATGAACAGGAAGGAGCTTCTAAGAGGATCGTTATGTAAGAGTTTAAAGAAAAGGTTAGTGAAGAGTTTGATCTGGAGTGTAGCTCTCTACGGTGCGGAAACGTGGACACTGATGAAAGAAGACGAGAGAAGATTGGAGGCATTCGAGATGTGGGTGTGGAGAAGAATGGAGAGGGTGTAATGGACGGAGAGGAAAAGGAATGACGAAGTGCTGGATATGGTTGGCGAGGAGAGACAGCTTTTAGATGAGATACGGAGGAGACAGAAGGTATGGATGGAGTTAGTGCTTAGCGGTGAGGGGATGTTGAAAATGGTGTTAGAGGGTAGAATGTTAGGGAAACGAGGGAGGGGAAGGAAAAGAATAGAATTTTTAGATAGATTGAAAGAGAGTAGGCCTTACTGTGAGTTAAAGAAGGCAGTGCTGGAAGGAGAGGGAGGCTCCCCGATCACCTCTTGCGTACTCCATCTCCATCCATCATCTGTTGTGAGATAATTGAGGGAGAGATTACGATTTTTTTCAGGGTCAAGGAAGAAACGAAGAGGCCTAATAAGAGCTTATGAGATTTGCGGGACGAGCTGAGGACCACGTGAGCGAACAATAATCAATCTTTGAAAGAGCACAGATTCCACAGAAAAGACAGATTTCATGCATAGAGGACTTCGTATTTCCGTAAATCTTTATATAATATTTCTAACCTAACGAATCCGAGTTCCGAGCACGGCATTCACATTAGCATGTCTTCCGTGACCGCAGGGATAAATTTCGCGACTTTTGGAACATCAAACTTGGGCGCTACTGCATTTTTCCCCATTTGAAATAGACCACTGCTAGCCGTCGGAATAACTCAATGGTAAAGGCACCAGAGGGGGTGCAGGTGCATGCCGGCGGTGGCGACTCCTGGCGGTAGAACCGCAAACCACCCGTTGTAGAGGAATCTCCGCCTGAAGGTGTGTCCGCGTGTAAACCTCTCGCCCTGTCATGTTCCCCGAGCGATTTCTGTCCTCCATGCAGAGGCGTCCATTTGCCGTAGCTCCATAGGCTCCGAATGGCGGCGCTTATAGTGGTGACTGGGATACCACGGCTTCGGGAGGAGGGGGAAGATAACGAAGGAACGCATATTTATCGACGAATCGAGAGCGGGATAACAAAAATTATCAATTTTTTAAATAAAATAAACATTTATTTTCGTGGACTCATTGGTCCTTAAGATATTGATAATGTTTATTATTACGACGTTTATTACAAATACATTACAATATTTCACTTTACCGCTTTTCATAAATACACTTAACATAAATATTACCTACAATACCGATACCCTTAAGTTCATATATTCACATAAATAAGATCACCATAACATAAAAATATTGCGTCGTTAAAAAGAACACTATTATATATGTTAAAAATATATTTCATAGATCCTTTTGTATGGGTTAGAAATGTATTGATTTCGGCGTGGTCCTGCCAAGCATTAAGCATACCAACATATTCCAAGATAATGATTTCCAGTTTTTTTTCAACTTACAGCTTTTCATAAATATACTTAAACACAAACACAAGGCAGCCACCCAAATTACTAGAATTGCCTATTTTTTTAAATGATAACAAACAATAATTATCGTGGACTAATTGGTCCTATAGATATTGATAATGTTCATTATTTCAATGTTTATTACAAAGATATTTGTTAAAAATACATTTAATAGATCCCTTTGGATTGGTTACAAAGGTATTGACCTCGGTGTGGTCGTACGCATGATGCTTATCAACAGTTTCCAGGGTAATCATTTCCAGTTTTTTTTCATTTTGCAGCTTGTCATAAATACACTTAACATAAATACCTACAATACAGATACCCTTAAGTTCATATATTCACATAAATAAGATCACTATAAAATAAAAATATTGCGTCGTTAAAAATAAATTCGTTAAAAAAATCCATGTTCATAGTTCCTTTAGGATGGGTTACATAGGTATGTGATGAGACGTATTATACAAATTAGTCACTCTTACATTCAAAATTCATATTAATATTATCCTCAAATAAAAACATAATAATATAGTTAACCTTTAAGTTAAACTTTTATTATTATCATTATTATTGTAAAGGCCATAATCATATATTTATTTTTGTTTTGTTATAAAAGTATGATAGAAATCGTCCATAAAGATAGGACGAAACATAAGAAAGAACATAATGGAAATAAATGACAGTTGATATTAATTTCATTTATGCATTGTATAGCCTGCAAGGTATACAGTTCTTTTTGTTGACATACTTGTTACATAAGTCGTAGAACTCATCTAGAGAATAAATTGATTTTATCAATAAAAATGTCTTTAATTTGTATTTGAATGAGTTGCTATTTATAATTGTTTTAATATCTGGTGGTAGGAACTAAAAAAATATTGATCCCTTTATGTTACTTATGTTTATTTAGTTCGACGACCTCGGTTCAATATGAGTGTCATCTTTTGATGAGTGAACACCCTAATAATGAATTAGCGCAATCAAAATATAAATAAAACATAATAAAAAAATACAACTCAAAGATTCTGAACGAATGCGTACATAATATTACATAGAGAGAATGAGAATGTGTCCGTGTTTGTGAATAACAGATGACAATCCAAAACGTATAACAGTTAATTTCTCTTTTCATTTCAATATTTTTGAATTTATTTTCATATTTTTCATAATTTATTTTGAATAGCCTTGGCGAAGTTTGGGATGGAGTGAAAATAGAAAATGGTGGATGATAGATAAGAGAGAGATAAATGAGTGATACAGGGAAGACTTAAAGGAAAAAAGTGTTAAAAGAATCAAGAGTATGAGAGGATTAAAGAATAGGTTTTCGACATGCGTTCATTTCAATAGGGACGCGGAGAACGGCTTAGCCAGCGGGGAAAAGGAGAGAGAGCGAAGTGGATAGCGAGATGGGGAGTGGATGGTGCGCGCGCAGACGGTTTGTAAACACGACGCCGTTGCCATGGGGACGGAGGGACGAGACCACGTGGAGTAAACAACTTCGCGGGGAGGCTCGTCGGAAAACCTCCTGCGGTACCGTACGCGCCGCGGACTTGTCATTTTCAATTGTTGAGTTCCTGCGCCTAACGCATTCCTTGCGGCTGCTACCTGCTTGGCTGAGCGTTCCTTGGCCTACTATAGGGCGACCCAGAACCCTCTTCCCGGCTGAGCTTGGAGGAAATCGCGTACCCCTGGCCGCAGATTTACGATTGCGCGACCCACTGCGCTGATAAAATCTCTTCCGGTTCCAAAGTTCTTCTGCAATTTCTCCCCACTTCATACCCCAGCGATCCTTAGAGCACCCGTTTGTGGGTACCGCGTGTAACAAACTGTAGCTTTCGTTTTTTTCGTCATAGCCAAACTAAAGATTAGGTTGGTGCATTCCACCCCGCGATCAGTGTACCCGTATTAGGAAGTGTAAATCTAATTGTGGGCTTCGCGTGCTGGGTTGGTCGTGAATCAGTCACTATTAAGTACTAACCTGATTTCATGTTTTCTCTCTATTCCATAGCGACTTATGAGCCTAATTTTGCCTTGACGGATTATTTATGCCCGAAGCACATCCTGCGATGCCTATATTCTGTAACTAGATAGACATATTCACGAGGAAAATTTTTAATCCACCTACATCTACCCCGCCTCGTACCGTCTAAATCCTGTCTATCTCTCGAGCTGATCGGATATCCATGTGAAAAGTATCTGATAGCAATACTCATCAGCGATTGTGTCACAACTATTGGTGGTCTCTCTTAATCGGATCACACAGTAATCCATCCCCATATGTACACGGTAAAAACAGAGGGCTACTCTGTATGGATCGCGCTGTTTTCATTTTCGACGGCTTTCCTGCACTTCGATAGATTAGAAACGCTTTTGATAAGATCATGCAGGAGGGCGTACCGACGGAGTTAGTAGCTGATGCTTGCTTAGGTAGCATTAGGCTATTTGAGAACGTACACAGGAGGAATGTTTCACGAGTACGCCTGTTCGCAGTTGCGTTCTATGCGCGAATCACACGCCCCCACTCTCGTGAAAGTTTTTCGTATTTGCAGGGACATTATGGGTCACGCGCGGCCGGGCTACTTCTCCCGAAGACTTCCTCCGTCTGCCAAGACCGGCGAAAGCGACATCTGCTTCGGCGCGCGCTTTCCCAAGCCGCCTTTCATCCCTTCTGCTCACAAACCTCACAAAGCCAACCCCTTCTGTAGGGCTCTTCAATATGGCTTCTCCTTGTTTGACATCCCCCACTCCCGAAGCTTCCTTTCCGAATCGGCTTTTCTCGCTTGAGAGCGAGGGAATCAAACGAACCGCGCGAACGACGGCTTGTGTACCGCTCCGCGAGCTGCACATTTCGATTACCAAATCGAACTCATCAGTTTCGTGGCTGTGATTGTTTTAACGCTGATTGATTTAATCCTGAAAAGCTGACCGAGGTCATCTAGCAGATCAAACTGACGTGGCTGATCGCTACTATGGCCATGTGGGATATTTCTTAGACTGCTATCTCTGCTTCTGTCCACTTCAGGTCTTTTTATGCTGGTGTTCCGCTTCCAAAAAATGTTCTCCTTTCAGAAGTGAATGTATCATGTAATAATGCCATGCGTTCTTTCTCCAGGCTAAGGTTCATCGCCTGTGCGTGATGTAACGTGTTGCCCCCTGATTTTTCATTCAGTCGCTACACCCCTCTCCCTGAGGTGGCATTACCCAAAAAAAAACTAATTCCTTGAATCGCTCTGGTTTCCGAACCGGTTCACATCAAAAAAGACCCATCCTGGAATCGTTCTTCTTCGTTTTTATTGGGACTATTCTTCCTTCACATCTTTAAGTGACTACATTCAGCCTGAATGTGGTCCTTGGTTGCGGAATGTCTCAGATAATTAGGCTTACTTGTAGAGGGAGAACATGAGTGCGACGGAGGTAGTTTTGCAGCCTCGGAAGAGAGAGAAGACCGCCGCCGACCCTCTCACTCTTGTAATCTCTCGCACACGGGAGGCGTGGCTTTGCAGGTCGTGGAAGGGGCTTGGCGCATTGTCGGGGAGGGGCTTGGAGTGTTGTGGGCGGGACTTAGCTCACTGTTGGCGCGGGCATCCGACCGCTCCCACACGGTGGTGGGTTCGACAATGACGAACACAGCTTGAGAGGTTGGCTGAAGGCGTGTGACGCACGTGGAGCGACGTGGAGGGGAGCACTTCATTATTAACAAATGCGTGTTCTCTATATTATATCAGCACTCACTCATTCCGCGCGAGTCTTCTCAATTGAGTCGCGACGTGCAAGGGGAGTACGCTCTCACAGGAGGTGCACTCTTGGCGGCCCGCTAATTTCCTCGACTCTGCTGCTGCTGCTGCAACGCTGAAAACACGCGGTAGAATCGTACGTATCGATCTCAGTTCCAGGGAGCTTGTGGAACGCTCGGGGTCGAACATGTTCCCCTATTACCTTGCCATTGTTTCCCAAACCCAAGCCTTAGTCCACAAAGGAATTTGTAGCGGCCTTGGGCCTTTCTCGAGGTCATATGTCGTGCCGGTCTTGGCGCGCGTTTGATTTGAACTGTGATCATTTTCCTAAGCCCTTCTGGATAGGTTCGCTCGCTCCCTCATTGGCTATGCTTTTCAGCTTGGATTTCAGCCTGCTGCTTAGGTGCATATTGTACCCAGGAATGGCAAGTGAAAGGAAACGAAAATGTTTCGTTTCGACTCGAGGAGAAACGAAAATACGATGCCTAGGTTTAGTTTCGTTCCTGCACGAAATTAAAATCACCAAGGAGTTTTGTTTCAACCCGTTAGTTTTCAGTTAAATACTTGGGGACAATGGGTACAGCTTTTTCAGTTATTTTTCATGACTTTAAATTTAAATATTTGGAAATAATAAGTTATTTTTGTCAGTTTTCAGTTAAATATTTTGGGACAAAAGGTACATGGTTTTCAGTTATTTTTAATGAATTTAAATTTAAACATTTGGAAACAATAAGTTATTTTTCGTCAGGTCAATATTTGGGGATTTTGCGTAAAGTTTTTTCAGTTATGACTCATGGATTTTTATTTAAATATTTGGGGACAATAAGTTATGTTTCATGAGTTTTCATTTAAATATTTTATACACGCTTGCACTATCAGAACATTAAAAAGAAGGAGAGGGCTCACTAGGCATGTGAACGGTTTTATATTTGCTGCTACCCTATCCAAACGGTACAGGAATATGCTTTTGGGGGGATAAGAGGGGTTAGTGGGTGCTACCGCCCCAGGAAAAATTTTGAAAAATAACATGCCTGAAAATGCACTTTATATCATTTTCGCACTTAAAATTTAACTTGAAGCAGATGCAGTTATTGTATATATCAAATCCAGGCCAGATTTTTAAATAATATTTTGATTTCTCTGAGGCTTTGCTCTGCGTAACAATGAGGGGATACATTCCCTCATTGTTACGCCACTCAATGCATTCCAAAATTTAAATTCAGGCAAGCATAGAAGACACTATGGCGTACACTACGGAGACACGTACTATGGTAATGCACCGTATCATCGTTTCTTCTTCGTCAACAAGCTAGTCAGAATATTTATCCATAAGCAGCGTCGAATTTTTATGAAAAGAGGCCGTAGGCTATTCTATTTATGAGGCTTTTCCACAGACTCAATGAGCCAAACGTGTTGATCTTAACTGATACATATTTACGTTTGTTTTGTATCAATTCTTGTCGACTTAGTGAAGGAACAATAATAGTCGCGTGATTATTGGCAATCACCCTTGTTGTCGACGCGAAACAAACTAAAGGGGAGCATGTTTAAAGGAAATAGTTTCGTTCGGTTGTACGCGTTGTCACTCCCGTTGTTTCGCCAGAAGTATTTATTAATTGTGTTGGAGATTTTTGTATGTAGGTTGGATTAGTGAAGTAATGGAACGTGTCATCACTCCCAATTTTCTTCGTGAATAATAACTGTGTAATTGTATTGGTATTAAACCCTGTATAATTGTGTTAGTAAAAAGTGTTATCATTTGATATGGTGAATAATTAAAGGGAATGTTGCGGTTTATTAACCATATGAGTAGAGTTTATCGATGTTTTCGTTTTAGTGTTTTATTTTTACCGTCTTTCGGTGTAGTGTAATTTTAATTTTGCTGATAATTTGAATTTAGGCCTCTCTTTATCTTGAAGGCCTAGGCTGAAGCGTAGTTAGTCTAAAGAAAAATCTGGCCCTGGTCATAAGCATATTTTAAAATAAGGTCTTGAAAAAATCAGCTTTGATTTTTTTAACTGAAATAATATCGCGCAAGGTAGCTATGTATTCAATCGGAGTTTAAGTGACGTAATAAGGCTGAGGGTGAAATTCACTCTCGATATCTCTATCGTACTTGCATTTATATAAATAGTGAGTGAAGTATGACAGGTCTTGGGAACACACGCTCGACTCGTTCTGTTGACTTTCGCGTATTGTTGCGCACGAACCACTGGACATAAGGGGGCAAATATTTTTATTGTTGATTTTTCACTTATGGGTATTAATTTTAACGAGTCATATAACGTCATGAAATATTTTTTGTTGTGCGACTTTGCGCGGAATTCCGTAGTTTGAACTATTGTAAACCTCCATATTATCGATAAATTACCTTTTCATATATCTTATAGTCTAGTGGCGTAACTAGGAATGCTTTGGGGGGGGGGGGGGTTGGGATGGCCTGGGGTGGCGGCCCCCCCCCCCCCCCCAATAAGACTACTTTTTCGGGAAAAGTTTTGAAAAATGACTTGCCTGGATATACATTTTTCATCATTTTGACACTAAAAAATTTAACTTTAAGCAGATTCTGTTATTAAATTTCATAACAAGAGAAAAGTTTTTAATAACTTTTTTATTTCTCAGAGGCTTTGGGGGGGATTTATCCTCTCATCCCCCCCCCCATTGTTACGCCACTGTAATAGTCAAATAACACTTTTATCAATTTTGTTGACTCAAAATTTCTAATATATGCATTCCTAACCTAAACAAAAAATGAAATGTAATAAAATGTAAATAATAACTTGTATCAAACAAAATACCCACAGTGATATATCACTTCTAGAAAAAGTTACGGAAAGTGCGTTCCGGCACTGCTAATTTTGCCCTGACGTCGCTCATCCAGAATTCAAGTATTGAGCAGTTAATGTGCTTTCAATAGTGTCTCATTAAACAGAATAATTTTAACATCGTCTTTAGTGAACAAAACAATCATTTAAATTAATATAATTCATTCTGGATCATTGCGGTTGTCCTCCCCCTGTATGTTGGCGCCCTGTGGCTATGGCCGTCCACCTCCCCTAAGAAGGGGTCCGGCACGGGCCTGTGCAAGTTAGGTAGAAAATATTTATTGTTCAGGAAATATTCCGTAATAACAAAAATAATATTAAATCACATAAATAAATAACATCTTGCTATCACATTATATTACATTAAATAAAATATAAATGATTACAATTATATTCCATTTCATGAAAAAACCGATCATAGCAAATGCAAATAAATTTGAAAAAATAAGAGCAAGTTATGCTATTATCGAGACGGTAAATAATCATAATATTTTCGTTTAAAGGTTTTGAAAGATATGCAATTTTTTACATCAGTTGGTATCTCATTCTCAAATAGGTGAGGAATGGAAAAAGGATAAAAATTTAGAATACATTTTGAAAAGCAGTTAATGAAAGGACGAAGTCTGAAGATAATAAAAACGTTTTGAGACGGAGAGGTAAAACAATGAAATAGTCACTCGAACTCGTCGTGCACGAAGGAACAGGAAGCGGGGAAAGAGAAGGAAAGTCAGATGATTTGCCTTTAATAATATTTATGAATCGTCTCCTGCCATTGAGGATACGGTGATAAGTTAGAGCTGTAATACCAAGAGAGGAGATCGAGTATTTAGCGATCCATTTTTCAAAATTTCCCGCAATAATACTGAATTTAGGTGTTTTTGTGTTAAGCTCAGCTTTCGGTTACGGAACAGCCACCCTGAGCGATCTTATTTGAGTGGGTTAGAAGGCAAGGGGTACTAGTGATTTCTCTTTTTTACACTGAGTTAGGTACAGAAATTAGGTATAGAAAACAAACGAACTCAATTAGATGCTTAATAGTGCATTTGATTTTCCACTCGATGTCATCACAGAACTGAGGCTCACTCGTATCCCTTGGCAACCAAGTTTTTGTGTATTTATTCTAGCAATTAACTTTACCTAACTCTGTTGAGAAAAAAAATAACTGATACCCTTTGTCTTCCAAACCACTCATTTATATTCAGTGCTGTAGTTCGGGCGGTACGGCGTACCCCCTAAAATCCAAACTCGTTATAAGCGTACCGGTTAAACTACCTTTTTACATGTGTAAAAAATAGCTCTCCTGTAAATTTTCCAATGGATTTGAGAAAGAAAAATTGGAAATGAGTATTTACTTGTTCAGAGTTATCTCGCGGTACAGCTTGGAACTAACATAAGAGTTGTAATTCAACATTTCAATCAAGGCCGGATGTACAAATAATACATGTTCAGCTGTTGGCAAATTGGGGCGAGTACCGCCTACAATTTTTCCCAACTATAGCTCTGTTTATATGGTTTAATCTGAAATCTCACCGCGGTGGAAATTTCAAATCAGCCGCCGCGCGCGCGGGGGGTGGAGTTACCAAGTCTCCGCCCAACCGCGACCACATGTTGGGGCGGGGCTGTAATGACTCCGCCCACATCTACGACCACGTGGGGCGGCCGGGCATTGTTATCGAGTTCTCTTCCCGAGACTCAGGCAGCAGTTGTGTCGGCCGGTATACACCCTCTGAAACCTCGTGTACGCCTAATACGACCGTGCTCTTATGAAGAGTCGAGCGACGGATTCCTATCCATCTCGGTCGCCGATCCGACCCGCTTTTCTCATCGTCTCCCGTGGTCGGCGACGCCGTCTCCTCCACCGCATCCATCGTCCCAGACGGGCGGACACCGTTCGAGCGACTTGAGGAAGATCGCGTCGCCGCCATGTTGTACCTCCTCCTCCTACTAAAAGGGCGACGCCCTCTGCGTGTTTACGTGTTTATCCCTCTCTCTCTTTCGTTCTCTTTCTCTCTCGCTCCCGTCGTCTGGGGCGCTGGCCTCGTTCGAATTCTGAAGCGCGTCGGAAACAAGCTAACCTCCTCCCGAGTTATGCCCGCCTCGGATGCCCGATATCAAATTGTTGAGTCTTCAGGTCCATTGCAAGCTTTCGAGTGTTTGCCGGGATGGGGGATATTCTCGTTCAAGCTTGAAGAGGTGTGTGTTATCTTTCAATTCCTGCCCGAATACTTACTCCGATTTTGGCATATAACATAGGTCATTATTTTCCCTAGAATGTCGTAAATATATTACGTAATCACCATTCATTTAAAGAAGATTTGTATTTTTTTTACTAACAATTTTCGCGTTGAAATGTTTTGTCCTTATGGAAAAAAGATGACCACATTTTAAGATTTTTTATTTCAATATTGGCCCGAAAAGTTTCATTTAATAAAGCGATATAACATGAAATACATATTGAGGCACGAAATACATTTTCTTCACCCCAGGTCACCGGGCCTTCAACGTCAGTATTGAAGTTTAAAACAATGTATTTCTGGTTTTCTTCCCAGCAAGCAGCTTGTGTCATGTTTCGACTCGGCATCGTTGCTAGGAACTGCAACTGGTTGATGTTATATCTGACTCGTAAGGAAACTACTGTATGCTTGAAAACATCTGTACTGAACACTTCAAACACGTCGGAACTAAAAATAAGTACCAATAATAGTACTAACTAAGTACCATATGCTCTCTGTGTCATAGGGAATTGTACTATATTACATACATTCGTTGATACGTATTTTAATATAATTTATATATGCGATACTACTAATAATCATTTATTATAGGGCACTAACTTATATGTTCATTTAATGTCAGTGTTGCCGTTGTTCATGTTTTGCATATTTAAATTAAACTATTGCAAAAGTAGACATTTTAGATACAGTTTTCATTTCTTTAATAGGGTAGTTTCCTTCATCGAAGAAAACGAAAGGCATTGATTGCGATTCGTTACCCACCATTAGTGTATTCATAATACACAAATTATTTGGTTTTAGAAATACCGGTTTAGACGAATGGCAAGGGCCAAATTTTATCCTCATTTGAAAAAGGCCAGATTGGCGCCCATGCGATGCCACTCCACGTGACGTCACAGGGACCTAGTTTCTACACGAGAGGATAGGAGTTATACATCGTCTGAGGTTACCAATGCATGTAAGAGGCACAGAGCTCAGGGGAACATGTCTTAATAATAACCTATTAAAACTGGCTAAGGTCGGAAAGTTTTCTTCGTTTGATAAGGTATTAATAAACCTTTTTTAAGCCTAGCGCTACCAGCCAGCAAGGTACTCAGCTACCCGGTAGCATCCTGCGTCCTATCAGCGCTCAGCCTCGATCAAGGTCACCTCACAAGGCGGGAGGGGGAACCAGAAATGCGTCACACGGACTTTTTTCCCATCATTCCTACTTACGCGTCGCGTTTTCGCGCGCTTGAAAATTTTCACTTTTCATTTAATCGCGAAAAATAGATATCGTCATTTAAAAATGTAAAAGCGTGAAATAAGTACTCCAGGAGTAATAATCTTTCGATTTAGGCAATAAAAAAATAATAGGAAACCACCCTATTAGAATTATATCCGCCAACATTCATTCGCTTCTGGGGAAATTCTTATACCATAATCGGCCGAACTATATGTTGATGCCGGAATACAGCAGTTTTCAGTGGGCAAACAAAACTTTTATGTTCCAATTTTTCGGAAATATTTCAAACTGAAAACCGCTGAAATATATCTTTTTAACGAAAAAACAACCATCCCTAATCCTAAACTTACGCGGAATCGTGGATAACAAAATACGTATCTATGATTGCAGTAATTCGAGTTGTAGTTTTATCCTTGAGGATGCTGGTAAGGAAACCGCGATATTTAATTTTTTGAAAAACAGGTCACTAAGTATTGGGTTTTAAACTAATTTTAACACTTTTCATAATCTAAAAAACTTCATGATTTCATTGAAACAAAACATTGAAAATTCTTGATTTTTCGATATTTGTTTCTTTCATGAAGAAATATTATTGAGTTTTTTTATTTCGGGGGAGAGGGGGAGGTCCGGAACCCTGGTCCCCCTGAAATATAAGTAATTCTGTTTTAATTTAAACCGTGTTCAAAACCGAACCATTCTTTAATGATATCCAGGGACGGATTTTTAGATTAAAAGATGCCCTAGGGCAGCGGTTCCCAAACTGGGGGTCGCGGGCCGTTAGGAAAGGGGTCGCGAGATGTATAAAAATAATATGGTGAACTATGAACTTAAACTTTGACCACCATTTTTAAGGGGTCGCGGCTAAAACGTATGGGCTAAAATGGGTCGTGGAAAGAAAAAGTTCGGGAACCGCTGCCCTAGGGTAATGCTCTTATGAGGCCTTTTTACTACCCATTTTTAAGTTTGTTAGTCACCTGTGAGATAATAAAATGCGTCATTACAGTGGGATAGATATGTATATTAATATTTTCAATGAAACATGCTATGATCGGTACCTACTAACTTCTACAGAAACGTGACACGGATTATACATTTAAAAAGTCAATAATGTAGAGTGAATATACACTTTACAAATTAAAGTTTGAAATATCAATTTCTGATCAAATTCATGGAACTTTTGGGTTCATACGGAGCATTGAATATTTCGGAAACATTTACCAAACCAGTTTGATAAATACTACCAATATATTCGCAGCAGCTTTGTAAATACTACTAAAATCAAAATGATGATAAAACCGACGTAGCGTGCGCATATGAAATATTTTCAACCAGGAAAAAATTCTTCTGCTTAAAAATCATAAAATAAGGAGTTGGACGCAAGTTTCTGCAAAAGAAATACAAAAAAGTGGAGAAATACCTGTAATATGCCTTCAGACGGCATTGAACACTAGCATGGAACTTGAACATGAAATGGAATCTAACGCCAGGGTGTTTTTTTTTGGAATCTTTAAATTGCAATTGTGTATTGGCTATAAAACAGTAACGATAGACCGACAGTCCGATAGATTTCGCAAAAGTATCAGTGAATTCGATCAAACCGAGCAATAGAGGTCGATAATTGTTACCAAGCAAGCAAGCACGTTCGTAAAATGAATCATTTCGATGAATGTTACCAAACTTGAAGCGTATCGAATCTATGCAGTTATTTTTAGCAAACTCTTTCGTACAATCGACCAAGTTATGAAATGTCGAAATTTTCCATAATATTTAGCAAGAACGCTTCATCAAATAAATCAAGTGCTTTATTATTTGCAACAAAGTTTAAGTATATTTAACAGAAATACTCCCTGACATGCTTGTTTGATGGTTATTAACTAACCTTTTCTTTTTGGTCTAGACCAGTATTGATATTGAGGCTCAAGGCTGGAGTCTAGTTAGCCAACAGGAAAAATCCGGCCCTTAAGATGACCCTGTACAATTGAATCGGCAAATCTCCCTCCAATGCTTCTGGCGGCAGTTAATTCCTTCCTCACAAGAGGGCGGGCGGTCTCTCCTCTCTCTCTCTCTCGCCGTCCACTCCTCCATACACCTCTTGAGACCTTATGGTCGCCTCACGTAAATAGTCTCCGACATGGAGTATCCTCGACCAAATGGCCGATTCTCTCTCGCGGAGGGAGGAGGAGGGCGATCCAAACTCCTCGCCCATTCGCGCTTCGAGTGACTTTGAGTCGATAGAAATCGCAATATCTCGAGATAGAAGAGTGGGGTGGGAGAGGGAGGAATGGAGGAGGACTTCTCCCTGAGAAAAAGGTGGACTCGAACCGACGTCATCGTGGGGATGGGAAAGGAAGGGGAACCAAACGTTTCCTCCCTCACTCTCTCTAATCCTCCAATGGCTTCCTCAGTAGGTATCTGTCACGTGGGAGTTCCCCTCCACAGGTTGCCGCGGCGACCGAGAATATTGTTGCGCGTTCGTTCGTAGCGCGTTACCTCCTCTCGATACATGTTCCCCGGCGCGATTGTTACGTATTGTGACGAGTTTACTCGTCATGCTGCACTCCCCGAGCGCCAGGAGTTCACTCCCTCTGCCGGAACATCCACATTTCGATTGTCATCTATTTGAAATTTGTTAAGCCTATTATTGTGTTCGTCCTTATTGCCTTGTCTACACTACACACTTAAGTGACTTCACTTAAATATAATCTTCAATGTGGTGCGGTAGCTACACTTGAGCTTTAAGTCGACTTCAGCACCGTGATTGTCTATATCGGGAAACAGTTATGTTGACAGATGAAGGTCTAGGAGAGCAATCAGTGATTCTTTGATTCAAAGCGACAATTATTTGAAATAAACTTCCAAACTCCGTGAATTTTTGGATTTAGAAGGTTAAAAGGAAAGACCGATTTCAGTTCCTGAGGGAACGCTATATGGCGAGAGGTGATGGAGCCAGAGGAATTTAGAATTACTAAGCGTGACTTCGTGGAATGACATATTCATTACGTAAAGTATAACACTTATTGCTAGTCAAATTCCACTGCTTTATTAAAACCATTGATGTTAAATTTCAACCATTAATTCCTCCCACGTCCAATGAAATCGCCATATCTTATCTCCCTCGGCATCCCTAGGACTAAAATTAAAGCCCTATACAATAGTTTCAATAAGTGTGTGGGATGTTACTGAGTGCATTCTTTTAAGTTATTTTCGATTATGACACCATGGAAAATAAACTGTTTTACCGGATCCTCTGCCGTCGTCTCATTGTCAGTCTTAAAATTCCTTAAAACGTTTCTAAGTTTTATAAATCGAGTTTCACCGTGAGCAACAGGCATAGCAATTAGTTTTCACGGAAATAAAACCAACAATAAGATGAGAAACGCTGCAAAATAAATTCGTCGAATTAATATCCCCAACACTAGAAATTAACTAACGAAATAGAACGCTCAATAACCACATCATACAATACAGCACAACTTAGAACATAATCAACGGGATGATGTGAGATGGGTATTATGTGCCATTTACAACACATGAAGAGCTTCAACCGTGCGGAAACAGTTACCTACGCAATTTAAGTTGGGTTCTAAGATGACTTAAGTGGAGGTGTACTTAAATGAAGCTGGTGACACCTACACTACCAACTTAAATACAGAGCCAACTTAAGTAGTCACTTAAGTTACTAGTGTAGACCCGGCATATGGGCGTATTGTGAAAATGTTTTGTACCATTTGTCTGGTAATTTTTTCCTTAGAATGAATGCAAGGAATCGCATTATTTCACAAAATGCTCACGTTAAAAAGCTGTCCCGGTAAACCTCCATCACCTCAACCAGCCCCTTAACAATACAATGATTGTTGGACGTTTTTGCCGTGTTGCGTGCGCAGGGTGCTGTTTGTGTTCGCAAAAACTTAAAAATTAACAATCAAAACAATAATGAGGACAAATTTTTTAATGACGATTTAATATTTCTATTATTTTATCCTTTTTTATTGCGAGTAGCATGTTTTATAATTCCGTATATATTTTTTTCTTTTTTCATTTTTTTTAAATTTTGCTCATAATACTGCAACATTAAAAATTCACAATATTCTCCCATTTGAACTTTACTAGGAAAGGAAAGACAGAAAAAAATACAGTAATTCATTGATATTATAAATATTTTGCCGTCCTTGGTGGCGGCGGGGTAAAGTCCTCGCCTGCCAAACAAGAGGTACGGGTTTGAGTCCCGCCCGGGTACTTTTCCTCTATCCAGAGTTTGGATGTTCGTGCACGTATAATTGTTGGGATGATTAACTAACCTCGATGTAAAAGGCCAATAGGTACGTGCTGTTTTCGGTGGTATATTAAAAAATTTATAATTTCCAGTTAACGTTATGCCGGCTACTAATAAACGGTTATTACTGTTAATTTCTGAATAATTATTATCGTAGTTATCATAAAATAGGTTTTGATGGCTCATGATCAGAATTTTATGTGATTTTATTCACGATATATATACCTACGTCTTTCAAAGAAAGGCAGAGATCACAATGTTTTTATGTACCATAAGTGTGGCTATTTTTTCCTATAGGATACAATAAGGCATTGATATTTTAAATGAAAGAGAATTGGTCCATGAAATAATCTTTGCGAACATAATTGTTTATAACTCGTGTACAAATGCTAATTTTATCTAACTGTGCCTTGAGAATACTGTAGGTACCGACAAAACTTTTTTTTTTGTTCCGGTAATTATCGCGTAAAGTTCCGTCTAAAAATAATTCTAATTCTTTTCCTGGCGCATGAATATTTTAATTAATTGTATTGGCACATGGAATGTAGCGTGAGACAAGATATAACAGTAAAAAATATATTGAAGCCTGCCAAAGCAATACCATTACCCTGGCTGGGGCGTTTTCTTGGGGCGCAAAGCCTCCTCCAAGTTTACCCATTATGACCGAATGTTGCTTCTGAGAAACATAAAAAATGTATACATTTTCAGCTTTATTCAGGAAAATTTTAAACTACGTGTTCTTTTGTGCTGGCGATGTTTAATGGCGAAATATGTAGCGGCCACAATAAGTATGATTGAGTAGTAAGTTTTCACATTTTTAAAATGAAACGTCTTGAAAATTCAATTACTCCCAGGAGCAGCTCTGGGTTAGAAAGTGTTAAAAGGACCGTCGCAAAATTCTGTCACCCGAGTAAGAAGACTAATGTCTCAAAGAAAAAAATCATTCTATTTTTTAACAATCTACGTCATATTATATCTTATATATTTCTGAATTAACTGATGGATTGAGGACTACCTTGATGTTAATTATAATTTTATTGTGCTAATAATTACGTTGCCGAACGAAAGGGATAGAGACATCATTTTTTTTACCGTATGTTGTATCCAAAGGTTTGCAATCTAGTCTTCAGAGGCTTCATATAATACGCTTCTTAGTATGTTCATCACCATCATTACCACTAGTCAACAATGCGAAGATTGATACGGAGGTTTCCGCAGTGATTAAATTGAAGATTATTTTTCGTGTAAATGCCGCGTCGACTCATTTTTGGCTCGTCAAACTCTCGTCCGCAAAAAATGAGTCGACGCGGAAATAACCCGAAAAATAATCTTCAATCCTAAGATTGGTTTGACGCAGCTCTCCACACAATTCTTCCATCAGCTATTCTTCTCTCACCTGAGTATTTCTTCTCTTTCACATCTTTCTTTACCTGTTCCATGTATTTTGTTCGAGGTCTTCCTTTTCCGTTCTTGCCATCCACTTGTCCCTCGACGATTGTCTTCATCAGGCGATCATGTCTAAAGATGTGGCCTATAAGGTTGTTCCGTCTTCTAATTAAGGTTTTCATGAGGCTTCTCTTCTCTCCTACTCTTCTTAGGACTTCTTCATTACTAACTCGGTCGAACCATTTGATCCTCATCATTCTTCTGTAGCACCACATTTCGAAGGGCTCTATCTTTGCTTTCTCCGCTTCTGTCATTATCCATGCCTCACTTCCGTAGAGAAGCATACTCCAAATGTAAGTTCTGATCAAACTGGGGGTCTCTTCTGCGCTGGCTTGCAGCCACAACCGTGAACTCCATGTATACTCCAAATGTTGGTTCATTTGTACGCCATTAACTGATAATTATTTAAGTATCCTATCGATCAAAGTAGTGGATTATTTGCGAATAAATCCGGTGGTCTCCCCTGCACTCATGGACTAACCTATTGAAATAACTATAAGGCAAACCCCCTTTCATTCTATCTTTTTTTTAAACCTGTTATCTTCCTTCCTCGTCCTTTTTAATCCGACATTCTACCCTCTAAAACTGTTTACAACGTCCCATCCACGCTGATTATTGGCTCCAGCAATATAATTTATAATAATAACAATAATATGTAATATAACAATATATAATATAGTATGTTATACTTTCTTCGTCCTATCTCACTTGGAAGTGGCAAAATGAAATTCCGTTACCTCCCGACTGGCTGAAGTCGAGAAAAACAGCAGCCTAAAAACTCTTCGAAAAATATTACTGAGAACTTCAGGCTTGACTTTGTGAAACCTCTCCATAGATGTAACTACGTTACGAAACCCGAGTCGTGCCCATATTAATGTAATAGTGAACCTGACAAAGTTTTGCTCCTTTGTTTTTACGAAAAATGTTTTTTTTTTAGCCCAGAAGTGGAAGCTTCGCTTAAGAACGTTGCCCCGGAAGAGCGTGTCATTATCACGAAAATGTCTAAATTTGATCTTAAGGCTGGGACACAATCAACGTGAACTCGTGACGTGATCTGTTCACGGGAATACACGCGGAGATGGTTGACGGGAAATCGTAGGTTACGGACACATCCAGCGTGAACGAAGACGCGACCGCGGAACATATACGTACGTGAGAGATGGCCGGCAAATAATCTCAATATTGGTGACATTGCGCTATCGTATTCTTGATACTAGCTGAAAGCTCTCGTTAGATTAAGCTCAAATATTAATTTTTTCTGGCAATTATAATCGCACATTTTCATCCAACCTTAGTTATTTGGCTTCTTAAAAATCCATAGTAATAAATAAAATGTCGAAAAGACTGGATAGCACACTAAAATTGTTTACGTGGTAACTGCAACGTGCATCCAAGGAAAAATTGCTTGCGTTGCCATAGCTCTGTAACGAATGAGTTGCGACCCCATGTTTATTGACAGAAAATACTTAAAATTGTCAACCCTACCACCTCCAGAAGTACTTATTGCAGATTCCACCTGAAACACCCTCTTAATTTTTAGCATATTTTTTAACTTTCTCACTTTGGTACTTTAATTAGAAATGAGTTTAGAGAATTTTTTCAGGCTTAATGTGGCGGAATTCCAACATATTTGTAAATTTAATTTTAGAGTAATTAAATGAGAGCTTTGACCGAGAGTCAACAATACAGTTGCGCAATCTCCCCCATTTTGCGATTCATTGGTTTAGACATTTATAATGACAAATTTTCGTCCAGCCTTAGTTACTTAACGTCCTTAAAAATCGGGAATATTAAATGAAATGTCGAAAAGACTGGATGCCCAAGAAAAACAGTTGTCATGGTAACCGCTATGTGCATCCAAAAAAGAAATGTTTGCATTTCCATAGCTGTGCAACTATAAGGAGTTGCGACCCCATGTGTTTTTGCGACCTATTATTAATTTTTATGGACAAAAAATGCTTAAAATTGTCTCCCCTACCACCTCCGGAAGTACTTAGGTATTGCAGATTCCACCTGATACATATGTCCTCTATATTTTTTTTAACGTTATCACTTTGGTACTTCAATTGGAAATGAGTTTAGAGACTTTTTTCAGGCTTAATGTGGTGGAATTCCAACATATTTGCAAGTTTAATCTTTGAGTTTAATTAAATGAGAGCTTTGAGCGTGAGTCAACTATACCAATGCGCAATCTCCCCCCAATTTGAGATTAATTATTCCAGGCAATTATAATGGCAAATTTTCGTCCAACCTTAATCACTTAACGTCCTTGAAAATCAGGAATATTAAACAAAGGCTCGATACAGGAGAAAAACCGTTGTCATGGTAACTGCAATGTGCATCCAAAAAAGAAATGTTTGCGTTACCATAGGTGAGTAACTAAGGAGTTGCGACCAGTGGCGCAGCGAGGGCGGGATTTTGGGGGAACCTCCCCAGACCTCGCAGAAATTTTTAAGTTTAATCCATTTTACTTAAATGGATTGATATTACTAATATAATAGCGTAAGTATTAATTAAATATCCGTCAGAAAGCCGTAAAAACTCATTATTTTGAACCATTTATCTTAAAATTTCGCAATTTATTAATCTCGCACCAACCGCTTATCCTGGTGGGTATTCCATACCCCCACACACCCCGGTATTAGTCGCACCTAAACCCCCCCCCAGACTTAATTCCTGGCTGCGCCCCTGGTCATGGTAACTGCAATGTGCATCCAGAAAAGAAATGTTTGCGTTGCCATAGCTGCGTAACTAAGGAGTTGCGACCCCATGTTTATGGACAAAAAAATGCTAAATATTGCCTCCCCCAACATCTTCTGAAATATTGCAGTTTCACCCTGAAACGCCCTGTGTAGTCCAACTCATATTTTATTAAATCCCAGCCGCTTGCACAGCGGAACTTCACATGATTTGGAGTTCTGGTGACGCGGAATGGCGATAGAGATACCTTTTCATCGACTGCGGGCACGAGGTTATCTCTTTTCCTCTCATGCTGCCCGTTCGCCCGCATCCCCTCAAGAATTGACGTATGTTACGCTATCCTCGAGTAAATCAATCGCCCCCAGTCGATAAGCGTAATGGCGGCGGCCGGCGCGCGCCACCGTCCACTGCATCCAACACAAATAAATCTCCGTTTAAATAATAGTTGAACTCGCGATGATGACATGCCCCCTTCCTTAGCGTAAAAATTTTATTTTAATTATCTTCTTCTTTTTTGTGAATTTTGATTCTGATGTAATTAAAAAGACTTGTATAAAAAACGCTTTTACCAAAAGCAATATAAAATGCACTGAAAAGGTATAGTAAAAATAAAATAAAAAAGGATAAAAAAACACCCTTTTTTCCGAAAATCTTATGAAGTGATATAGTAAAATACAAGCTTTTCCTCAATCGGAGAATTAAAGCGTTTCTGACTAGGTTTATTAGAAGAGTGTAGAATTACCTAATAGGGGAGTTAGGATTGGCATTCTCTCTTTATTCTCAGAGTGATGTAAAGCTTACATTTTACTATTTAGTGCAAGTTATTTTTATTTAGGATAAAGCGTGTTTTCATTTTTTTATTTTTCTTCTATTTAGTTAGAAAAGAAATGCGAATTTTAAATTGATTTATAATTTATTATAATATCATTTTCATTATTTTATTTTATAAAAGTTAGGACTATAAGGCTTCCAAAAAGTTCCTCATATATTAAAGAGCGAAATAACAAAGCCTCAAGCGATTTAAGACGCGTGAATTCAACTTGTAATCAACATTTTTAAAACTACTGTAAACAATTAATTATTCACGATTTGAACCAGTAATATCCTATGTACAGCATATTCCTTGTATTCCTCTTGTACCTTTTTAGGCACAAATCTCCTCTTTTACGGGCACCATCGCTTTTGGTTTCCTCGCCCATCCCTAAAAAATTGTACGTTTTTCCCTTAAAAAATAGCATATATGAATCGCTCAATCGTCGCAAGAGGCAACAGCGGGGCAATGAGAAGCCTATTGATGTACAATTTAATTTTTAAAAAGACTTGACAATGAAAACAAATAAGCAAACCAAAAACAAAGATTTCTCTACGCCTCCGGGAGCTATGCATTTTCCTATACTCGAACAGAAATGTAATGCTTTGAGAATTTTAAAAATTATCTCGTAAGTATGCGGGTAAATGCGAAATTTCACTATTTCCAATTTATTTTTAAATTATGCAGAAGTGAAGAGAGACGTGTCGAATGATAGAGAAAAGACGGAATTACCATCCGTCGATTCATGGCGGGAAATGATCGTGTGAAACGGTAATTTTTTCCACCATAATTGGAGAGATCGCTGGAGCTGTCCCTTGAAAGGGATGGATAAAATGATCGTTTGGTTCAGGCTTAACGAAGCGGCTGGGATATTTTACTGGAAGCTTATTCAGCATGTAAAGGGGTTCGGAAAGTGTTCATGAACTAACGGAAAATATCATATTTCGCGGGTATTGTAGTGTCCGATTGTCAAATTTATTTTTATTATTTTACGGTATTGTTTACCTTGCCTGTGTCAGCCGCTAATGTTTGAGGTGCATTTATGCGCTAAGCGATTTTAGTTTGCTGAAAGAAATAGACAGAAGAATTATTTTAAAGCAAAGAATGATCAACAAATAAAGTAATAAAGTGTTACAAATGATATTTAATGTTAGCAAAGACCTCATCGTCGTTGCGTGAGTCGATTCAATACTGATGCGCCACTGTTGGGTGGTAAAATCTTAGACCATATAAGCAACTGTATGCATTCTTATATGGTCTAAGGGTAAAATGAAGCGGTTTGACACAGGGGCGGATCCAGGATATCTTTCTGGGGGGGACAAGCAAGGCCGTATCCAGGATTTTGTTCTGGGGGAGGGGGGCACAAGGATACCTCGTAATACAAAATGAACGCAATGATAATGGGACCGTATTAAAAGTCTTGCATATTTTTTAAGGGTCTGGTGGGGAGGGAGCCCGTGCCCCCGTGCCCCCCCCCCCCTAGATCCGCCTATGGTTTGACAAAAGCCATCTGAACAGTTTAGCGCGGGACTTCTGCGCATGCGCGCGCGGTTCTATCGACCTCGTGTCGGTATCGTGGCCGCCTCGCCGCCGTCTCTTCCCGTCTAACAGTTGAAGACCTCCCGCCGCACCGTGTACGCCGCGTCCGCCTCATTTTCAAATGTAGAGTTCCTGGCGCAAGTGCATTCCTTCCATTCCATTCCGCGGGATGGCACGTGTGCGTGAAAACTCAAAAGAGTAAAAGGTCGAGTTTTAGGGGGAAAATAGCGAAAAATTGTCCTGA
The DNA here is from genome assembly GCF_921293095.1 of Ischnura elegans. Classification (NCBI taxonomy): domain Eukaryota; kingdom Metazoa; phylum Arthropoda; class Insecta; order Odonata; family Coenagrionidae; genus Ischnura; species Ischnura elegans. The sequence continues at coordinate 74,911,879 of NC_060254.1, read as the reverse complement.
ATGGCACATATTTAGTAGATATTAGCTAATTTTGTGGCAAAAGCTTAGAGCACATTCCTTGAATTGAACAAATGACGAACTAAACCACATTGTTGGCGTTATCCCCATGACGAAAAATTGATAAACTAAATCCCTCACATTCCAAATTGTTGCGTTCGCTTGAAATTATTGTGAGCTGACCTATGTGATTTTGAGTTTTGGATGTCGAAGAAAAGCATTTTCTCACCCTTAAGTTAATTAGAAAACCTTTTTGTTTCAGAAGGAGATAAAGGATAGTTTTCATTCGTAGCTTTATGCTAATATTTAGTTTTTCCCGTTTCTTTTGTTGTAATTAACTTAATTTGTTACAAAAGCTCAGCGTACATTCCATGAATTGAACAAATGATGCATTAAACCCATCACATTCCAAATTTTTGGCGTTCTTCTGCGATTGTTTGTTGATCGAAGTGATTTTGAGTTTTGTATGCCGGAGAAAGGCATTTCCTCATCCTTAAGTAAATGAGACAGCCATTTTCATTTAGGTAAAATATGTTTTATTATGTTTAATTCCTAGCTTTAGGCCATTAGATAGTTTTTCACATTTTTTGGAGATAATAACTTTGTAGATATTTTTGTAAAAGTTTTGCGTATATTAGCTCATTTTGTTGCAAACTCTTAGCGTGTATTCCTTGAATTGAACAAATGATGAACTAATCCCCTAACTTTCTGGATTGTTGCATTTTCTTGCAGTTGTGTGTTGACCAAAGTGATTTTTAGTTTTGGATGCCTGAGGAGAGGCTTGTATATTTTTATAAGTTAATTTAACTTCAAATTAATTAGACAGCCATTTTGTTTTAGCAGTAGACGAAATGGGGGTATTTTTTAATCGCAGCTTCAGGTCAATATTTAGTTTTCACGTTTCTTTTATTGATATTAGCTTCTTTTGTTCAAAACCTTAGCATGCATTCCTTTTTCGTAGTTGATAGTATTGTTCTCTTTATGTACTAAGAATAATATTCAGATTTCCTCATTTTTGCAGCAATTCACTTTCTGGTTTGACATTTTTAAGATCAGGTGTATTATTTCTCATTTCTAATGCTCAACAAATTTCTCCGTTTCGGTTTTTTTGTAGTTAAATGGGAGCCAAAGAGCAATATCATTCATACCAAATATTTTTTTTTGTTCTGAATTTCCATAACGATTTTATGTTTGTTCATCGTATTCATAACCCGGAAACTGTGAATAAACTCAAAGTTATGGGAATATGTTCGTAGATAGTTGACATTAACTTACTTTTTTTAGCAATAAACGATTAAATTCGCCTCGTAGCGTATCTCTTGTGGGCTAATACGTATATTGAAAATTATCATAGCGACGAGAGAGCCACCGTTTACGGCGACCGGTTGAGGTCATTGGAGTCGCGGGAGTGGAGAATTCTGTATACAATATTTATGTTCATATCCACGAATATTACATTAGAGTAATCTAAAACCGCCGCTACGTTTTTTGTCGCTCCGCGCACATTAAAATCAGATTTCAATATCGCCACTGGCGGCACTAATAGTCATCAATTGGACTTTTCTTAATGAGCCAAAAAATCATAGAAACCACACATTTAAAGCATACGAGACGATATTCATCTATAAAAGACCGCTTTCATTACGGTTATATGAGAAGGTCACACTGAACGAGATACTGTTGCCTAGCGGAGCCGCCGAACAACATGTGCGAGAAACGGCAAAAGATACAGCGCCTAACCGCCATGTTTGTGAGCCAGCCGGCGGGCGCCGTTCCGCACGGTGTCCCTAATGGGGACACCTGCTATCCGGATGGGATGAAACGCAGGAGGTACGAAGTCCTCCAGGAATGAGGGAGGCTTGCAAGAGGCAGACGGGCTGAGAAAGGGGATTTAGGCGGAAAGGTTTCTAACGCCCTTGGGCGGTGTGAGGTGGGTGGTGTCTGTCCTACAAAGCGCCGTCGTGGAAGGCGCTATCTTAGTCGTCGTCACATTATCACGTGCTCGCGAAGGCGTTACGAATCACCGCGAACCCGTCATTCGATCCCAGGCGAACATAGTGCCGCAGAAGGTGGTCAGACTAGCCCGACGCAAAGGGAAAACTCGTCGAGTTATTGTTTTCTTTTTTTCCCCCGACCATACCCCTGCAGCTGAGGTTATGATGAAGCGGCTATTATGATCGTCGGAGCTGGAACGATGTGGCGGGAAACATCCCGTTGTACGAGTGCTCCTAAACCAAATGCGCATGCGCAGTAGACTCTCTAAGCTTTCATAGGAGATGTATAGAGGAATAATCAGCTTTTGTGTTTTGGATCAAGATAGAAACGGCGAAATCCGAGTTGTGTGATGGAACTAATTGCCTGACTACGACAATAGTGTTTGTTTTCATGTTGTTTACTAAGATTTGAAAGTTTATTTAAGTTATATTCATGCTCGCGGAGTTGGAGAAATACCAAGATTTTGATCAAGTATGACTTCAATGAAAAATATTTGTAGTTTTTCATATTTAATTATTGATGCTGACATTACCAGGGATTTGTTGATAGTTGTTGATCAAAGTAGGAAGGCGAAAATCTCAAAGAAAATTAAAAGAATTTGGGACAACTAAAACAATTTGAGAAAAAACGTTTGACGTTACATAGTATTTACCTTCCTTACTGTTTTCATTTACCGTCACAACACGGTTGTTGGGGTGTCATAGCTGGACTTGGCTTTTGTTTACTTCACATTATCATATTCAGTCTTGCATACATATCCCCTGAATTATCGTTGCCCATTTATCCATCTATTTAGCGTGTTACTTCCCCTCGCTTACTGACGACGCGACGGTGGCGAGTATAGACCACATCTTTGAGGCGGGCCAATATCAATGTAAGGTTAAGTTTCACTAAATTTAAGTAAGGAAACACTACAATATTTTGTATTTAAAGTTAATTTAAACTTTTCAAAAGTATTGTGGAAATACAAATACTTATACTAGTTTATCGAGTACCTATTTCGCTGGTTCTGATCTGCGATTAAAATAATTCGGATTGTTTACTTAATATTTTCTTTATTTTCCTTATTTCGGTAGTTTATGCAATAATATTATATCCAAGTATTATTAAGCAATTAACTAGAGGACAAGCTTGAGGTCGCTCAACTTTATTGGCTGCTGTTGAATGCTGACACTCTCTGTCGCCTAGGTGACACTCATAGATACAATGGGTGTATTTTTATATATGCCACACTGCACGGGATGGGCCATCCATTGCCTTCAATTCCATCTTACATTCGCCCCTGACTTAGGTAATCGTGTCAAAAGAAAACTATTATTTTCAAATTCTACCTATCTCAAACCTTAAATTTTCTCATATTTATCCGATCTAAGCTTACGTACAAATAACGCAGCAATTCCACATAAAATAAATAAAAAATATAAACACGGAATACAAGGTATTCCAATATTCTGCATCGAATATTGTATCACTGCCGGAATCTAAGACAAAAAATCCTGTTATTTTGGTCAATAAAATTATATTGAATTTCGGTATCCATGTCCAAACATGCGTACAGAAATGTGAAAAAATATTATAAAGATGTGTGCCTGTAAACGATTTAAGTTTTTCCTGGTGAATACTTCTGACAAATGTTTCTCGGGTTTGCATCCAGGTTAAAAAAAAACATAGCTGTATGAAAAACATAAGGGTTAAACGTGAAGAATTTCAAAAGACCTACAGCCAATCGGACGACACCTGAGCCGTATTGTTGTCTCCGTAAACGGTCGATCCTGTTCAGTGTGAAATTGAACTTCATTCAAGTAACACAGCCTTGAGGATGGAAGACAAGTCGTCTTCCGAAACGTCGGCTTACATAAAAGCTTTAACCTGGATGCAAACCCGAGAAACATTTGTCAGATGTGTGCCTGTGTTTGTAATGCTTTGGGTAAATGCTTTACTGATGCTTTAATACCCTTTCAATCCAGCTCGTCAATAAAGTGTATCGATTTTTTTTAAATATTTCCCATCTTCTCTCTGGCCGTGAGAAGTTATACGGTTGGTGATTGATGTAAGTTAAGCTTCGTTTCGAGAAATGTCATAATCTCAGTAAAAAAAATTGCAAATTAACGCCATATTTTGAGAATGCGTTCTGTTCAACATCCGGATGTATGATTGTAGGACTTCTTGCGATCATTTATTTATTTATTTAAGGAGTCGCTCACATACAGCATTTCTGCCAATTTATAGTGACGCAGTAACAAACATAAAATTTTAACATAAAAAAATTTGAACAGAGAGCAGTGGCATAAGATAGTAAAGAACAAAATAGAAGGCACGAGGAAAGGGAGGTGTAGAGGGAGGTTTATTTACTTGCTGAGGAATGGGACATGGCGAGTTTGATAAATGAGTTTAAGGGCAGAAAAAACGGGTCAATATTGTCTGGTAATGAATTGAGCAAGGAGCAAAGGCGGTGTTGGAGGGATCGCTTAACGAGGGATAGTCTGGGGATAGGCGTATGGAGCAAGGAATGTGTACGAGTGGGTCGGCAAGGCACTCTGAAATTTATGGATGAAATCAAATCAGGACAATCAATGTGTGAATTTATCATGCATTACGTTAAGACGCCTTATTTCAAATATTGGATCACCCCACAATCTTACCCAAAGGTTTGATGTCCGCTACTTCTTCCCTGACATCAACCACCGACCATGACGTATATGGCTATGGTAAAAACGAGTAATTTATAAACTTTATGGCCGGGTAGGAAACTTGGCGAAACTAAGGCATTATAACGGCGTTGAGTAAACTGGATTAGTCCACATACTTCGCTAACTTCGAAGCAACCAGTTTCTACTATTTGAGTGCAATTTAAATGGTGGTAAACGATAAAGCGATAAGTTAGCTAAGATTTAAATTACTGTTGTAATCAGGTTCTAATTGAGGGACATTCGCGATTCAAATCGAATACTTTTCGTAGGTAGGTACTCAATAAACGTTTCACGTCAAGGTTAAAAAAATGCAATATAAAGGCAAATGAAATGTGAATAATGTAATACTTTTATTTTTAAAGTTTCTCTTTGCTTGCTATTTGAGCTCACTGTTACGCCATTTTCATTTTACTAACGTGTTTGGCTTCAATTGCAGCATTCATTTGGCTATAATTTGAAAAAAAGTCGCCATCTTGTTGTATTTCTATCACTAATCTTATGGTATAAAGGACTTTTGCATGTCCTTTCTTTACCAAAATTACGTATACATTCTAGTAGAAATAAATATTTCCCCTGTGCTGAGATACGTTCTGCCTTGAGAGGCAGTATAAACATGTGGATTCTCCGTTTCTATTTTCAGCACATGTGGGCGCGATAGTCTAATTTTCTTTCCCGTCCGTCGATCAAATTCATTGAGAAGAGTATATTGTAACAATTTCACCAAAATGACTATTAGTTCGTCGTACGTGCCAGTCTCCTTTAGGTATGAAGATCGCTTTCAAACGATATCACCAGGGCCGGATATAGATGAAAAGATTATTATTATTAGCATTAGCCTATCATACTTATGAGGCCATTCCACCTCCCGTTTTCATGTTCTTAACCTACATGAGATATAATAAAATATATCATAGTATCATACTGTATATCTATATGTTAAATGAAACAAGTTGCGATTAGTACAGTGGCGGATACAGATGGGGGGCGCGCGCCCCTCCCTTGCGGGTCCGGCCGTATTGACAAACATTGCAGAACCACGATTGTGACTTTTTTATATCATAAGATGGCATTGTCTTATATATGTGTATAATTACTTTAATTAAAATTTTATTTTACTCTGCCTGTGACTTGATTATTTTTTATCGCGATAAAAGTAAAGGCAACTCAATGTATCTTTTGCGCCCCCCCCTTGAGTGTTTTCTGTATCCGCCACTGGATTGGTACTAATCATAGCAATCAGTGTACTTATGAACCATACTTTGGTGCAATCCATTATATTCACACGAACAGATCCAATGATCCTAACGCGTTAATCTCAACCAATAAATATTTATATTTGTTCATTAGTCATATCAGGCCGGAAACTAGGGCGGGACTGGAGGTGCACGTTCCCCAGACGACAGATTTCAGGGGTCGGCAAAATTTAAATTTTTTAATTAATAAAAATATTAAATAAGTTATTTAATATTCCCGATTAAATTATTTATCAATAATTATTAAATTATAAATTAGTAATCAATAGTATTAATAAAACTTCTTACTGTCTCACATAAAGTGTGTAATTTCAAATACCGATTCTCAATAAATAGCTTATGATTATGGACTTATTATACTTTTATGATGGGGTAAGGAGAGGGAGGGATCGAGGGGGGATCAAGCTAGGGGGACGGAAAACTGATCTTTGCCCCCCCCCCCCCCCCCCATGACAAAACTCCAAGCCAAGCGTGATGGAGTGGAATATTTCCACATTGAAACGGTTCTTCCTCTCCACGATTAATCATCGTGGAAAATTGCAACTGTTTATTTCAAAAGTTTAATTTTTATATTGCTTACGATTTGAATGTAGACCCCTTTTGATCTCCAGGCCATAGGCTGAAGCATAGAAGAAGCATACAGGAAAATCCAGTTCTGGATTACGCTAATCGTGAGGAGCTGGGCAAGTGGCTCCCCAAGGCGGAAGAGTCCAGTGGCTTTTCAGGGCTAAACCTCTCCCTCGGTCGATCATCACACCACCATCGGCTCCTTTTGTCCCCCGTTGAGGACACGTGGTGCGCGGGGACAATAATCAAGCAGGAGGTGGACGCAACAATGCGCGCGGAGCGAAGCCCCTCGGCCGCAGGAGGCGCTGGCGGCGAGCGCACCGCGTACCCAGCCATTGAATGCGCTTGATACCACGCCGCGCGCCGATGACGACAAACACGTAGGCCTGAATTTCTAGCAGGGGCGCTTGAGGACGTGGTGTGTGACCGCAGCCGTTGCGGACTCATTGCGGAATTCTCTCCACCGACTGATCAGCGGAAAGCGGCGGTTACGCTGGCTCTCCGCAGCACCGCAGACGCGCTGTCGGCGCCCCGGCGAACATGATGGCGCGGGAGGTGGTTTCTTGTGGAGAGCGGCAACGTCGTGGGGAGAATGCAGACGGACGCCTGCCTTGTGTTCCCCCCCTTTCTCTCCCATAGGGGGCGAGCGTATTTTCTCGCGAAGTCGTGCTCGCTATTTTCGCTAAGCGTCTGCTGGTAACAGGCAATTGCCAGGCCAGTGGCGAAGCGAGGGGGAGAGGTCCGGTGAGTTCGGACATCCTCGCCCAAATATAAAAACACAATCAGGGCCGGTTGTCGACATCTTTCAAGTGTAATAACAATCCGTCCCCTTAAAAATAGCCTAAGAGGTGGTAGGGATTATCCCTGCTTACATTTTAAAAATAAATACAAATACTCGGGGAATAATGATGGGGACTTAAATATCTTCGTGAACTCATGAAGTGCTTTCTCATATATATTTAGTGTGATATTTTTAGAGCTTAAATACCAATTATACATATAATTGGACTGAGCGTTTTGGTATCCTAAGCCAGTGGTGTAGCAAGGGGGGAACATCCTGGGGGGCTCGAGTCCCCCCTCCCCCAATACAAAAACACAATTACTTTTCTTCATAAAAGAAACAAAATATTGAAAAATCATGTATTTACAAAAGGTTTCTTTGGCAAATTAATTTTTTTAGATTATGAAAAGTGTTAAACTTAGTTTAAAACCCTCTACTTAGTACCCTGTTTTCCATAAATTTCTCTCCCTGGTTTTGGACACCCCACCCACACTTGAAATTCCTGGCTGCACCACTGGCCATAGACAGGATTATTGGCTAGTCGGGGCATGTAAGTTAACATACTTATGTTTTTTTAAAGATAGACATAGGTTGTCAGGTTGGGCAAAAAGTATACGTTATTGGGGTGGTGGGAGGAGTATAATGAATGAAAGAAAAAAATGCTTGCATTTCAAGTTTGTTTTGAAACACACGATGCAAAAATTAAAATTTTTGAAAAGTAAAGAAGAGGAGGCTATAAAAAAATTTAACTGTGGTGTGGGACGAGATGAATGAAAATTCTCTTACTACATATATTTGGTGAATTTGGATAACTATAGTTCAACCCGTCAACTGTCCACTCTAATTACATAATTTTCCAATGTATATAATTTGTAAAAAAAAACTCGTTTAAATTTCTAGCACCCAAAGTAATATGAAGGGAAATGGTATTTTGTTACTCTTTAACTCAGTTATTTTTTATTGTAGCCAAAATCAATTTTGCTAAACTATAACCACAAATTGTCAATGAAATATTCTGTAGAACAAGTTACTGCAGAGAACAAGTTACACTAGTCAGATTAAAGCATAACTTCCATAAAATTGTAGCAATAAGTATGAAAGAAAATAAAAATAAATGAATAAAAAATTAATTTATTTATCCGTCCTATAAAAAATTCCCAACCCTCTATTTTCAGTGAAACTATTTTCAGCCAGCAAAAATTGAAACTGCTGCACTAAACCCAATGCTTAGCATGGACAATCTGGTCCTTGGCCTTTGGGACCTCTGAGATCCAGTCTCCACTGACATAGTAGATATTATAAAAATATTATTTAAAAATTACATAAGTATTGTAACTTTCATGGTGATCAGGGCATTGACGTTGAAATATGTTGATCAGCTAACATTCCTTTTTATATTATACATACGTATGCCCCTTCCTTCATTCATAAAATGCCATGAGTGCAAAGATACGTTGATATAAATCGCCAAAGAGGAAAGAAAAGGATAGGAATACGTAACAGAAATAGACAAGGATGATTGTGCTGCAGCAGATGTCTAAAGCCAGAAATCAGAAGGTAAGAAGGAGTACCTCAGCATGCACCCATTTCCTGACAAACACATTTCATTAGATATGATGTGTTATTTGAGTTCACCCTATGTTGTTGCCAGCGCAGTGCCGAATTTTAATACCAATTACCCGGGGAGAGGCCGGAACACCATTCCAGGGCATTCAGGCCAAAATTAAGCACTGACTAGGACATAATATTACCTTCGAGGCAGTGGATGTGGAGTGCTTAGAAATGGTAATGGCTCCAATGAATAGACATGGATGTTTTTCAGATCAGGGGTGAATATGAGGTAGGGGCCCATGGGTCCTGCCCCCCTCCCCCAAAATGGAAAAAATTAATTCATCTGAATAAATATAAACATAATTCCAATGAGAAAATAGTGACACACAGTTAATACCTCTTTAAAACAATAGTATTTTAAGAATGAACCTACTAATTATTTGTTTGCTGACTTTAGCTACTAAAATCTAATGTAGAACATACTTTGTGATTACTAATAACTTATTATTGGCATTGCCCTTCCCCCAAAAAAATATTATCTATACTCGGCACTGGTTCAAATCAATAGGGAATAAGCATGCTTAATAAAACCAACTGGAAATCATGATTTTTGAAGGCTGTTTTACCCTATACGAAGTGTTTTTATTTGTGTATGGACTGAAGGAAACTGTCACTCCTAGGATTTGACCAGGGTGTGCATTACCTTCCCATCCTGGGGGTCCACGTTCGAATCCAAGGAATGGCAGAGAATTTTCAGTGTTTGTCCAATCCCTTCATGAGTTCTTTGTGGAGGTCACTTCAAGTTCATCTCTCTAAACGTAAGATGGGACGTTAAGCCGTGGTCCTCCTTTCTCTAGGACCAGATTGGTGCCAGTGCTGGGTTTCTTTTCAACTTTCCTTTCCTGCTCTTCCCTCATAGTGAAAATAACCAGACCTGTCAGTCGCCTCTTCTAAATATCTACTGAAAAAAGTCCTGATCAATTTTTGTGGGGCAGTCTTCACAGTTCTCATGATCAATCACTTCTGTTTTCTTCTCTCACCTTTAACAAAATTTTTCTGCAATTTCTGGGTATTTTACCCTAGGCTGTCTCAGCTGTTTTGGATAGTAGAGTGTGTGAAGTCAAGAACCACAAATTGTGTTTACAACTTGATTTAAATTTCATCAATTTTGTATAAACCAGATACTTGCATGTACACAAAACTTATCTCCTAGTTTTATAAGAAGCATTATTGAATATGTCCACTATGTATAATATTGTATGTTACTTTTGTTTCCTTTTATCGGCATTATTTTAATGTTATACATTGATGAGTTCTATATCATATGACTTGCTGAACTATAAATTTATAATAATTTTTTTCAGGAAGTCACTGCATTCACTCGAACATTGGAGCCATCTCTCGGAGGAAAGGTGTGCTTTGACCAGTTCCATTCCAGTGTACTGATGTGGCTGTATGGCACAAGCGGTAAGTGCGTGAATGTTTTTAAATCATCTATTTTGCTGCCAATGCAGATGGGTATTTCTACTTAACCCATTTCTGCCAAGAAAACGTTCTGCTTGTGTTATTGAAGATACTTAGGTACGTTGCTCCTGTGGTCATCTTTAGCAATCCCATGAAATATTCTGGTTATACATTAACTTGTTCCTACAGAATTAACCGTAACCTTATAGCCAGTGGCGTAACTATGGGGGGGGATGAGGGGATAGTTTCCCCCCCAAAGCCTTAGAGAAATAAGAAAATTATTTAAAACTATTGCCTAGTTTTGACATACAATACTGCACCTGCTTAAAGCTAAACTTTTAATGAGAATATAATTTGAAATGTATTTCTAAGCATGTCATTTTAAAAAAAATTTCCTGAATCCCCTGTTGCCTGGGGGAGGGGGTGGCCACCCCATCCCCTCCCAAAGCATATTCCTAGTTACGCCTCCGCATATATATTCTACACAAAGTGATGGTAACGAAGTTAGTATCTAAAGTAGTTCAATGTCTACAAGTGACTTTGATAGAGAGGATGAATCATTAGGGAAAGTACAGTAAACTCTTGATTTTACGAAGCAGGATTTTACGAAGTTTTCGATTATACGAAGTGATATTGCGGTCCCGGTGAAAAGCCTATGCTAAATACATGGCGCTATTCGATTATACGAAGTTTCGATTATACGAAATTTTTTGAATTTACGAACCTCGGCTCGGTCCCTAGGAGCAAATGGCATTCGTTTATACGAACTACGGCGAAAAATTTGTCAACAAAACTAGTTACGCCGGCGTAAGTAGCTAAAAAATCAGCGCTTCCAACTGTGGTCCATCAAAAGTGCGAAATCCTAAATGATAATGCAACTTTGGAGAGAAATTGGTCGCCAAAAACCTCACTGTGGGAATTTAGGGGGAGTAGGAGTTCAGTTAAAATATCGCGGCTGACATTATGCTCCTATTTACGTGCGTGTTCGTAAACATAGCATCGACAATAATTCGTAGTTTAACATGTCAGGAAGGTCGCGCGGAGTATTTCGTACACCCCTAATTAACCCTTTGCACTGCTGTGAACGTACTTCGAAGACTACTTGACTACTTTTCGCCGAAGCACTTCGAAGGGTCCCTAATCCGGGACCCTCTCCTCGACGAGCTCACCCTCGCTGGCCCCTGAAACTGGGCTATTTTTTAATGAATTACCTGACGCAACCCTGGGTTTCAAAGGGCAAAGGTGCCATGGGGGGAAAAAGAGTAAAGTGCGTGTTACTGTGGGGCTGTGCGTCAACCAAACGGGCACGGACAAAATAAGCCCGTTGTCATTGGGAAATTTGAAAGGCCACGGTGCTTAAAACATGTAAAATTGGAAGCCCTCCCCGTTTTTTACCATGCAAATAAAAACAGCTGGATGACCCGAGAAATTTTCCAGCAAACTGTTATACGTCTACAGAGAAAAATTGCTGGAGAGAACAGCAAAATTGTTTTAATAATGGATAATGCCACCGTTCATAAATACGTGGAAGATCTAAAATTGGCTAATGTACGAGTCCTCTTTTTACCCCCGAACTCGACCAGCAAGTCCCAGCCCTTGGACCAAGGCATTATCCAGGATTTTAAAGTCCTATACCGGAAGAAGCTTGAGCGGTATTACTTGCGATGGATCGGTATGTATACATTCATCTATTTTGCTCATGTGCGTTTGGATATCGATTTAGATATTTTTATTCATGATTATCATTCTTTCAAATCTATTTGCTACTTTTATAAATGGGAACAGAAATTAATAACATCCCGAAATGGACGTTGATACAAGCAATCCGCGCCATAATATCTTTTCGTGTATATATTGGCCTTTGTGAATGAACAACTTAAATATCTTAAGTACTGGGCTCTATTTACCGCCAATTTATATTTCAGGCTTCTCGTAATGAAGACGCACTTCCAAGTCTAGCCATGAACTTTCTTCTCACACGCTTCCCCGTTCTCCCATGCTGGGGTTCTGTCTTTCAAAAGCCTTTGTCCCTTCCCTCCTGCCGCCTTTGGCTGATCTTGCTGACACCCACCTTACGCATCCCAAACCCCTCCTTCCCCAGCATTTCCCATTCACTCCCTCCCTAAGGAGACTGAGCTTGTGTGCGTCGCAAAAAAATACGGCCCCCAAAAGTAGACTGAGGCAGAGCTGAAGGCCATTTCCCCACCCTTCTTTGTCCTGCCCCCTTCACCAGTCCTTGTGCTGACCACACTTCTTCCCTCAGGCAATCCCCATCCCACTCTTATTCACCCCACCCACTGGGAACGTTCCCCGATTGTGGAGAAGGGCATGGTTCATCTTTACCTGCAACGGGGGGAAGTTATTAACCGGAGAGAGGCGGAAGAAGTATCTTCCACTATCGGGAAAATGGTGCCGCGCTTATAATTGTCTCTCCTCTTCTCAGCTGACTTTTCAATTGAAATTAATTTCTTTGCTCTTTCCACACTATATTTATTTACGATTATGGCGCGACTATTTTTTAGTGCTAAAACTAAGAAAATCTTTTCTCTATGTCAATGATCCTTTGCCTAACTTTCAATACGGCGGAGATAGGAACACGAAAACTAAATGAGGTGACGGTACAGGTTTTTGCGTGTCATTTTTTGGGAATTCACGCCAGCGAACCAATACTTAACCACGTTGAGAAATGATAAAACGTCTCTTGTAGGAAAACAATCAATGTGGATAATAACGTTTCTATCTATATTTCTCCGATACTGTAAGATATTTCTCCTGTCGTTTTCCGGTTGGAACCTTGCTCCTGTCGGCATAAAAGGAGAGAAACATACTATATGAACAGGTCACCTCACACCCGGTATGAAGAATACAGTCCTGATGAAGAATTAACCCTGTAAACACAATGAGTTGCAGCAACGTTGCAGTCAGGTTGCACGAGGTTGCAGAGGTTGCAGGGCTGTTGAGGTCTCTTTGCAATGTCCTGGCAACGTTGCAGACAGGTTGCACGAGGTTGCAGAGCTACTTAGGTCTCTTTGCAACGTTGCAGACAGGTACCTTGCAGACAGGTAGCAACGTTGCTTTGCAACGTCCTTACAACAATTTTCCCTCATTCATTAAAATATGAAAATATTGAGCTAAAAGAATAGGTACCCACACAGCAGAGGATATTCCTGGAATATCCTATTTTGATCCCTTATATTCCTATTTCGTCCCAGAGACATTGCGAACCATTGTGGGATATTCGCGGTATATATTTTGACAGTAGGCTTTTGTGTATGTAATAACTGAGTCACAGTTGTTACAGTGTGTTTCATCATTTCTTTTCGGAACACCCAAGAACGCCGTCCACCTGGGGTGCTACGAAATGCAGATTAATTAAAAAATCAATCAATTCCCTTCAGATGTAAAAAAAAATCCTGCCATGATAAGTTTTCCTCGTTTCATAAAGAAGAATGTTCTTCGAAATGTGATTTCACTCGTGCTTTTTAATCTACTAAGGCGATGATACAAAAAAGATATATTTCCCAGTGGGATTTATTCCTCAAGTCATAAGGCGAAACTTAATTTTTCGCCTACCAAGATTTAGACTCCCGCCCGCGATGTCGAGCTATCGATTGTGGATACCATCGATGGTCGATTCCACCAATAGTCGATTTCCATCGAGAGAAAAACAACATGCCAACGGCCATGGCCGTTTGATGGCCGTTGTCGTATTCATGTGCACATCAATAATGTTACGTGAACTGTGTTGTGTTCTTCGTGAGCGGAATTGATCCTGCCGAAGCATATCAGCCTCTTAAGTTCTTCTTTTACTTGTTTCACCAGCACCTAGGCAATCATCTACTGTTACTACGTAATTTTGTAGTGTTATGTTTGCGAAACTTCTCCAACAAAAGTTTATCAACCGCTGAAGTTCTACTTTTGCTTCCTTCATCAGAATCTGGGTAAGTAGAAGTGTTGCTTATTGCAACATTTTTTATTTTAAATGAAGCATATTCTTAATATTTTCAACCTTCTCACACTTCCTGAGACAGCTCAGTCAATCCATCTTCTTTGGATTGAAAAACATTGCATATGCATAAACTTAAATTTATTTTAATGCTTGACGCATTGCATCACCGTAGTGTGGGAGGATTATGAAGAAAAACTTCTCGGCTTTACTATTTATTGAGTCATTTAAAGTTATTTACATTTTTTATAGTGTTTATTTTTCATTTAGGTGTAGTGGGTTTAAGTGTAGCTTCATGTCAAAAACATCTTCATGATGATGTAAAAAGTTTTGGATCAAAGTTCCAATCAGGTAATTGTTATTAAAAGAAAACATTTCAATCAATTTTGTGTCTCATTTTTGATAATTTTTTGTAGTTAAAGATGTCACTGTGATTTTGTTAAAGAGGGGATAAGTAATGGGATTTGATTTGTTGGAGGCAAGTCTATTTGTGCACATTACTCAGGGATAAAACCATTGGGCCATAATGATAAAGTGAATATCAGTTTATCTGTGGTAATATTATTAATACCCAGCCCAGTATAGGAAATGGTTTAGATTCATCTTCCTTTATGTTTGCTTGAAGCACTTTTCAATAGAGTGATCAAAGACTTTGAGATGCGTTGGCTCCCTAATATTGTTTTCTTCTAAGCAAGCAGACTGTTTGATCTTGATTCCAATTATGCAGGGTATCCCATTTATCTTGACCACCCGAAATAACTTTTTGTTCAGATGGAAGTTCAAAAATGTGTCAAGCTAATGTTCATAAGCCCTCAGGGGGACATTAATCAGCATGACTGCCTTCCTTGTATCTTTGTTTCTACAAAGATTTGAAGAGTGTGTCTTTTTTAAATGACACCCTATATTTTTTATGAATGACTGGTGGAGTAGTTCCAATACCCGCCTTCCTGCACTAAGTGCTATTGAGTCAGACATTTTTCATAACACTGTGTTTATGTTAATGGTCCACTGTGCTACATTTTTGAATAAGTCTTTAGGAGAGGAAATGAACTGCCAAATAAAAAATATAGGGTGCCATTTTAAAAAGACATACCGCTGTTCATATCTTTGTAAATAATAAAGCTACAAGGAAGTCAATCATGCTAATTAATGTCCCCCTGACGGCTAATGAACATTTGCTTGACACATTTTTGAATTTCCATCTGGACAAAAAGTTATTTCGGGTGATCAAGATAAATGGGACACCCAGTATTCTTCATGTAAAATTGTCATAGTGGATGTGTACAGCCTTTGGTTCAATGAATTATCCCTAATATAATAATTTTTATTTCAGATTGATTTTTTGAAAAGAGTTGGGGGTTCTACTCCACCAGATGCAACAAGGCGTGGGTTGAGAGCATCATTCTTAGATGATATTGCAAAATATTATTTATTGGAAGGCCTTAAAGGGAACATAAAGTTTGGACAGACACACATTCATTTGGCTCTAAGCTGTAAGTAAAGTTTTCAAATTTCTATTAATTAAATACTTCAATGAGACCAACATATGTCAGTAGCTTAGGTATTTTCCTTGAGAGCTATCAGCAATCCATCCTTGCATTTTGTTGAAATTCTTGCAAGGACATTACTTTTGTTATTTTGTGCTGTCCAGCGCCCAGAATTGAATTATGCTCTCTAGTCTCTTGGGTTGTATTCAAAGTTAGTACTCTCCCTTTCAATACAACCCTAGCATTCGATTATTTTTATTACCATTCCTATGATTTTCAAGATTGGCTGTTCTAAAAAATATCATGAGATAATTTCTGTTTTCTTTGAATGACATTCAATTATTGTTGTGCTTGCTTATTTCATTAACATTTGGACTAAACTTTTATTTCTCTAAAGTAAAGAAACCACTCTCCAGCCTTAAATTTATCAGGTGGATTTTGTGGGAAAATCAACTGCTTACGCCTTAATTATCGAGGTCATTTCAAGATCTCATGTAATGACAGTAATGATAATAGAATCGCTCAAGAAAATGACTAAGTATATGCAGCCAAGCTCGTGTCTCAAACCCTTGTTTGTCATTTCATATGAAGTAATTTTCCAACTCTTGCCTCATAGAAAGTCCAAATTTGTGGTCTCTGACCTAGGTGGCAAGTGCAATACTAACCCTGCCGATTTCATCAGATGACCATCACATCTTATTGGTTATGTGCATCTATTTAAAAATGGCCCTATAAAAACTACTGTCTTAATTATATTATAGTCAATTTACTTCTCACCTTTATAATAAGATGAAAAGTACATTATACATATTTTTTAGTAATGTAAACTTCTTCTGGTCCCATAGTTATTTCTGAAGACCTTCTTCAGTATTTAAAGAGAATTGAGAAGACGCAGCTGGAAATTTTAAAGGAAATTCGGGCTTTGAAAAGAGCTAAGTCGAACTGCCAGATGCCAGATAAAAGTGACAACGACTTATTATTGACCTGGAAATTCCCCATGGATACAATGGAAGAATTTGATGCCCTGGAGGTGGAACTCCTCAAAAAGCCATTCCACGCAGCTCTGGTAAAATAAAACTTTTGAGTGTCATTTGTTTGATGGGCTTTTATAAGTAGCTATTTGTGAGTTTTTTGTGTTGTAAAAATTCCTCTGATTTTTCAGACTGTAGAGTTATGCAGACGAGGTCGGAATAACATTACTGAGGGTGTTTTCGGCATGTTATACCACCTATTTACCAATAACCTTGGTCGGAGATTTTCATTTTTCGGCCATTCCGAAATGAACACTAAAAAAATCCAGTTCTGTGCCACCAGAACGTGTGCCTGTATTATTGGTATGTTGTGCTTATAAAATTATTTCAAAATGGGAACTGTTCAATAAAACTACTTGTGTCTAAAATCCTTACTAAAATTTAATTTCAGATACTTTCCGTTGCAAGCCCACATTAAAGGAATATGGCCATAAGCACATAAAGGAGAAGGCAATTGACTGGTTCAGGCACGCTGAGTCAAGGCATCAGAGGGTGGAGGAAAGGAAAACAAATTGTAAATAAGGAATAATAAAAAAATTTCCTTTGAAACGACACAATTTAAAGTATTATTTATTAAAGGTTGCATCACGTTACGCTTCTGGTGGCGAAGATTTGTGAAAATGTAGTAAGGATTAAATTTTGGCAGTAAATTGGTTGACGTGAGACGTAGCTGCAACGTTGTGGCAACCTATATGGTTTACAGAAGGTTGCAGGCAGGTTGCAATCATGTTACGTGTCACGTTGCAAAGATGTTGTGAAGACGTTGTGAAAACGTAGTACGGAGGACGTTTGGCAGTAAATAAGACGTTGTCACAACGTTGCATGGAACTCCCAGTTGGTTGCCGTGAGACGTTGCTGCAACGTTGTGGCAACCATTATGGTTTACAGGGAAGTCTTTTATGGCAACGTCTGCGAAGATGATGGAACACAGTAGTCGGACGGAGAACTCAAACAGAATTTACTTCAAATATTCGCCAGAAGATAATCACATCCTACGTTATTTATGATCGTAATTGATTCTCAGTGAAAATAGAGCACATTCTGCTGAAAATACGAAGTAACTCGAAATATTAACTTACGAAGGTTATTTTGGAAACGGGCTAAGACCCTTGTTTTTCTTTTTTTTTCTCGTCACTGAGCGATAGAGGGCGACATATATGGCGGTTAGGCCGGCTGCCGCTAAAATTCCGTGGGTGTCAGAAACAAACATCTATCTTTTGCATACTTAATAGTAGCTATTGGCTCCTAACCACAAATTTATTACTGTTAATTCTTATAATAAACATTGAAATTCATTATTTGATTACGTTTTCAAAACTGGTCGCGAATTTCTTTAGCGATCCTTGATGTTGAAGTATGAACAAGAAATGGGAATTTTATGGTGGTATAATTATTTAACGATTTTTCACATCATAAATGGATAGCAAAAAGCCTTTTCTATGATTTATACCGAGAATAACCACCGAAAACATTTAAATAAGACCACTAAAGACAAAAAACGGCGGAAGAAACAAAAGCGAACATTTTTTTCGTGACTTATGAAAAAGGTTTGAATTTACGAAACTCGATTTTACGAAGTGCCAATTTTCCGGTCCCACTGACTTCGTAAAATCAAGAGTTTACTTATATTTTTATCCGAATTTGCACATAGGTATTTATTTTCAATTTCATCACCTCTACCCAGGGATAATTTCCCTCTAGATTAAATCACCCCATTATGCAACCTGTCAAGCAGAGAAGGACAGGGGTGGATCCAGGATTTTTTTCTGTGGGGGTACAAAGGCCTGATAGGCAAACCATCTTCTCATAATTGAGATTAAAACAAAATATAAAAATTAATGCACGAAATATTCTCCTTATTTTAATATCATGGTTATTAATATGAAATTAAATGATTGGGACCCCATGTACACAAGAAAAAGCGAATGTAATGCTAACCATATTAAAAATTTTGTGTATAATTTAAGCATTTGGTGGGATAGGGGGCACGTGCCCCCATGCCCTCCCCCCCCTAAATCAGCCTATGGAGAAGGTGATAGCTAGCACATTAGTGTAGGCGGTTGAATCCTGGACTTTTATACAGCACAGGTAGGAAATGATTGTGGAGTTAAAGAAACTGGAAGAGCTTTGTATCTTCCTAAAGAATTTAATTTTGTATTTCAAAATATTAAAAAATAATCGATAAAAAATCTAAAAGCCACCCGTTTTAAGCATATAAAATCTCAGACACATTATAGCTGAGGGTTTTTTTGCCTAGATGCCTGCCATGCATATTAGGGTCATTTATTTGGACCTAAAATAAAATAATTCAAAAAAGTTTTTGGTAGGGAAAGAGAGGGAAAGGTAACCTATGATTTTTAAAAAATCATGTGGCATTCAAATGAATGTCCGCTACCACCAAAAGGCAGCACCGCCTGGAGGGCGCCTTTTCCTCTGGTATTTTTGTCTATTCCCCTATCTCCCAACCATATCTGATTAATTTCAGTTTCCAAACAAGTTTGAAGTGTTAGTTCACACCATTTTGGACTGCTTGTGGTTATAATGTGTTGTTTCAACATGAATAACATTGGTATGACATACTTATCGACATGTTGTGGTTTGGCTGTCTAGTTGATACTTAAATATGTATCTACTATCTGAAACACAAAATTTTCTCTCTCCATATTCCCTTCATCAAATTTATCTAATGAAGCCTGCTCAGGATTTCTTATACATCAATGCAATCCTTTGTGACCGGCAATCAATATAGTTAGCAGTAGTGAGCATAGTAGTTAATAGTTAATAACATAGATAACATTGTTATTATCATAGTTAACATATTAGACAACTAGTTAGGGTCATTTATCCTACGACTTCCTCTGAATTATTAAGGGTTGTAAACTGAGAACAGGGTTCAGATCAGAAATTTTCTTTGAACCATAAAATATGAACTGATAAGGCCCTTGGAAAGTTTAATTTTTTATTTAAACAGGTGGATTTTGGAAAGAAATGCCCAAGGAGATCGAGCCATAATAACAACAGCTATTTCAGACTAAGTATTTCAGCATTACCAAATGAAATTTTCATAGGTAGCAGGTGCATGTACTAAACTGCATTTTCTACCAGATGAGGACAATCCCTCGGATTACTGTGCGGCAGTTAACTTTCCAGCACACGCTATGCCCTGCAGCATACAGAATGTGTATTTTAAGTAATGAGAATAAATTCATGTATAGACTCAAAAACATTGTTTGTTTTGCACATGAATTGAAAAAACAAAATTCACAAAACTTCAGAAGTTTCCAATTTATGCTGCTTCAGCATCAACACACATCTGCATGTGAGTTTTCCATGCTTCGTACACTTCTTGCAAGTGGACAGTCGAAACATAATTTGGAGCATGTGTGCAAGCCACTTTGAGAGTATCCATGGCCTCATGGTGGTATCCTCTTAGGGCAGTTTTCACTTTTAGGTAGAGAAAAAAGCCTGCTGAGGTAGAGTTAAGAGTCTGCATGTGTAGGGTGGCTAGGGAGTACATAGAATGCCATTTTTTTAACAGACGCTGGGTAGCCACGAACCCTGAATGCTGTCAGAGTAGCTAGCATGAATTCTCTGAAAGAAATTTTTGTCGTTATTCCTCAGGGAGCATA
This sequence comes from Ischnura elegans, assembly GCF_921293095.1. Taxonomy (NCBI): domain Eukaryota; kingdom Metazoa; phylum Arthropoda; class Insecta; order Odonata; family Coenagrionidae; genus Ischnura; species Ischnura elegans. Next base: position 74,891,488 of record NC_060254.1, on the reverse strand, counting down.
AGAAGTGTGGAATACTTGTATGCAGAAGTGTGCTGATGCTAAAGAAGCACATTTCGGAAACTACAATACTCCCTCTATAATCTGGGACTTGGAAGGGAAAAGTAGTCATTGTGGTGTTACTTTACGTTAACGTATGTACTTATGTAGCGCAAAATACAATATATTTTACATATCCATGTTTACAATGAAATATAGCTTCTGCCATTTAATTGTGTCATTGTCATTGATTACCGATTATCCAGCACAGCTCTGGTCCGATATCGGCTGGATTACCGAGAGACTATGGAAAAGGTTTGTAGCTTCTTCTCTAATAATTGTTCTATAAATGAATCCATTCTAATTGCTTCATATACACAACCTATGCTACCCAGAGAGTAATACTTGTTGGTACTCTCTCTCATGTAGAGAAGAATTTGAAGGATTCGATACATGTACTGTGGATTGGTAGACAGAAATCACTCTATCTTCATAGGGGTTCAAGGTTCAGAGCTAGGTGGAGATATTGTGTCTGATTAAAAAAATCAATGTACTGTACCTAAACAGCACACAAGCACCAGCCATCACTGTCTAATACAGATTAGAGAATGGCGTAATCAAGAAGGTTATGAGTGAATATGATGAAAATAACTTAGGAATATGAAATCTGATTCTATCCATGGAAACATTTATTATTTGATCTGTATTTCGATGGAAGCGTAGGGGCTATGAAATATGAGTGAACATTCTGCGCAGAAAATTAGACATTTATATCATAAGGTTAGGACTCTTACTATACTAGAACGACTAAATTAGGAAAAAAGAACAAAAAATTCAACGTAAATATTTATTGGAACAATATTGGATGCCAACATTGACCATCAAACAGAAACTTAGTGTCACATCTGCAATTGATCACATTTGTCTCGAGGTAAATTTAATGGAAAATTAAGGTATAAACCCTTGGAGTACTTTTCTTAATAAAAAATATGTGCTAGTCTTTGAATAAAAAATTATTGCATATTTTTTTTCAAATAAACTCTTGCTTCGGCTTGGGACAACTTGAATGTATACAACACAATTATTCAGCCTACTCATCCATGAAAACAAGTTGATTGTGATAATTCAAAGTTCATATGGCAGCAATTGTGGTAAAAAAAAAGTGCTTTGCTTCCCATGAGGCACATCAACAACTTCAACTATAGTAGCACCAAGACACACAAAGTCTTTTCACTCCGTTCACTCCATATCACCATTTGTTTTGGATATCATCTCCACCAGTAACTGCTGAACTTTCATCTTAAACACAGCTTGGTCCTGACTGGACAACATCTTCATGTCATGAGCAACCGAAGTCAGAAAAAGCGCATTTGGATCCTTCTCCTTCGCAACTTTCTTCCGCAAATACTGACACAATACCTCTTCCACTTCGAAACTCTTCTGCATTGCCATTCCGTTGAGAGAGGGAGGAAACGTGGAAATTCGTGTAAAGTCCTTGGCATCTTGAGCACCGAAAGGAGAAGGCGGTCTTGACAAAGATTTTTCATCTGGCAGTACAGTAGAGGTGTCCATGTTCCCGTCTTCGGCCTCCTCTGTCTTGTCCGATTCTGATCTGTACGTAATGAATGCGGCGACAGGCATACCAGTTTCCATTGATGCTTCGTAGTCTATCAGCTCTTCACCACAAGCCATGTTCATTCTGACCCTAGAAAAGGGGGAAAAATATTAATCAATATTCCATAGTTAAAGATATTCACTAAAGAAATGCAGGTAACTCGACTCTATTCAAAGATATATTTAATCAATATCTGACTGCTTTTAAATGAATTTAATTTTCAATGGCACGAATGAGTAGATAACCCACAAAATTAGACTATGACAGCAAAAAACAAATACAAATAAATTTTCATTTACCAATAGGAGTATTTGGGAATTGAACTCACTACCAAAGGATCTCTAAAATCCTTACCTAAAAACATCAAATAGATTTATGGAGGAGCTCAAAAGAAATAATGCCGTCTCAAATTATAAAATAAGGATTACCTCTCCTAACAGTGATAGACTTCTTTTGTTGTGAGTATATTTTTAATTTTAATTTCTAAGTCATTTTCTTCTTATTTTTACTATTACTATTGATTTGCCCCTCTCGCTGGGTGTATTTTCCATGTTGTTTCTTTTTGTTTGACTATTAATGTAATAATATTACAGACTTAACATTTTCTCTTCCCATTTTAGGTGCTAATTACTTGCCACCTGGCATTTGGCCTACTTGCAACGGGTCATTAAATAAATAAGTTTGCTGAATTTCACAGAATTATAAAGGAGTCAAAAAAAGGTATTACTAAAAGGCCTCACACCTACTGATAAAGTGTTTAAATATAAAGGTTATTTTGGACAAGCAAGAGGCATGTGAATGACTTATATTCACGGTATGGGGCCGGTGCCTTTCCATTGGTCACTGAACACTGAGCAGGATTTTTGGTCAGGGACATCCTATCGGCTTCACTCAGGATGTGAACCCGGAACCCGAAGGTCAGAAGCCAATCACTCTGCCCCATGGACTAGCACCCTTTCCCATGGGCGTAACCAGAATCAAAACTAAGGGGGGCAAAACCAGCCTTGGTCGTTCAAGTTGTAACTTTTTTGAAGAGAAAAGGTTAATGAAACCAAAATTTTAAGGAAATAGGGTAGTTTCCTTCATCAAAGAAAACGAAAGGCATTGATTGCGATTCGTTACCCACCATTAGTGTATTCATAATATACAAATTATTTGGTTTTAGAAATCCCAGTTTAACCGAATGGCAATGATCAATTTTATCCTCATTTGAAAAAGGCCACAATGGCGCCCATGCGATGCCACTCCACGTGACGTCAGAGGGCCCCAGATGCTATACGAGTAGTCAGGAGTTTTAAATCGTCTGAGATTACCAATGCATGCATGAGGCACAGAGCTCGGGGAAAAATGTCTTAATAATCACCTATTAAAACTGCCTAAGGTCGGAAAGTTTTCATCGTTTGATAAGGTATTAATAATCCTTATTTAAGCCAAGCGCTACCTGAGAGCAGGGTACTCTGCTACCTGCTACCATCCTGCATCGTATCAGCGCTGAAAGCCTCGCCCCAAGGTCGCCTCACACGACAACAGAGGGAACCAGAATGTCGTCACACGGGGTTTTCCCAGCATTCATACATAGCCGTCGCGTTTTCGCGCGCTTGAAAATTTTCACTTTTCATTTAACCGCGAAAAATAGATATCGTCATTAGAAAATCTAAAAGCGTGAAATACGTACTCCAGGAGTAATAATCTTTCGATTTAGGCAATAAAAAAATAATAGGAAACCACCCTATTATGACAGCAATTTACTAGTTTTTATAATTATTTGCTTGAAAAAATAATGATTTATATTTTAGTTCCATGTCTTATACTAATATCATTTTTCTTCAAAAGGAAAATTTGTTCATAACTTTTGTTCTGAACTAAATTTATTTTCGATTCTAGGTGGGTTTAGTTGAGCCCCCTGCCCCCCGGGTGTGCCCATGCCCTCACCTCTGATCCCCTTGCATTACTCATCTAGTTTCATTCATAAATTTTTATTTTTTGCATCGAAAAAACTGTAGATTGTCAGCTCTGTACTGTTTTACTAGTACATTGACATCCATCAAGTCTTTCAACTCTTCATTCCTTTCAACTTTACCAAGGACTTCAACTAAAACAGCAGTCTTACACTTTCCCCAACAATTCACTTCTAAAATTGCAAACCCAAACAAATGCTGACAACTCAACATACATAACTTCTATCTATTCAAGGATTTTTATGTCATGAATACATAGAAGAACACACATGATTAAAAACTAAACAGTATTCATTTTGAGATAAAGAGAGTATGAAGTTAATCGCTAGCCTTCTGATACAAAGGCTAATCATGGCCCATCTATGTACTTCCAAGTAAACTGATTTTAAGTAGTACATTAACCTAAAAATAAACTGGATCGCAAGTTGGCCAAGTTAGTAAACCATTAAAAAATTGACCATCTAAACATGCTGCCTAATGCCATGCCGTAGACATCTACCATATAATCCCACTTCCTCAAAAGAGATACATTAATGTAGATAGTATTCAAGATTCATTCAGGATATCTGAATTCATTGAGAACAAATACATACACTAAATATAATTTAAAATTGAGGATATTTTGGGAAGTCTTAAAGATAAGTTACACTGTAGTAGTTAAACTAGACAATGCATTAAAATTACAACACTATGTTAACAAAGTGATGCCTGAGAAAAGTGCTATTTGGTAAATCAAGCACAGAGGATCACTGATGCCAGAAATTTCTGAAGAGAAAAATACTATTCTTAACCACCCTCAAATTGCAATGAGAAAAGATGTTCATGTACAACCACTGCAAGGATCACTATCCCTAACAATGATCCCAACAGATAGTAAAGAAACATCCTCAATACAGATTAGGGGAACTTCGGAATTATTTATGATTTTTTCCAACAAAAAAAAAATGGAAAACACTGGCAATCTGGCTCCTTTACAAAACAGTAGACACATTGATGACAAGTTTCAAAACATAATTGTAAATGAGCTCAGTTTTTTCCTCCATTTGGTAATAGAACCCATCTCTAGGTATTGTGCATATTTTCTTGGATGTAATGGCAATCGATGTTTAAAAATAGTGAATGTAAAAGTAATTTTCACTCCAATTGGCCTACTACATCAACCTGCTTATAATTCAACAATGTGATACTAGGGCAAATAAGAAAGCTTTTACATTCTATTTGCAGTTTTATGAAATTCCTAATGTCTACTTCATGATAGAAATTACAGGATAAAAAATAGTGCATCCACGTTTGAGGACATATTAAGGCATAAGAATAAATTTGTATTCCTTCTTTTAATGAAAAGTGTATCTTTACAACTTATTTTAATATTGGCTAAAATTGGTGGCTGCATTTTGCCAGTTTCATAAAAATTTCATTTATCTATAGTAAAATTAAGTTATCTAGTTAACTTTAAAGAGAACATAATTTGTAACATCATTCCATCAAATTTTTACCTAGCAACCACCAATTTCAACGTATCATAGCATTACTTATTAAAGGTGGGCTTGTGAGAATAAATATACCAATGCCGTAAAGTTCACTCAAAAACACATGTGTGGAAAGTTCTCATGATTCAAAATGATTACCTACCAGAAACGAGGATAGCATGATATCTGAATTTATTGATAACAAATCAATACACTAAACGTACCTCCTATTTCAATAAACTACAGAACTATATATTTATAATTGTCCATACACGATTTATCAGTCATCTCATTTGTCCGTGACTTTTTTAGGTGAACCCCAGTGCATGATAATGTTTAATCCTGAAATATTGTCTGATGAAATTTTTGTAGATTTCCCAATACATTAGGTAGATGCTTGGTCCTGTGTTGTTTGCACCCTTACTGCTGTCATAAGGGAATGTATTGAAATACAGGCCAGCTTGCAATTGCATTAATTACCCAGCCGGTAGCCCGGGAAGAAAACCCATTACAACACAATTTGTGCCCCCATGTAATGAATGATATGTTCACTCACAAATAAATCACCTTAAAAAAGCTTTAGAGGTTCATCCACACAGCTACTTTTGTAGGTGAATGCTTTGTATTCACATGACTTAGGCATTTTCACCATTATTCATTGGCACTCATAAGAATCACTTCAAATGACCGATAATTTTATTGCTCAAATTGCTTCTATTGGTTTAACTAGTCTATCATAATTGCAGTTTGAAACACATTATCGTAGTTTTCTTAAGAAACAATTGGCAATATTTTGTTAAAGGATCATACATGACGGTATCTGTCATTCCATCCAGTTATGATAATCCATCAAGAACACACGAATGAAGGGAACAAATGTCACTGCTAGTGTAAGAATGAGGTAAAAATTAAAGTATAAATATTTGCCAGCTTTATTAATATTCCTCAACATTATGTATGGAGCGACAGGCATAAAAACTTTTAATGGCTATCAGGATATTCGAGGCTAATGAGTCTTCATGAAACCATCAATATTATACAAAAATGAAACCAACATCGTCAATTGGACTGAAAAACATGTGTATGAAGACAAGACTTAAATAAAAAAACACAAAACTTACGTATTATTTCCCGCAAATGGCCTCAAAAAAGCAAGTTTTTCCAGGTGAGGCCAATAGCAGTCATCGCTCAATTTATAATGCTCATTATAATGAATCCAAACAAAGATCTTCACTAGCTGCCTCCACATAGATCGTACCTGTGACGCTGAAATTCAAGGTTAGAAAATTAATGACTCGTTACGTGCATATCATGAGTTACAGTTGATATCCTGAGAGCCTTACTTTAAGTCTTAGAGGTTATTCATTACATTTAATTGGTAGAAACAGGAACCGGCGTCGTACTCTTTGAAAATCATGAATTTAATCAATACATGTAAATAGTGGTACCTGTTCATAGATACAATGATTGACAACTACTACCAAAAAAACGAAGGTTGCATTCACTTACGTCTTCGTCCGAGTCTTTGGCCGATCGCAGTCCATGAGCTGTACACCTTTTGTTTATCATAATAGTCGGGATCCGAGTGATCATACAAATGAGGGCGTTTACTAACTAGCTCGATTAATGCATCGAGGACTTCGGCGTTCCAAACCATTGCAAGTGTTGCAGAGTAGTCCGTTGCCATCAAGTCATCTATCTCCTTAACGATACACGCGGTAACCTTTAATCCACTTGCATACCATCAGCGCATTCCCTCTACTCGTATATCACGCGCTGTTACAGCGTACAGGCGACCGCTGGCGACACTGGCCGCCATCTTGACGCATTTTCGCTTTGCGATTGTCTTTCGCGCATTGCGCGACATGGGCGCACTTTACAAAGTTTACAAACTCCGAGGAGATTTACAAACTCCTTGACAGACTCAGTAAATGCAGCTTATAAACGTCTTATAGCATATAATTGGATAGCACTCTACTCTATTACAATAATTCAATATTATCTTTTCATAATTGTTAATATTTTAGTTTATATCATGAGTCATTTCCACACTGGCACTATATGTTCCTCTTTTTTATGTGTTAACTTCTTCGGATGCCTCGCTTCTCTCGCAGAAATACCAATTGAATGAGTTTAATAGCTACTTATACAAAAATATTGGTATGAATTTAATTTTTTGGAAGGAGGGTGTATCCACAAGTCACCATCACCTTGTGCTACAACCATGGCGGATACATAAAAACTCAAGAGTGGGGAAAGATGGCGCAAAATATATCTCGAGCTACCTTTACTTTTATCGTAATAAAAGAATAGCCAAGTCACATTCAAAGTTTAAGAAAGGTTATTTTAACTGACGACACACATACACTAGACTATGCAATCTTATGGTACCATAAAGTTACAATCGTGGTTCTAAAATGTTCGGCAGTGCGAGCGGCCCCGCACGGAGGGGCGCGCTACCCCCGTATGTAGCGCCCCCCCCCCCCCCCGTGGTTGTAAAACTGTCCCCAATTTAGGGCAGGATTAACACTCTTGAAGATGCCTTCGTCGGAATGTCCCGTTAAAGTTTTTTTAAATTGTTGGAAATAGGTGCAATAAAACTTATAAATTACCTAATGCGTTCGTATTCACCAAATTTCATATATTTACTTGGATAAAATTGTACAGGTGGGGAATTATGGACGGGAAAATGACGAACAAGTAACATATTATACTCATCAACTCCCGCCGTTCCTTTTCTTCACTATTGGGGATTGATGGATGTCTGGGGCACATATTGAGCCCCTGAAAACTGATGTTTCCATTGGGTGCTTTCAATTCATTGACACACGTCGACACAAGTCGACTTGCGTCGCGGTTTTCGTGTTCCAGCTCTGTGTGTGTCGCCGACTGTTGTGATGCCTCGTTCACATTACGATCGTCCGAGCCGTCGTCGGAACTATCGTGCATTCACATTACGATGGTTGAAACCTGTGCTGCTCTCTAGTGCTGACATCTAAAGTGAACGGGAAATTGATGATTAGCAAAGCTGTTGATATATTCATGGTCAAGATATTACTGTTTTCAACGTGTATTTACCGAATAATTTTTCTTCCGCCCATATTCTTCCTTCCTAGGACAAATCCATGAAATGTCCATGAAAAAAATAGAGCTTCACGAGCATTTCGTCTTTCTCTTGTCGCTTCCGTTTCCGGTCTCCCAGCGCCTAACCATCGTAAAGTGGCAACGTTCGGAACTACGTCAACTATAGTCAGAACTTGCATTCACACGGCTAGTTCGGTCAACTATCGTTAGGACGACGGCTCGGACGATCGTAATGTGAATGAGGCATGACACAAGTCAACAAACAATTATGCGCAGGAACGGGAGAGTTATAAACAGTTACCCCGAGTCGACACAAGTCGACGCGTGAGTCGCATGAATGGAAAGCGCTCATTGAGTAATAGGGTGGTTTCCTATTATTTTTTTATTGCTTTAATAGAAAGATTATTACTCCTGGAGTACGTATTTCACGCTTTTAGATTTTTAAATGACAACATCTATTTTTCGCGATTAAATGAAAAGTGAAAATTTTCAAGCGCGCGAAAACGCGACGCTTAAGTATGAATGTCGGGAAATATCTCCGTACGTCGTATTTCTGGTTCCCCTCCCGCCCGGTGAGGTGACCTTGAGGCGAGGCTTAGCGCTGATACGTCGCAGGATGCTAGCGGATGGCTGAGTACCTTGCTGCAAGGTAGCGCTTGGCTTAAAAAAGGTTTATTAATACCTTATCAAACGGAGAAAACTTTCCGAACTTAGCCAGTTTTAATAGGTGATTATTAAGACATGTTTCCCTGAGCTCTGTGCCTCATGCATGCATTGGTAACCTCAGACGATGCATAACTCCTATCCTCTCGTGTAGAAACTAGGTCCCTGTGACGTCATGCGGAGTGGAATCGCATGGGCGCCAATCTGGCCTTTTTCAAATGAGGATAAAATTTGACCCTTGCCATTCGTCAAAACCGGTATTTCAAAAACCAAATAATTTGTGTATTATGAATACACTAATGGTGGGTAACGAATCGCAATCAATGCCTTTCGTTTTCTTTGATGAAGGAAACTACCCTATTGGATGACTGGAGTCCATGAGCAAGGGGTCGCAACTCCTTAGTTACCGAGCTATGGCAACGCAAACATTATTTTGAATGCACTTTGCAGTTACTCTGAAAACGGTTTTTCGCGAGTAACCAGCCATTTCGACATATTATTTAATGCTCTGGATTTTTAAGGACATTTAATAATTAAGATTGGACGAAAGTGTTCGATTTTATTGTCTTAAACAATCTCAAAATGGGTGATAATGGCCACTCGTATCACCGCACCGCACCGGAGTTTTCTTTTATACGTTCTTCTAAGCTCCCAGCCAATGGGCTGTCTTCTCAGCGAATCAGGAACGGGGTTGGTTTATATACTATATTTTGCTTCTCAGTTGAAGTTTCAGTCCATGCATTGCTTTAGGTTAGGGTAAAGGGATGTGGGAAGGATGGAGGGCAAATTTAGGGGTTTTATGTTTGGGTTTATTCGGAATTACGTAATCCCAGAGATTCATAATTAGCTCAGTATTAGTTTTGCCAAGAGAGTATTGAAATTTGTCTATTGCAGATTTTAGGAATGTTAAAATAGGGGTAATTCGTAAGTCTTTTCGTATTTGTCTATTACTAATAAACCATGGGGCTCCAATAATTTTCCTGACGATTTTATTTTCGCAAGATTGAATGCGTTTTAAATGGGTGGCGGCAGCATGGAGCCATACGGGAGAGGCATATGTTAAAAGCGGTTTGATGGATTAATTATAAAGCAGAAGTTTGGTTTTGAGCGCTAGCGGTGAATTAGACTTCAGCAACGGGAATAAGGCAGCGTATATTCCATTCGATTTCTTGATGCTTGATTGGATATGGTTGGCCCAGGTGAGTCGTTTATCAAGCAGAACGCCTAGGTATTTAGCCGTGGTGCATTTTGGGATGCGTTTGTTGCCGTAGTAGACATCGTGGCCATCGCCGGCTTTTGGTCTTCTGCTGAAGATGATGTGGTTGCATTTTTGTGCATTGACGCTAAGCTTCCATTCTGATGCCCAGTCCTTATAGGCATCCAGGTGATCTTGAAGTATATCAGCCGTTTTGTACGGATCGGATCCCTGGGCCAGCAGAGTGGTATCATCGGCGTATTGATACAAGCGGGTTTGAGGAAGGGAAGTGGTATCATTTACATATAGGTTAAATAGGATTGGGGAAAGGATTGCGCCTTGAGGGACACCGGAAGAAATGGGTTGGAAAAAGGATGCTGAGGAATTGATTTGGACAAAGAATGATCGGTCAGAGGTAAAAGATTGAATGATTTTGGTAAGGTAAGGAGGAAGGTTGAGGTCGGTAAGTTTTTTGATTAGGCCTAGGGTCCATACTCGATCGAAGGCAGCTTCAAGGTCGAGCAGCACACAGTGCGAGATTAGCCTGGAATTGAAGCCAGTAGTGATGTCTTCAACTAGTCGCAGCACTTGATGGGTTGTGGACGTGTTGTTCCGAAAGCCAGTTTGCTCGGGTCGCAAAATATTATTGTCATGAACGAAGTTGCGCAGACGGATGTGAATAATTGATTCGAATAGTTTGGAGAAAGTATTTAGTAAGCTAATCGGGCGGTATGAGGACGGTTGGGAAGCCGGTTTATTGGGTTTTGGAATCATGATAACTTTTGCCAATTTCCATGCGGTTGGAAAATATGAAATTTTAAGTAAACTATTGAAGAGCCGGGCCAAAATTTTAAAGATGGGATTTGGAAGGTTGCGCAATAGGCGGTTACTGATGCCGTCAGGGCCGGGCGCTGATTTCCTCTTCAGCTGCTTGATGATGGCGATGATTTCCGCTGGTGTAGTAGAATCAGGTTCCGAAATCGGGCAATGGAATAAACTGAGCCAAGTTTCGCAGCATTCTTCTTCGCGCGATTGTTAATATTCGCTCAAAGTTCTCGTTTAATTAAGCTGAGAGATAATTGATTGTTTCAAACAATTATAATCGAACATTTTCGTCCACCTTTAATTATTTAATGTCCTTAAAAATCTAAACTATTAAATCAAATGTAAAAAAGCATGGATTTTCGTTTTCATCGTAGATAACTGCTAAGTGCATCCAAAAAAATGTATGCGTTGCCATAGCTCAGTAACAAAGGAGTTGCGACCCCATGTTTATTGACAAAAAATACTACTTAAAAATGCCTCCCTTACCATTCCCTGAAGTATTGTAGATTCCTTCTGAAACACCAGGTATATTACATATTTTATAGTAAAATCGTGATTATTATTCAGTGTTTCTTTAACTCGGGTATTGCATGCCTGTCTTTTCTACGTTTAACCTACATCCAAATTCTGGCACCAAAGGGATGTAAAACTCATTGTTTTCTTTCAATCATCAACAAGAATTAAATATGCATCTTAATTTTGCTATAATATTTTTGTTTTGCGAGCTAAGCACGGTCACTCGTAGCCGGAATGTCGCATGCATCCCCGTGTGCTCCGTGAAAACTATTATTATTTCTTTTCTTTAATGCAATTGAAATTCTGATGTTTGGAGCTCAATGCTTAAAGTTTGTTTTGATTGTATTTATACGGCCTGTCGATAAATTACTGGTATTTGCGTCTCACGTATATGGCTAGCCTTTCAATACTAATGAGAAGACTGAAAAATGTTGCCAATTCCTACCTCGTCTGCCTGTAGATGCATTAAAAATTCTTATCCTGTCAAAGGATGGAAAAGTTTCTCAAATTTTTCGGTTATTATGACTAGGAATGGTATGTTGAAAGTATTTTTTCATTCATTGAAATATATCAGCATGATATACCCTGCTTCTTACTTTCGTTTTTGCTTCGATTAGATGTGATGACTCTGAACTATAATTTTTGAAATTTCAATAATATATATTAGTTAAACTAATTTCTGACGTACATTTTTATTTTCGATTCATATTACAAAGTCGTGGCGAAAATAAAAGGGTCTGTCAATTCTCTTGGACGCGGTATATACATACAGTTTTAACTTCTCTATCCACCCGGTGTTGTTGCCCGTGCGAAGAATGAATCACATGCTTCTGCATCTAATAGTTGCCATGTAGGCCTCCACCAGGCAAGGCCGTAGCCAGGGGGGGATCCCCCTGGCTACGGCCTTGATCCCCCCCCCCCCGAAATGAAAAAAAAATTAAATAGATACTTTATTCTCGCTTGATGCTCACACGACGATATTATGTAGCGGCTCAGGGACATCTAGTAGTCCAATGCGACTTAAGTCAATAATTATCTAAGCGAATTTGTAGGTGCAGTGTGTGTAGTTTTAGTGCAGTATGTGAAATAATAGTGCTGTGAATTAGTAGAGAGGTGAGTGACTTATGAGCCTCCTTAGGGACCGCAGAATTGACATCGACACCGAGGAGTTAATTCATTTGGTCAATGCAAAAAAAAGCTAGAAGGCAAAATTCAATTTTATAATAACATTTTTATATTTTCCTTTAAGGGTTTTTGATAAATATGTATATTTAACCGTAAACGCTTTTTTATTTATCTTATAAAAATAATTTTATGTTTGTCTACTATTCCATAAACCCCCCCCCCCCCAGAAAATATTTTCTGGCTACGGCCTTGCCACCAGGATATATAGCACGGAGTGATTCCACACAAGGCATGCAGCACTCATCCTAGCCTTCGAAACACGCTCGCTTGCCGGACACAGGCCAAGCACACAGGATAACTCGCGGTCAGACAAGAAACTAGGAGAGTGCTAAAGACATAACATGCTGCCAGGCATATAAAACCAGTGGCGCAGCGAGGGGGGGGGATAAAATCCCCCCCAGAGCTCAGAGAAATTTTTAGGTTTAATCCATTTTACTTAATTGGATTGATATTACTAATAGAATAGGGTAAGGATAAATAAAATATCCCTCAGAAAGACGTAAAACTCACCATTTTGAACCATTTATCTTAAAATTCCGCAATTTACTAATCTCGCACCTACCGCTTATCCTGGTGGGTATACCATACCCCCACATACCCCGGTATTAGTTGCACCTAAACCCCCCCAGGCTTAACTCCTAGCTGCGCCCCTGTATAGAACTACTAATTAATAATAGAAAGATGAAAAGTTAGCGTAGTGATTCATGCTAAAACTTCACGCAGATAGAATTTTCAATTATAATAAGTTATTAGCTGTTCATTTAGAGTCTATTTTTAACTTGTATCGAAACTTGAAGCTTGAATGGTATGGAAGGGCTCCATATTTTCAGTAACAGACACTTTTTTACTTCCACAATATATTTTTTTTTTTTTAACTTTTGACCGGTTTAGGCTGTTACACCGTTATAAAGTTCAGAAAACATCTTATATATTTTATTTACTTGATACTTCGAAATGTTCCTCGACTAGGTAAATAACATAAAAATACCTCAGGTTGGGCAGAATCGCAGGAAAAAAAAAAGATAAAAAACACTCACATTACTAAATTTTCTACGGTGAGTTGAAAAAAAATGAAAAGTTGTGAAAATTTAGTACTGTGAGTGTTTTTATCTTTTTTTTTGTGTCCTGTGATTCTGCCCAACCTGGGCTATTTTTATGTTATTTACTTAATAAGTATACTGATAAGATACTTGATAAATTATAAGTTACTTGATAAGTGGAAGTAAATAAGTGTCTTTTATTGATAATATATATTTTACCTAGTCCTAGTTAAGCCATGCGTATTTCTCTGCCCGAAAACTGAGCCGGAAATGATCTATATAAGTATCAATTTTTACTTATTTATAAATGCATCAATTTTCTTATGGACATCATCCGGCGACGTCGTCAAAACAGCTTCATGTTTACGACTGAGGCAAAATTCGCTGCCTCCTCTCACGTGATAGAGGCACGGCCGTCATGTGTGAAGCCGCTGAAATGCTGGGAAATAGCTAAAATGGTTTCGCAATACGTAGTGTAACTTCAACCTCTCGGACGTTACTCTACTTACCTAGGGATTTGGCGGATGGCTTATGTGCTTTCTTTGGGACACCATTAATAGCGTGTCAGTTTTAATCCCTAATTTTAGGCAACTAAAGAATTGCGATGGCAACGTATGATATTAAATTATTGACATTGATGTTGTTAGGGAGTTGGTGATGGAGGAGAGGGGGGTAATTGGGTAGTTAGGAAAAAGAAAAAGCTGCTCGAAGTAGGAAGGCAAAAAGAAATTATGCATTTAAGAAAATTAAAGAGGATTTGGAACAAAATGAATGTCCGACGTCACACGATTTTGATGAAATTTGGTATATGCATTAAAAACAGGTTGTAAGTTTTGAATGACCAAACTTTATAATTTTGACCTTCTGACCTCATAATTTGAGGTTAAAAACATTCGACGTTAAAAAAGGTCTGCATTTCTTGGCCATGGTCTTTGGCACCCTTAATAGTCATGGTTGTGATATTTTATTACCTACCTATATCTCAGTGACCTTCAACGCCCTACGTGACCCCTGGTGGTCAGTTAGCTACCGATTTTATTCAAGGACTACGTCATTGGTTTTGTCATCCTTAACTGACACACAATTAATGGGACAAGCCACATGTGTGTAGGTACACTTACAAACCCGTGGAGTGATTGCATCGCTGCTGTTGCCTACCTTTCATCGTATGGTGAGATTATGCAAGCGTTTTCCTCTGGGATACCCAGTCACTGGCTAATCCTGATAACGCCTGAGAGTAGTTGAACAGATTACGAAGTAGCAGGGGTCGTCGACCTCTTCTGACGTATGTCTGCCCCTTACAAATTTTTCTACGACAGTTGTGTGCTACTTGAAGACGCTGAAGAGTATTTTATCAGATTTCGGGTAAAAATCTGCCTTTTCCAAACAGTATTCATCCTCCTAAATGGAAGTGCCATATTGAATACAAGCACTCCTTATTTTTTGGAGCGAATTACGCGGTTACTAAAACCAAGTGGATTGGTTTTTACGTTCTCACAATCAACATAAATGGCAAAATAAAATGACGAATTTTCATTACAGTTTATTACATGTTATCAGGCGATAAGTTTCAGATAACTCGAACCGTAGTCTGTTGACTACCATAAGTTATTTGCATCATAATTAACGATGTGCCATTAAAGTAACAAATAGAAATGAAATGCTCTATCGAAGTCCCGCCTAGTATCTATTTATTTAAGTCCTTTATTATCCATTATAATAATTATATTTAGGTTCTATTTATTGCATGTTTCTCTCGGACCTGGAAATATATCGGGGTCATATAATGAAGCTCTCCGTGTCACTATGAAAGATGTCTATTCTCAAATTCTCAAGCAATCTAAGCACAAGCAGCCAGCCTTATTCCGTGTCCCAGCTCGTTAGGCATTAATGAGCATGGGTTTGGGCGGCTAAATTTTGAGTAGCCAACTCAAAAGGTAGCATGAATAGGTTGGTTTCCTATTTTTTTAATTCCCTAAATCGAAAGATTATTACTTCTGGAGTACATATTTGACGCTTTTAGATTTTTAAATGATGATATCTATTTTCCGCGATTAAAAGAAAAGTGAAAATTTTCAAGCCTGCGAAAACGCGACGGCTAAGAACGAATGCTGGGAAAAGCCCGTGTGACGTCATTCTGGTTCCGGCTGCCGGCGTGTGAGGCCACCTTGGTGCGAGGCTGTAAACGCCGCTTCGATGCAGGCTGCTAGCAGGTAGCAGAGTACCCAGCTAGCAGGTAGCGCTTGACTTAAACAAGGATTATTAATACCCTATTAAACGAAGAAAACTTTCCGACCTTTTTAATAGGTGATTATTAAGAGATGCTTCCCTGAGCTCTGTGTCTCATGCATGCATTGGTAATCTCAGACGATGTAAAACTCCAATCTACTCGTATAGAACCTAGGTCCATGTGACGTCACGTGGAGTGGCATCGCATGGGCGTCTATCTGGCCTTTTTCAAATGAGGTTAAAATTGACCGTTAACATTCGTCTAAACTGGGATTTCTAAATCCAAGTAAATTGTATATTATGAATACACCAATGGTGGGTAACGAATCGCAATCAATGCCTTTCGTTTTCTTTGATGAAAGAAATTACCATATCTCTAGCGGCTGCCAGCCTTATTTATTAAAGCCGTGTCCCAACTCGTTAGGCATCAGGGAGTATGGGTTTTGGCGGCTAAAATTTGTGTAGCTAACCCAAAAGGTAGCATGAATTGAGCCATCCTGACGCATTTGTTGCCATCTCCTGAGCACAAAACCAACGAAAAAGAAGAGAAATTTGGAATTAATTGCGCAAATAATGAACAATACCCTTCGCATTCCACATTGTTGACGTTTTCGTGCAATGGTTTGTTGACCGAAGTGATTTTGAGGTTTTGATGTCGGGGAAAAGCATTTTCTCATTCTTTACCTGAAATAGTAGTAGATAAAGTTGGGATAGTTTTCATGCTTATCTCTTTGTCAAAATCTAGTTTTTTTTCGTATCATTTGAAGGTACTAGCTCATTTTGTTGCAAGCGCCAACCCTCTTATATTCATAACTAGTTGGTATTATTTAATCGAAATTATCAGTTATTTCAAGACTGCCTCTAATGATATTTCATTGTTATAAACGAAAAAAAAATTACGAAGCACTCGAACAAGTCTAATAATCAACACAACTTATAAACAACTTACTTTTCCTTGTTGGCGGCCATGTTGCACTTCCCCGTGATTTTTTCCTAAATACGCTTCCCACACTTTGAATCATGGGAATAGGATTCACTCGTCGATGCCCAAATCTGGCGACCAAGAAAGGTACGTAAACTATCTCCCTTGTGCTGCCTAATGTGTTGGGACACCCATCATATAGTTGGGGCATTGTTCCATGGGTGGCGATAAGGGTCCCGCAGACACCGCGGCGCGGGGGGCCCCCGTGATAGAATTGAACACATGTAAGATTTCACTTTTTCCCGGCGTATGATGGCGGTGAATTCTTCTCGGGTTTCCATCCGGGTGAGCTCCATCTCCATCGCTGCCATCTCCATCGCTGCCATCTCCATGGCAGCGATGGAGATGGAGCTCACCCGGATGGAAACCCGAGAAGAATTCACCGCCAATTGAACACATGTTCAACTTTTATGATGCCGTGAACTACACTTCCTAAGTCATAAAATCATATCGATGGTTATGTTCTAACAACGCGTATCTCAAAATTTTGCCGGTCTGAGTTAATACTGCTAATAGGTACTGTTAGTAAAAAACAAAATTGAAGCAAAACACAACTCTTTGTTTGCAAATGCTTGCTTCTTTTTCAATTTTTATGTATTTTTGGTTTTTAATTTCAATTAAAATTATATACAATTAAAAAAATAAATCGTTGTTTGCTCTCCTGAAAAGTTGCTATTTTTGAGGTACGTTTTGTTAGAACTCAGCCATCGATATGTAGGTTTTTATTTAAAATAGGAAGCCTTTAATTCATTTCCACTTATACAAATATAGCTTTTATAGGGGCCCCACAAAAATTTTCGCAGGGAGGGGGGCGAATCCTTAGCGCCACCACCGTCCTGCCCAAATCCTAGGATTTAGGTACCTAACTGGCGAATTAGGACACAGTTTTAACACGTTGCGTGCGGATGGCGAGAATTCACGTAATTTTTTCCCGAGCGTTCCGGACGGATGACGAAGATTCTCGTCATTTTGGGGCACCAACTTAAACAATTTAAAAACATATTATGGGCATTTGGTAGTACATTTTCCGTTACTCATAATGAATGGGCGTATCGCAATGTTTGCTTAAGTATGGTTATATTTTAAACATTAGATTTTTAATCATGTTTAAACCAAAGGCAGTTCCAAAAATTTGGCACATATTTTCAATGTAACACCTCTACCCAGGTTCGTCGTTCTTCAACATTTAAACACCACGGTACGCAACGTGTTAACATCTGCGTAACGCTTTCTGCACGCCCGTAACAGTTGCGAGAAGGAAAAGTCACGTGTTGGTGAATCCGAGAAAATTTTCAAAATGGTATCCCACGCGTCGACTGTCGCACGTTGCGAGCCAGATACGTAATGCGAGGGTTCTGTCCGTCTATCTGTCTTCCCTTGAGCAGAAAATTCGACGAAAAAGAAGCGGGGACCCGCGGAAACCTTACGGGGTTTTTGATCAGTTTGTTTGACGCACTGTCGTCTGCGGGGCTAGGGACCCGGGACTTCCTCACTATGAACATACCTAGGGCGTCCCTAATCTTCTTGCCCTAACTAATTCCGCACGTCATTCCCTACGATTTCACTACCCTTTCTCGCATCGCATTATTAGCTTGCCATTCTGTATTTCTCTCCGTTTCTGCATGGCTTCATAGTTTTCGCCGCATATATTCAACCTATTTTTTTATCACTTGGGGAAATGTTCTCGTGTGTGCATTCCTACTGTCTACTTATAACTTGCCGTTCAACATAGCATGTACGTCATATTGTGCAAGCACAAACCTTGTGTAACACTGGCTTGAGAGCCAGTTTGGTTAAATGATCGCGTCTCTTGGACGGATGTATCCAGCAAGGATAGTCAACTTGGAACGATTAGAGACGGTATTTTGAGTTTACCAAACCGAGGTAGGAATGAATATTCCATTGTTTGTGGGGCCCTTTCGTGGAATCAACTCATCATCAAAAAAATAAGAATTTTTTTTCTGATTCCCTTTACTGATTCATGTGTACCTACTTTCAACAAGTGCACACCAGCTAACTTAGCGTTCAATGCAGTGCTTTCTGAGTAGATTTTATTACATTGATTGAATTTCCTTGTAATCTTTCAAGAATGCGATATCCCACGGGCTAACATTTAGGAGAAAATTGGTTTTTCCGTATCTTGTCCTTTAGTAGCTTTTTTTATCACTGAAATAGGAATTATAATTACCCTTTCTGCATGGCTTCATAGTTTCCGCCGCATGTTTAATCTATTTTTTATTGTTTGGGGAAATATTCTCTTATGCTCTTTCTTGCAGTGTACACTAGCTCACTTAGAGTTCAATGCAGTGCTGCCTGGGAAGGATGTCATGAGATGTTATGTTTAGGCCGGAAACATTTCTCTAGATCACTCTGCTATGCTTTCAATGCTATTTACTATTTTATCATTACGAATACGAGGAATATTCATAAAGTCAGGGCCGTTTGATAACAGGAAAAAATATACTCAAATGAAACGCATTTTATTGGCACTTTTAGTTGGCTAGAAACCTGCTTCACTTCTCTGCATAATCGCCGTTTACTTATTAGCATTTTTCGTAGTGCTGCACCAGTTTCTCTAACCACTCTGCATAGAAGCTCGCCGCCTAAGAGTTGATCCAATTGTACTAAGCCACAGGATCACACTGCTGTCAAAACCAATGAGAAAATTAAAATTTTCGTTGGGAACTATTTGACCACCCACCATACAGTCCTTAGTAAGTGGCGGATCAATGGGGGGGGGGGAGGAGGGGTGGGGGGGTAAGAGGCTATAGCCACAGGAACTCTTAAACTCGGATGGGAATCTCTGTCGGAACGTAGATTGAAAAATAGCATAAACCTTTTAGATAAATTCAAGAGCAGAGTCTTTTCTGACGAAGTTAACCATATCTTACGGACGCCAACATACTACGGAAGATCAGATCATATAAATAAAATAAGAGAGATAGATTGTAGAACAGACAGATTCCGAATGTCATTTTTTCGAACTCGTAAATAGATTGCATGACTTGTAGTAGAGCCTACTAACCTATGTAATAATTAATGCATGTTTCTTAATTCAATTATTATTTCTAACAGCATATAGTAGTATAGTTTGTTAGTATACGGGACGTTTTTTTAGACGGTGTGGTGTGCATGTGGGAGTCCAAATGCATGCTGCATGCTGGTGATTGATCACCTCCTGCAAAACACCCTAGAGGTGGCTCGCAGGGTATTATGTAGATGTAGATGAAAAAAATATCATATACCCTTGGGTATCCAATTTACACTAGATAGAATGGTATTTTTTTCAACCCCCACTACTGCTGGAATTTTAACTCCCATTTAGTCACCCCCCCTTTCCCTACCCTGGATCCGCCACTGGTCCTTACCTTGCACCATAGAGTAAGTATATACTTACTCTATGCTTGCACCTAGCGACTACTCCCTCTTCTTCCACTTGAACCAGTGGCTCGGTGGACAAAATTTCGAAAACGAAGAGGAACTCAACGGTGTTGTCAATTGGTTCAACTCTCAGGTGGCGAGCTTCTTTGCAGAGGGGTTAAAGAAGCTGTCGCTGCGGTACGATAAATGCTTAGAATTGAAAGGTGATTATGTAGAGAAGTGAAGTAGGTTTGTAGCCGAGTAAAAGTGCAAATAAAATGTGTTTCACATGAGGATATTTTTTCCTGTGACCAAACGCCCCTTACTTCATGAATATGTCTCGACTTCCACATTTTATATTTAACTCTATTAAAGCTAGTTTTGATGTGCAGGAGACCATGAAAGAAAATAGTTTGGGCTCGTACATTAGCGGATCCAGGATAGGGACAAAGGGGGGAGGGGCTAAGTATGAGGATAACTCCCAGAAGTATTGCAGGTCCAAACAAAAATTACCGTTCTATCAACGTGTACGCTGAAGAGATGGTAAGGGAAGCGTGGGATGATTTAGAAGCTGGAATAAAAGTGGGAGGAATGATGTTCAAATCAGTGAGATTCGCGGATGATCAGGTGTTGATTAGCCAGTCAGCGAGGGGGCTTCAGGCTCTAGTGGATGCGTTATAAGAGCGTTGCGAGGAGTATGGGATGAGGATTAATCAGAAGAAAACTAAGGTTATGCGGTTTTGTAAAGCATCACGAGCGAGGAATGTGAGACTCAAGATAAAGGTGGGTGGTGAAAAACTTGAGCAGGTTGATCAATTCAACTATTTAGGCAGTACGTTAGAGGAAAACGGATACAGTAGTAAGGACATTAAGGACATAAGATACAGTAGTAAGGAAGAGAATCGCATTAGCGAAGGCATTCATGAACAGGAAGGAGCTTCTGAGAGGATCGTTGTGTAAGAGTTTAAAGAAAAGGTTAGTGAGGAGTTTGATCTGGAGTGTAGCTCTCTACGGTGCGGAAACGTGGACACTGAGGAAAGAAGACGAGAGAAGATTGGAGGCATTCGAGATGTGGGTATGGAGAAGAATGGAGAGGATGAAATGGACGGAGAGGAAAAGGAACGACGAAGTGCTGGATATGGTTGGCGAGGAGAGGCAGCTTTTAGATGAGATACGGAGGAGACAGAAGGTATGGATGGAGTTAGTGCTTAGCGGTGAGGGGATGTTGAAAATGGTGTTAGAGGGTAGAATGTTAGGGAAACGAGGGAGGGGAAGGAAAAGGATAGGATTTTTAGATAGATTGAAAGAGAGTAGGCCTTACAGTGAATTAAAGAAGGTAGTGCTGGAAGGAAAGGGAGGCTCCCAGCTCACTTCTTGAATACTCCATGAAAACCTACCTTAATCGGTAGAATACTAATAATAAGAATCTAGTGTAAATCGGATGTCCAAGAGCTCCCTCCATAGATCCACCGCTGGGCTCATGCATTATTATGCTAATTTTACCACAGCCAGTGGCGTAACTATAGGAATACGCTTTGGGGGGATGAGGGGGCTAGGGGGCGACCCCCCCCCTCCCCAAGCAATTGGGGTCCGAGAACATTTTTGAAAAATTACATGCCTTGATATGCATTTTACATCATTTTGGTACTTAAAATTTAACTTGGCAACTGAGGAAAAAAGGGAATAATGAGAGAGCGTTGAGTCAACAACCTCAATTCTTGTAAGAGAAAATAACATCAAAAATTTTCATCATCAATTCATCCAAAGAAAATTAAAGTGACGAGAAATCAGCCGATTTGTGTCTCTACGTTCCTCATGAGATGAACAGTAAGGACTAAACTCAAACTGAACCTTCTGTGGGGAAAATGCGTCTGCCAACTGTGATAGAGGTATATGCAAGAACCAAGCTGCAGCAATGATCGTCCCCGCAACTTAAGCTGTCGTAAATATCATAAATTCGTAAGATAATCCAAGGTAGTGTACCAGAATTACTTACGTGGGCAGAAAAATATGCTGATTACTATGAATACGAAAAGAGAGGTATAAAAGGGCTCCATTTTGATGGAATGAAAGAATATACTATTGTCTGATGAAAAAAGGCAAGAGGATTTTTTAATCCAAGTTTAGAGGGGAATGTGTGATGTGCCCTATAAGGGCAATAACTCGGCAAAATCTATAGGGAATGACAATAAAATATTATATTTTTAGAATTTTGACGCTCCCCCACTAAATTGCATCTGGGAGAGGGTCAGGGGTTCACCTAGAGGTCTAAAATTTTTCAGGCCTTATTTTATCGGACCCACAACTTTTTTTTTATTGGGACATGAAGACTCATGATGGAGCCAGGTTCTGGAATACGTCAGGAAGTATGATACCGAGCCTTTCGTGTAGTCGGGGGCACTCTGCATCCACGCTAGCAAACCGATTCTCCCTTAGTTTCAATGATGTCGTGTTGTTCAAGTGGGTAACTGAGAGCTTCGGGCTATTTGAAAAACCCTTTAATTTAGTGTGGCTTCTGTTTTTCTCTTCTCCCAGCTCCTCCATTTTATTCCAGCGGATTCATCAGGTTAATTTTTTCAACCGCAATCCATTCTCTTTTTTTTCTTCGTAAGGATCGTTTTGCGCAATGCTTTTACGATGATCTTAGAAGCCCAGTAAATTCAGTTTTTGCTGAAAAGAAACGTTTAAGCCTCTACTTCAGGATAAGAATGACCTACCTCCTTAGTTTTTCATACACACTTGCTGCCTGCTTTTAAATTGCGCATTAGGTTATTGTTTTCGAATTTATGCCTTTCGTATGTTTTCGTGCTCCTAAATTACTTATTCGTTAAACAGTATGTTTCAGGAGGAGTATGAAATACTTCAGCAGGTAACAAGGGGAGGCAATTTAAAGCATTTTTCTGTCCATAAACATGCGATCGCAACTCCTTAGTTACTGAGCCACGGCAATGCAAACATTTTTTGGATGCACTTTGCAGTTACCACCAAACGGTTTTTATAGAATATTCAGCCTTTTCGGCATTTTATTAAATACTTTGGATTTTTAAGGACATTAAATAGTTACGGTTGGACGAAAATGTGTGATAATAATGGTCTGAAACATGTTGATATATATTCGTATGCAAATTCAATGTTTATTTCTCTGTGTTACCATGTGCATTGTTGTTTGTTGATGTATTAAGTATCAGTTTCAGTTTGTGAATCTTAAAACAGAGAGTACATGTCCTTTTAAGGTTCAAGTTATTAATTAATTTCCATCCACCTTGAAAACCCATTCGAGGCAACAAAAAAATCAATCTTTCAGCAAAATTAAACGAGAGCTTAGAGCGAGTATCGAAAATACGATTATCCATTTTGAGATTAGTGATTTATGCAAGAGTTTTAACGCACCAAGAAATGCATACAGATAGATAGTATTGACAATTATTGTAACTTATCAACTGTACATTCAGAATCTATTTTACCTAGTCCGAGTTAAGCTATCTTTGAGCTAAAGTATGTCAGTTATTATGGTCCATTATTGTACGCGGAAAAAAACGACGTCTTAAATCTATTGGTTTGCAGTCTGTTTCCCTAATTTTATCCTTGTGATCGTTTCTACAATAGGGTAGTTTCCTTCGTCAAAGAAAACGAAAAATTTTAACCGCATTTGAAAAAGGCGAAATTGGCGCCCATGCAATGCCACTCCACGTGACGTCACAAGGACCTAGTTTCTATACGAGTACATAGGAGTTTTACATCGTCTGAGATTACCAATTCATGCATGCATGAGACACAGAGCTCAGGGAAACATCTCTTAATAATGAGTTATTAAAACTGCCTATGGTCGTAAAGTTTCCATCGTTTGATAAGGTCTTAATAATTCTTTTTTAAGCCGAGCGCTATCTGATAGCAGGGTACTCGGCTACCTGCTAGCAGCCTGCATCGCATCGATGCACATATCCTCGCCCCAAGGTCACCTCACACGGTGACAGCGGGAACCAGAATGACGTCGCACGGGCTTTTCCCAGCATTCATACTTAACCGTCGCGTTTTCGCGCTGTTGAAAAATTTCACTTTTCATTTAATCGCGAAAAGTAGACATCGTCGTTTGAAAATCTAAAAGCGTCAAATGCGTACTCTAGGAGTAATAATCTTTCGATTTAGGCAGTAAAAAATGATAGGAAACCACCGTATTATAATGAGGCTCTCTAAGTCTTGAACCATGAACTATGAACCTAAAGGATCACCTGCTAATTATTACTTAATGCATTAAACCATAAAGATGCTGAAACTTCATTTCTGAGCCACCGCGATTCCTACTTATCTCCCAGATTGCGACGGAAGAGCTTCCCCATCACAAAAGGCTAATCGCGGGAAACGCTGCCGTTTAAAAAGACCAGACGCGGGCACGGTGACCTTGTAGGCCATCTGCTTCCCTTTCCCCCATGCAATAATTAATTAAAAGTGGTCGTCTGTTCGGAAGACACCGCGCTATCTATCTTTCTGCAGTCCGCGTACAATTATATTACCCGCTCCATGCAATTTATTTGTTTCCCACGTTCCATCCCATCAGCCCTAAAGGGAATCCATCCTTCTTTAAGTGTTCCCCGCCTACATAACTATACCTTCCACCACCATGGTACTCTGGGAGCTGTCGTGGGAAAATTCTCGTCGGACCTTCATGGCTGACAGAAGGTGTTATGTGGGAAGTGGCGGAACAGATTGCCGTTTTTTTATATACATAATCCCCCTTTTAGGTGGAAATTTGAATTTTAAAACCCCCCTCACTCTCGCGAATATTCATGAGTGACGTCCAATTAAAAATGCATCCTCGTCGCTCGTTTGCTTTCCAGTGTTGGTGGAAGTCTCACACACACGTGGCTGGGAACGAAGTCAGCGGGACGAACATTACTCCATCGAGGGCTGTGCAAACTAACCTAATTCCCCGACCCGCCGTGTTTATTTTTACGAGTCATGAGAAGAATTATATTTTTTCGCGAAATGAGCGAAGGCTGCTACGAAGAACCTCGTTCATATCCATGCATTATGGGTCGAAAAAGTTTCCCTACAAATGGCGAGCGGCGCCATTTTTGTTCTTTCATGTGCTTTGAGTTTCTCTATTGTTGCATGCTGTTCTTAAGCCACTCACAAGAAGCTCGATTACACGGTAACTAATGGTAACTGGTGTATTTGTTTACTTTTCAATTAGAAAATAGTACTACTGAGAATACGCCTTTTTGAATTTCCGTGGCTCATCGCTTTGTACATGAGAGATTATAGCTATGAATATTTTCTCATTTTCCTTGCTTTTAGGCATAGAAGAAGGGCTAAGTAAAATCCCTTTCCTACCTTCATACTTTGTCCTTTTGATGATCGAAATGATTGGCACGCTTTTTCTTAACTTGCTTTGTCTGTTTCATTGATTGAATGTCGCAATTGAATTTTAACCCACCTCATAATGTTGGACCGGCTTGCAATGGAACATTCAGAACCAGATAAAAATTCAATCTTACACTATGCCTATGATTTCATTTGCAGTTTGAGCCACCTTTTTCGACAATTAAAAGTCTAATACGCCTTTTTGAATTTCCGTGGCTCATCGCTTTGTACACGAGAGATTTTAGCTATGAATATTTTCTCGATTTCCTTGCTTTTCCCCAAATTGTATCTTAAAATTCTAAAAAAGTAATCAAATTCTAGAGTAAAGGCATTGGCAATTCTGTCGACCGTCAAGTGCTTGTAAAAAAATAGAGAAAGCCAAAGTTTCTTCTTCGTAGTGAAGGAGTGGTGCCAATCAATTTGGTGGGAAGCTTTTTTAACCCAATTTTAAGCGTTACACTCGACGATCGGACTCTTCGCTAGCCTTTTCTTAAAACCCTTACATAAAGATCCTCTTACAAGCTCCTTCCTGTTCACGTACGCCTCCTTTGCTAACGCAATTCCTTTCCTGATATAATTACAGCTGTATCCGATTTCCTCTAATGTGCTGCCTGAATGGTTGAATTTTCTTCTCGATACTGCACGCAAAAGTGTAATGTGGGCCGGGCACGAAAGCCTGATAATAGTGAAGAGGGTAGGATAGAAAACGAGAACGGTGGAGGGGGTGGGAAGCCAGGGACGAAACGTGCAAGACACCGAAAGGGTTTCCTTCATACAACGCCCCCCATCCCTCCTACTCCCTATCGCATTGACCGACGGAATTTTTTTTTCCTTTTCCCTACATCGCAGCAAGGAGAAGACTCCCTTGCATTCTACTCCCTTTAAAGGAAAAAACAGTATCATGTTCCTCCTCTTAGTACGTACCATATAAAGTAACTACTCCCGCCTCTGAGTCATGCACGCTCCCATACACGAAGATGGTGGCAAACAAAAACGACCTTTTCTTTTAAGCGGAAGGGTGTTGGGAGGAGGAAGACTAGCTATACGGGGGTGCAAGACGTAGAAGAAGGGTTTATACTGTAGGGCGAAGTAAAATCCCTTTGTTACCTTCATACTTTGTCGTTTTGATGATCGAAATGATTGGCACGCTTTTTCTTAACTTGCTTTGTCTGTTTCTTTGATTGAATCTTGTAATTGAATTTTAACCCACCTCACAATGTTGGACTATGTTGCATTATTTTCTGCACATCAGAACCAGATAAAAATGCATTCTTGCACTATGCCTACATCTTCAGATGCAGTTTGAGCCACCTTTTTCGACAATGAAAACTCTAATTAATCGTTCAGTTTACGGGTAGGGGAGGGTGGTGTACCTAGGACATAGTTTACCTAGGGCATAGTATACCTAGGAACACTAGGAACTATCGGCAAGTGCTTCGACCTAGGGGTTTTAAAGTTAGCTATTGCGTGAAAGATGCGCTAGAGAGTAGCATAGGTCAATTTGAGTTCATTTGAATTATTATAGTTCATTATGTTTACAAAGAAGGCGCTATTTTGAATTTTTTGACTCAGAAAAGAAAATATTTTTAGTTGCATATCGAAGCGATTTACCATAAATCTATCACACCAGCAGTGGTTATCGTAGCACAGGTGAAATTGACATATAATGCTGAGTAGTATTAGCTACTTATTTGGTATTTTAGATTTAATATTAACCAGAAAAATCAGCCGGAATTCAAAAAACTGTACCTAGGAACAATTACAAACACTTTTAGTTCCAATTAGATCATTAATAGTAAAGGTACAAGTGTAAAACTGAAAACTTATGTGAAGTATTAATGGTGAAGCAAAACCCAGTACTATTCCAAAAACTTTTATTTTAGCTGTCCACTAGTTTCGACGTTTTTACCGTCATTATCAAGATTGATCATGACGGTATAAACGTCGAAACTAGTTGACAGCTAATAAAAAAAAGTTTGTGGAATAGTATTGGTTTTGTTTCACCATGAACATTTCATCGTTCCACCAAGTAACGCCCAAATCAGTTGATTTTATTATGTGAAGTAATCCTTATGGATTGAGTTGCTATTATTAGACTGAATCTTCAGTAAATATATGGTGATTTATATAAAAAAAGTTGCAAAAGTGTTCCGTGGTAAAAAAACTCTCCCCTAAGTATAAATGATTTAATTCAACCCTTACATATTACGGGTTCGAATTCTAAAAATGTTGATTGTGTTCCTCAAATTTTTAAATGCAGTTTTCAAATTGACTTCCATCGTTTTTTAGGATTTTCTATTTCGCACTATATATATATTAGGAAATTTTTGGTAGTCTGATATGTCTGTCTTTAATAAAATTAAATTATGAAAAAAATATTTAAATGGGTTAAGAGATCGATTTAAAATTCACATTTATATTCTAACTAAAAATATGAAAATGAAATAAAAAGGATTAAATGACGCGCATTTTCCAAAAAACAGAATAAAATGCTCAAAAAAAAGTAAAAAATAAATTTTTTATCACTCTGAGAATGATGCATAAGTGCCAATCCTTACTAACCTTTCAAGCTCATCTAAACGCATTTCGAATAACCCTAATCAGCATCCACGATTTATTCTTCGAGCGATGAAAAGCTTATTTTTTATATTGATAAAGATTGATTGATTGATTGACATAGTTCGATAGAGATAGTGAAGGGTAAAAAAAGCGTGTTTTAAAAACTTTTTTTGCTTTAATTTTATTTTTTCTACCTTTTAGTGGTGAATTATGCATGGAACATCAAAATATTGCATCTTAAAACAATGAAT
Source organism: Ischnura elegans (assembly GCF_921293095.1). Classification (NCBI taxonomy): domain Eukaryota; kingdom Metazoa; phylum Arthropoda; class Insecta; order Odonata; family Coenagrionidae; genus Ischnura; species Ischnura elegans. Next base: position 74,863,220 of record NC_060254.1, on the reverse strand, counting down.
CTTTAAATATTGTATCTCAAATAATTTATATTATATTTTTTACTAAAAAACTGATTGTGATGCATTAAAAATCGTGTTTTTGTAATAAAATTTGTGTTTAAAAAATGTTTTTTGCTTTAATTTTATTTTTTCTACTTTTTAGTGGTGAATTATGAATGGAACATCAAAATATTGCATCTTGAAACAATGAATCTTAAAATATTCTATCTAAAATAGTTTATATTATATTTTTTTACTAAAAAACTGATTGTGATGCATTAAAAATCGTGTTTTTGTAATCTTTTTATTTTATTTTTATTATTATTTTTTTACGGAAATAAGAATGAGGGAGACGATTTTTTCTGAGTTTGGAGATCCCTTGAAAAACGCAACTTCTTACGTTCCTCTTTCCTCTCTAATTCTATCCCCTTTCCCTCCTCGTCCTTCCTCCTTCGAACTCTTTCTTCTTTTAATGTTCCGCACAGGTAATGTAGGGCACGCAAGCTTAGTCAAAAGGGGTGCCGCCCATTTAACAGCTTCCTCCTCTCACGGCATAAAAGCGGAGAGACTTAACCGAGATGTTCTGCGTAAAAGCGTAACATTTTTGCCACCATTACATCACGTCAGAGACTAAAACGGCAGCGCTATGACTGAAAAGTAGATTACTTTATATTAACGCGGCAATGCACTCTACCTAAACGACGATTTTCGTCTTTTTAATTTTTTTAAGTAAGAAGAACAGTGTAAACATTTCCTTAGATGGAAAGTTTAGAAATATTTTTTAACTATATAGCATACGTAACTTCAATATTCATGTACTATTCTTAACCTCGGCAATCGAAATCTAACTTTCGGCCATTTTAAAAAAATCAAGGATTTGTTAAAATTTAATTTAAAAAAGCTATTTGTAGTAATGCAAAGATTCCGTTCTCTCCATTAAACATGCAATGCAATGCACCTATCAAATATTTTGCCCGTGACGAGATGAAGGAGACGACCGTTTCGCCGTTATCATAGTTTTTCGCGTGTTCGTCTTCAGTAGAAGAAGTTCTTTCGGCTGTAGAAGCTAACCGTTTGCGTTCAAACAATGTTTATTGATTCATTGTTGTAGTTGAATAAACAATAAGTAAAACAATATATGACACCACTCTATGGAGCTTCGGCAGAATTTCGTACAAATGCCTAAAGTTCAGCGTTCTACCTACTGGCAGCGTTGGTTACAAAACTTATGAGTACCTTAATGCATGTTTCTGAATTTATCTGAATGTGTTACATAGGACAGGTTATAAAGTATATAAGATAAGGAAAAAATACAAAAAAACTCATAAAAATAAAAAGAATATCAATTTTTATTTACAGAACAATTGTTCAATAAGAAAAATTAATATACTAATAAAAATATACATAAAAAATAATAAAATATATAAATAAAAAAAAAGAAATCAATTATAGTGTGCAATTACATCTCTTTGTAATTGCACTACTATGTTTTTATGTTTCCTGTTCACACAAACAACACTTCAAACAACAACTGTACATATGCCCACGTGACCTGTATTATTGTAATTCTGTCTGACTGGTTGAGGTGAGATTGACCAACCGGTACAGTAAATATCGGCGCGGCCAGTAAGTGACCGGTTTACGTCACTATTAAAAAGATTGCGGATTGGAGACAGGAATGGAGAGCTGCGTCAAACCAATCTTAGGATTGGTGACTTATAATGATGATGAGATTCGCATCAATTTTTATTGTATTTACATTCAAATATAGCCAATTAGGTATCATATGCACCGTCACTCGGTAAAAATAGGATATGAGAGTTTTTTCCTATTCTGTGTACCGGAAGCGTCAGGTTTCACTGTCGGGAATGCATTTCCGGTCAATTCAGCCACCGCTTCCCCTTCCGTTACTAAAGCGCGGAAGTCACAGTTTTGGTGCCGTTGTGTGAATATATAAAAAGCCACAGCGATAGGCAATGTTACTCATCAGATAATCTCACCCTGTTGCGTTGATGCTTGCTGCGAGATGGAGGTTAGGAATCTAAAAGCTGCCTCGAAATTTATGTGCCTGAATTACTAAAATATGTAAAAGAAAGGACCTTATTTCATTATGTGGCACATAGCCATGTGATTTAATTCCGAAATAAATATCGATTCGTCGTCTATTTCTTAAGCCATTCACGAGGAAAAATCGCCTTTATCCATAACCCTAGTCCTAATTTCCTTAGAGCACTTCCTTTTTATTTAAAAACGGCTGGTGACCTATCACTCCCTGCCACACGCCTTATAGGCGGCTTGCGGGGTATTAAGTAGATGTAGATGAAGATCAGATAACTTAGTGAATAGAGCTCTTATGGGTGCTTAATCGCAGGGACCAGGGTTCAAATCCTATGTGAAGCCTTCGAACACTCCTAAGTTACTTAAGTTTATGACGTCTGGAATATTTCATTTGATGGTAAATAGTCTTATAATTAAAATTGCAATAAATTTCGATTCGCCGCCCATCGATCATTGCTGCAGGAGTGTTGTGTGCAGGGCACTTCAGGAATAGCACTTCGTCCGTCGGTAGGGACTCATCAGCTTCAGACTCTTCAGCAGGACCCCTACTGCCTTTAATGAAGGTTCCCCTCGAACCTATCGTGGGGAACGCATATAAGAAATATTAGCGGCATAGCCCTGAAGAAATTAGGATTTGTCAAGCGTATTGTGGGAAGATTTTCGGATGAGAAAGTAAAAGAAAGGTGCTATTTCACACTCGTCCGATCGCACCTTTAATATGCAGCGAGCGTATGGGATTCGGGTAGAAAGACTTAATCCGCGAACTGAAAAAAATACAAAGGAAGGCTGCGCGGTTCGTCAAAAACCGCTACGGTCGTACAGACAGGGTTACCCAGATGTTAAGCGAATTAGACTGGGAGCCGCTGGAGACTTGGAGGCTGCGCGCTAGGCTTAGATTGCTTGAACAATTGAAATATCTTTAATAGTGACACGGAGAACATAATATTTGAGCCGCACTATATTTCCAGGTCCGACTGAAGCGATACATTTAGAGAGATGTTTTGCCGAACGGATAGATGTGGGAATCCGTTTTTCCCCCGAACCATTAAGGATTTCAATAAAAGCTAGTCCTAATTTCCTTAGAGCACTTCCTTTTTATTTAAAAACTGCTGGTGACCTATCACTCCCTGCCACACGCCTTATAGGCGGCTTGCGGGGTATTATGTAGATGTAGATGAAGATCAGATAACTTAGTGAATAGAGCTCTTGGGTGCTTAATCGCAGGGACCAGGGTTCAAATCCTGTGTGAAGCCTTCGAACACTACTAAGTTAAATCCTCAAAGCGTTAGGTGTTCCAGGGTTAGTAATTAGTTCCATACCCTGATTTTGAATTATTCACATGCCTTTGGTAAAGTCTAAGGTGAGCTCCATATACATCTACCCTAGCAAACCTTCGGATTGAATCACTGGGTGATATTAATTCTCTATTTATGTGATAATAGAAGCTAAAGAATAATTTAATCGAAGCTGAATAGATTAATTTATAAAGGAAATGAAGATAAAGCAGATATTACTTGAAACCGAAGAGAATACTTGAAAAAAAGCATAGAAGTAAACTCAACCGATTCATGCCTGATGTAATAATAGTATGATTTATTTATCTTGATCTTCTACATTAAGATTATAATGGGGTTGTACAATAGCATAGAGCAAAATTTGTTTGAGTAAAATATAGGGCTGGACGGATACATTACTGGGAAAATAATATGAGAATAAAAAAGAGAATCTTTGCTTTAGAACAGACCAAGATACGGAATCCTTCGCATCCTTTCGAACACTGTTACGTAATCTTGCTCCGACAACAGAGAGAGATTTTTCATCAGTGGTCGTTCAGTGTTGGGGGGTGAGGAGAAATCAGGAACCAATCTAATCAAAATGTTGGACTTATTATTTATGACGTAAAAATATTGCCTCAGGTTAAACTGCATTAAACAATACGGCAGTTGCTTCTAATGTTCATTTATCCATCACATGTAGTTGCCTACGATTATTAACATTAAACATAGTATGGTACTGATCTCACACTTAGATCCTTCTATGTATTAATTCCAACAATAGCACTTTTTTGTAATAAGAAACAAAAATAATTATTTTTTGCAGCATAATATTGTTCTTTTCTAGGCAAGTAGATTAATATTTAATAAGGTTCCTTTTCGTACCGAGTTAGATATGTTTTTTGCACCTGGCCATCTTGGAAATTTATCGTTGTACTTGAAGTCCGAGACCTTAAAGGCAGTTTTATAAAGGGCATGTCATTGTGCAGGTTAGCACTGCATTCATTTCTCAATCTTGCGTGCAACAATTATTGTGCAGACGAATGCTTTACTGATTTACACGATACTTGCAATCAAGCATTCATTCACGAAATTTCGTCATCTGATGAGTGCACGACTAGCGTGTTACTTGTTAGAACAAGGAACAAATGGAATTCATTCCACAAAGTTGTTGACATACTCGTCTGTTTTGTGTAAATGCACTGCATTTAAAAAGGTTGCTCATCTTTAAAAAGATTGTAGAGTTATTAAGACTTTCATTTTTGGATATTGTTTTAGCTGCATAAAAGTTAAACTGTTCCGTGTGGTTTTACTCCATGCAGCTTTTTTATTGAATTGTCTATGTTTTCCCCGCATAAAAATTCAAGTATAAACTTATGCTGTTAGCCATATATCTGTTTATTCCTTTTTTCTGAACCTTACCTCATTCCTTATCATAAAAATCGGGGGCTCAGGTGAGGAGGGGCGCTCAATATAGAGGTGCCTATAGTGTAACTTTGGGTAAATCCGGCCCTGCTCTCATCGAAAAACTTTAGCGTTTATTGTAGAAAACATATACTTCGACAGATCGGCTAATTTACGAGAGAAAGTAAATTGGAGTTCTGGAGGTAGATTTATTAGCATGCATGGGCTGCACGATTTATGTGGCATTAAAAATTGCAAAAATTCCGCATACATTTCCCTTTAATGAAGTTGTAATGAAAATATTGCGGGAGATAGGACTGTCGTTCAAATTTCCCTCCTACTGGTACATTAGAAAGTACCGAAACTAAATTTTCAAACTGTGGCGAATAAGGCGCCGCTTCATTCGTTGCAATACTTTTGAATCCGACTATACTTACCAAGTATTTTCTCTTGGTTTTTGCCTTCGCTCCCGTAACAAACATATTTAATAGGCGTTGAAGTTTAGCATTGTGCTCTTCAATTATATCCTGATAGACCAGACAGCAGTCGATCGATGTGAGAGAAAATCAGCCTAGACCTGTGTTGGATGATGATGAAAAAATCAGGAGCCATTCCACTCAAAATGTTAGGCTTATTATTTAGGACATGAAAAAATTGCTTCAGGTAACTAGGTTGATCAATAAAAAAAATAATGTGAGGTGGCAGAGGGCCTTTTTGGGTTTTAAGGTGGTGGAGGATCATACTAACCCTATTACACACGCCTCGCACGTGATTCTGCCAAGGCAAGTTACCCAAAATCGTGACACCCAGGTTTTTAACACAAAAGATTGGTTTTCTATTTCATTTTTACTGTCTAAATTGAAATATTATTACTTCTGGAGTACGTATTTCGCGATTTAGATTTTTAAATGACGATATCTATTTTTAGCGATTATATGGAAAGTGAAAATTTTCAAGCGCGCGAAAACGCGACGGCGACGGAAAAGTATGAATGCTGAGAAATGCCCGTGTGACGTCATTCTGGTTCCGGCTGCCGCTGTGTGAGGCCACCTTGGTGTTACGCTATGAGCGTCGATACGGTGCAGGCTGGCAGCAGGTAGCGCTTGGATTAAATAAGGATAATTTACACACCTTATCAAACGAAGGAAACTTATAGGCGCCAATCTGGCCTTTTTCAAATGCGGTTAAAATTGACCATTAACATTCGTCTAAACTGGAGTTTCTAAAACCAAATAATTGGTATATTATCAATACGCTATTGGTGGGTAACGAATCACAATCAATGACTTTCGTTTTCTTTTATGAAGGAAACTACCCTATTTGAATATGATATTTTGGTGTCACCAACTGCTATCTTTGGTGTAGCATTTACATAAACATTTCGGAGTGTATTCGAGGTACCAAGTAAAATTGAGTTAGTTTTGTTGCAGTTAAGAACTAAATTAATGATATAGTGGAAGCTCGACGTATTAAAATAGATTTTAATTGCACTTTACCTCAATTATTTCAATGCGTACAACGCGTTTCCCCCACAGAGCCTTCGGCCGTTTTCCAATTCGCAATTATTCACCCTTCGTGCACTTTTCGATCGTCAACTTACGGATGTGACGACAGCAAGGGTGGATCCAATCGGCGAGGGCGCAAGGGAACGGAGAGTAAGTGAACAAGGGAACGCGGATGCTCCCTCGTGAACGTGCCCTCGAAGGAAGTGGAAGTTCAAATGGCGGCAATGGAAAACTCAGAAATCTTGAACTGGAGTTACAAGTAATTTTGTGTTTAATATGTGAGTTATTTTACGTAGTATTATATTGGCATTGTGAATTCTTGCTCTTCACATGCAAAACTATAAGTATAAAGGTGAAATTGATTCTTAAATCAACCACCAGATATGCTAACACTACCCCGCTCGTCACATTTCGTAACAGTCAATAGTTCGCATTATTTCCGTTCACACTTTATGGCGCCAGTAGAGCATTAGTAAGGGAGTAGGGTGCAAGGGAGAAAGGGAACGAGGGGATGAGTGCATACTACGTGGATTGGAAAACGGCCATCGCCTGGTACAAGGCTTCTTCCGGTCAAGTACCAGATGATGTCTTTGATAGCCAAAACGCGTCGTACGTTTAAAATAACTGTACAAATGAGCAAAGCATAGAAGCTTACTGTGCTTTTGTTTCAAGTATTCCCATTTACAAACTCTCCAGCAATCCTCGTATCCTACCTAGCTTTTTCTTCTATCTCTCTCGCCTTTCTTTTCCGTGGGGATATCTCTTTGGAGGGGAAACCTCGACACTCCCAAGGGAACGACCCTTTCGAATTCCCTTACCTTACCCCACCCTAGCCCCGCCCTAACCTATTCAAACCCTTATATTCTCCAGAGGGTCCCTCCTTTTCCTTTATCGCCTTTATTCCACCTTCGTGCCTTCAAGACTGGCCGCAGACCACCACCACACCTTTTGGCTTTGGAGTGCGAGGGTAACAGGTGCGTCGGGCGCTTAGGAGGGGGTCCCGTACCACAGCGGAGGGGAGGTTGAGGCAACGTTTCCCGCCGAAAATAAAGCAGTTGGAATGGCCTTCAGAAACAATGAACCCTCGTTAATAACGAGACGGTGTTTAGTGATCTGAGTAAAGGGTATGGAGTTCGCGACTCAATGGTAGAGTGTTCTACATAAAGTTTGACAATAGATTGGGATACCTCGTAAAGATATCTCCAGAAGAATTCAAAGCTGAAATCAGTGTGTATAGAATACCCTATTCCTGATACAATCTTCTATATTATTTCTACTGTATAGATAGACCTTTTCCTCAACTTATACGCAACCAAACTCTACAAATGAGGTACCAAAATGCACAGAATTTATCACAGAACAGGCAACGGCATATCTTACTTCCTAAATATTGCTATTGTTTCCTAAAATTGGTTTTTAAATGATAAAAAAACAAAAAATAACAAATCCTGTAAATATTCCTGTTGTTTACGGCGCATAAACCGATACATTTGTCCATTTGCAACAATATCTCCCATTCTTTAAATAACTTTTATCAAAATGCGGCTGATTCCACATTCAAGTCTCCTATTGATACGTAAGTATGAGTCATCATGTGCGTTTAAACAGAGGATAGTGTAATTACTTCCAATGTTGTGTTTAAAGAGGTCCTCTGACCTCAATTTGTACATGAACATTCCAATTAAATTTGTACATAAGACCCTGCCTTTTTTTCTACATTTTAAAATTAGAAACGCGCCTATCCCTCTGTGGACCTGCATTGAAAAGAGCGGGGGAAGCCCGGTGGGAGCGGGCGCAGCGCGCTCGTTTTTATATTTAATGTAGTTCATGATTTTTTCCGCAGTGAGTCGTAAAATTTTGGCTATAGCATGACAAGGATTGATAGGGATATACAGCGCAATGCACGCAGTATTTAATGCACTATATTCAAAGTTTGATTCCGATTGGTATTTAATGCACATCGAGAACTGTTTTAACCAGAGACGAAAACATGCTTTAGGCTGCAATCATTGCGTCTCTTGATAAGACTCCGGCGCAACTTATGAATGCAATTAATGTATGCCCAGAAGTAAAGTACTGCTTAAACTCTGAAAGAGACTCAGAAAATCAAATTCCGGCCACTTGAACACTTTTTTCATAAGTATTAACCTCCTGATTGCAAAATAAATAATGAACCAAACAAATTTAGTTTTGATCTCAATGCATATTTAGCACATTCTTATTCTCATTCTCATTCCTGCGAATTCATATTCCTTTATTTGCTTTAGCATCTAAATTGGCCGCGTAAAAAACAATTAATTGAAATTCATCTGAGCTAAGATACCGGTGGAGGATATTGTTGCACTTAAGTATTTTTTGTAATCTCGGTGATGCCATATGCTAATACTAATCAATATTTCAATACGTTGGCTGAGCATATTCATCTGTATAATACTTAAGCTTACAAAAATTTGGTCAACGAGGATGATTTTTCGTCATTTAAATTTTCATAACCCGAGAAAACATAATGGAACTCTGATTGCTCGTACTTGTTTGTGTGTCATCAATGTAATTAAAGACTGCTCTCGCAGGATCGACCAATTACATGCATTTTTTCTTTTTTCCCTTATCTGGGTTGGATTTATTGGTCATAGTTCTCCTTTTCGGCATCTAACGATAAGTAATTTTACGCAGCTGCATGGATATTTATCCGCTCAATAATTTTGTATTTTTTTCATGGTTGGTGTCAACTTGCATCGAGGATTGCATGATGGGTGAGAGCTCACACCGCCTGCTGGCGTATGTGCATGCGTTAAGGCCTGGTTACACGGTACATTAACACGTACAAGTTAATGTACGTTTGCGTGAATGATTTTGGTGGACCGAAACGGAACATGTACTAATGCATGAACCAAATTAGGACAGGTTCTATTTTCTGTGCATGTATTCGCACTAGTTGGGTGGTTTCACGGTGCATTTTGGCTTTCATTCTCGCGTTCATACATTTAGGCATCAACCCGTACATGTTAATGCATAGTGTAACCAGGCCTTAACGGCCTTTCTTCCGATGACTACGAATACTTAGCTTTGATACGAGGCACTTGATAATGACCTATATGATTCGAAACATGTCGTACGGACAAAATAAATTAGTGGAAATCAACGAAGTCTCCTTTTCATTTTCGAGAATTAACTCCCATATAGTTGAGCCTAATACAATTGAACGAATACTTAGCGTATTTCATGCTACATGTTAGTGTATACTCACCACCTATCTAAAACCATTGAGGTGACTTGCAGGGTATTATGTGTGTGTAGATGTACTTGGTCTCCTCCGAAAACTACCGTATTAGTATCGTGAAATACGAGTTTGGAACACATACATTGCGTTTCCATTTCGTGGTTTCGTTCGTAATTTTAAAATGACGCACAGGAAAACGTGACTTCTATTCGTGACTCTTCTGGTAAATATGAGAATTCTTCCGCTTGGATAAGTGAACATTATTTCTAACCTTGATGTTGAATTGACCTTGAGCAGAGCCATCACAGCTTATTTACCTCGCCATTGATTATACAAACTTCCATTCTTCTTTCTGTTTTCCCTAATAGTTGCTTATACTTGATCTCCAAGGTGAGAGCAGCCATGTAAACTGATAAACAGAATGTTGACGTTTTTAAATACGGAATCGTTGAATCAAACCAGTCGCTAATTTTAAAGTGGTTTCAAGAAAGGAAGAATGTCGTTCTTTATCAGCTTTTCCAACGTGATGATTTCTAATGACCTGCAGTACTAAAAGCTATAATCCTATTTAAAAATAAGTCGAAGGATGTATTAAGTTCATTTATTAAATCGAAAATATCCACGCGCAGCATTGTTTCCAGTTTGCAGTGGTTAACTAATCTGATTAAACAGAACAAGTAAACAGGAAAGACACGTAGTTACCTTGAAATTCCAGAGTTCTGGCTTTGACATCATCTAGGTAGTTGCCTTCGGTGCTCCTATTTAATTCACGCAATTCAAAGTTACCTACGGGAAAATACTTTGAAAACTCTGGTTAACATCAAACAAGAGCTAGGAATAGCATGTTTCATTTGGTAAAATAAACATATTAAGGTACCTAACTATGGAAGGATCATTTAGGTGTTTTAACTAACAATTTTTATGAAGGCATCATGAGACACATGATTATGCGGAGAGGCAACTTTTGAGCTTCAAAATTACTTGAAATCAAGAAACATGTTTTTTACGTTTTGTTTTAGTGACGCTAAAGCGTGACGATTGCGAGATATTTATCGATTTGTTTTTGATTCAACGTTTTGCCTCCCTTCGAAGTAAGATGTGTAATAAGAAAATTTTTCCTGGTAAATTTCCGGGAATAAGTTATAACTTAATCATGTAAGATGTACAATGTACTCGTATTTACCCTGCTGTGACACGTCAATTTTTTTGTTAGAAAAGGAATCCATCTCAAGAAGTTTCCCGTAGAAGATCGTCCGTGGAGACCGTTGCCAATCGCTTAAAGCGACGAGATCTACCGTGAAAGTGTGACAAATCCTCTTGCTTTCCTTTCCCCAGTTGATGTGGAGCAGAAATTCACCCATGGTCTGTCTAATTGTCTCTCTCATTCCTTGCACCAGCTTTTGAATTGTAGCATTCAGGAACATGGAATGAATGCTTGTCAGCCGGATAAGGATTCATCAGCGTGAGGCTAAGTAGCGTAGCCAGGAATTTCGTTCAGGGGGGGGGGGATCCAAAACCAGGGGTCAAATTTTTTGAAAAACAGGATACTAAGTAGAGGGTTTTTAACTAATTTAAACCCTTTTCATAATCGCAATAACTTTATTTGTTAAAGAAATATTTTTTAAATTCATGATTTTTCAATGCTTTGTTTTCTTTTATGAAGGAAAATGATTGCGTTTTCATATTTCGGGGGGTGGGGGGAGTCCGGACCCCCCCTGGCTAAGCCACTGGTGAGGCAAGTCTCATTATATAAGGTCATACATGAGGAAACGCTAGAGTCAGCTGAATATTAGCATTCTACTTCCATGGAGGTAAAACTTAATCGAATTATGTGCTCGAACTAAGCAATCTTGCAATGAAAGTTGATAAGGTGTCGTTTAAAAAAATGTCTGATAATAGTCACAAATAATAAGTATTTTTACTAATGTTAGTGGTAGCCAGGCCTCATTGGCACATTCAATGAATTTCACTATGAGTTGGTCTAAACTTGACACAGAGTGAGGAGCGTGCATATAATTTCAAATGCCCATTAATAATCATACCTTATTATCCATGGTCAAAACTCCTGTGATTGGTTTAACGCAGCTCCCCACTGCATACTCCTATCGGCTAATCTGTTCAGACTCACGTATTTCCTGTCTTCCACATCCTTATTTACCTTTTCCATATATTTTGTTACAGCTCTTCCTTTTCTGTTCTTGCTATCCCATTGTTACTTTCCTCATCAGGCCATCATGCCTCAAGATGTGGCTAATTTATTTGTACCGCCTCCTTTGTTAACTTTTATGAGGCACAGCTTAAAATTTCATCATAGATTAATGGTCCAGACTTTTATGCATGACCTCAACTTGGAATTAACTGTACCCAAAAATTGTGAGAGAAGTAGACATTCCTCCTCATATTAAGAAGCATTAAAAACTTATTTTGCGTCACTTATTTTTGAGTTAATTCGTTTTTCCAAAATTGGTGCGATATGGACACCAATTTTGGAAAAAATTCATAAATCGATTTTACCAAAAGTTATTCCACTAACCCTATAATATCTATGCAAAATTGAGAGACCATGAATTTTTCTCTCGATAATAACTTGCTACGGTATAAATCGGTTCGATTCCTCCGGCTGAATGTCTGTCAAAGTGGAAGATGTCTAAAATAAAGTACGCAACGCTTGCATTTACACGCTAAAAATAACAAAGCGGTTAAAAACAACAATATTTGTGTTGTAATAATATCCTACCCTGTGAGACTTTGTTTTCTGTCCGTTTTTATAGTCCTACTTTTTTAGCTTTTTATTGGAGTTTTGGCTGGGCATTTGAAATTATTTTCATCCCCTGGAAACTGGAGCTATATCATCTGCAAATGCAAATATATAGAGTTTTGTTCCTACTTCTATTCCATGACCTTGCAGTTTTACCTTTTGTCGGGAACTTTCTAAATCTAAATTGAGTGGTAAATGAGAAATAGTAATAGTTAATAATGGAATGTGAAACTTGAAAAGTTGATATATCAACGTGCAGTGAATTCCAGAAAATTTTTAATATATATTGCAACTTTTTGGAAATCATTTGTCCGGACTGTCGGCGCCAAAATGATGTGCCGCTGTACTTTGCAAATTTATATCTGGACTTCAGTGAATGCCATAACAATGAATAATACGTCTTTTTAAAGGAAATTTTATTCTAAATTCTGATTTAGTTTTTGTTTTATGAAAAGTTCAAAAATGTAGACACGCGAGTGCAATTCATGACTCCGCGTATCGTAAAATTAGCTGCTTTGTCAACTTCATGAACTTTGTAACTCAATATAGGGAAAACTACTACGTCTACAGCATTAATCTTCCACAATAAGTTGCAAACATTAATATATATTAATAAAATGGCTTTTGCTTATTTTATAACGCATATTTTGGTGTAAAATAACGAAAATATTCAAACATTATCTTGTCTTACATTTACCCTGAAGTAAAAAATAAAATTAATGGAAACACTTCTTTATTTATTTGAAAATTTTCTATAATCCGAAAATGACTCTAGTAGATTTACAGGCACCCGTTAGAGCACCTCAGTATTAACAATGATCGTCCATAAAATATTACTTGGAATGTTATTTTTTTTTAATTTTATTGCTCAGTTTTTCCCACTCTGACTTATATCTGGTCTAGGGGGAAAATCTTTCGAAAAAAAAATTCCCTAATGTGATTCTTCAATCATAATCTCCTCTATAGCGATATTTTCATAGCCGGTCGGTCAGTTCTCGTAAAGCAGTCCCGTTTTCTGCTTTTCGCTCGCTTTTCCACCGTAAGCAATATAAATCACCCATCGTTTTGAGTAACGGCATTTGGAGAAACACGGCCGTTAATTTTCCCAAGGAGTGGAATATTTCATTAGGCCAACGGTGCATTTGATTTCGATACGTTTCCGCTCCCATATCTCATCGGCAGATTATTAATATTTCCCACTCTGTGAGGTCAGTGCCCTGTTAGTGATGCAAATGACGCATAACCGTCAGGTGCATCGGAGTATCGCAACGTAGTGTTGGCATAACGATGGAATAATCTCGGTCGAAATCGATTTTTCGAGTGATCGATTTTTATCGAAATGAAAAGCTCGACTTTTCAACAAAACAAAAATCGAAGTTTCAATTAATGGATGGATTAATTTAAAAAAAATCGACGGTTATTAAAAAAAAGCTCGTACAAAAGTATGTTTGTGGTTCGTCCAAAAACACTTTGAATGCACTTTTAATATTAGAAGAAATCTAATTTTTATTATAGTATTAGAAGAAATCGATTTTTTGAGCGAACGATTTTTAATCGAAATGAAAAGCTCGACTTTTCAACAAAATAAAAATCGAAATTTCAATAAATAGTTGGATTAATCGAAAAAATCGATGGTTCTTTTCTAAAAAAAAGGATGTACAAAAATAGTTTTATGATTCGTTCAAAACACTTTGAATACACTTCTTGTACTATAAAAATATACTAAGAGCACATGCTTGAAATGAGTTGTAAAATTTTACAAATGCGCGTGCATTAAAGTTTATAGTTCACCACTTGGAATCATTCGGTCTCCATGAAGTATTTTTTTACAAAGATCATCCGGATGAGATGCTTTCTTGATGATTGTCGGCGTACCTTTCTAATTTTACTGGTCTTCCTGAGAAATGTCTTTCACATGAGACGAATGATGTTACCTTAGGCCGGTAGTGACGCTGCTGACATCAAAGGAAATAGTCGAGATCGAAGATGAAAAATCGAGGTAGGATCGAAAATCGAAGATCATGACTCGATTTCGATTTTTTCGATCTTTGACTATTAATACTCGATTTTAATCGAAATCAACCTTTCCAATACTATTATAGTGATGAATTGTGTCTCGATGTCTAAATCTAAATAATTTATTACTTTCTCTCTATTATTTGTTAAATATGAGGTTGTAAAATTTTTTGGAGTGTTGAGATATAGAAATCTGAAGAAAGTTAAACACTAAAACCCAGTTCCTTAGGAATTTAGCCTTCAGCTTCTTTCATAATTTAGCAAGTATACGCTTTCTTAGATTAGTTACATCAGATGCAGAAATAAAAACACGATTAAAACACTACAAATATATATGAAATGAGAGTTATTTTAATATCACTATTTATACTGATTCTCAGTTACAAATCTGATTGAAAATTAAATCCACTACTTGAGAACTGTTAGTATTTCGTGATTGTTAAGTGGTTGTCAGGGAGTTGGGCAGCTGAACGGAGGGAGACGGTATCAAATTCCAGGTGAAGCCCTTGGATACCCCGATTTTAAAATCTTTGGGGTGTGATATGGATCGAAGAAAGTAACAGGCAAACTACCTCTAATTTTTTTTTATCATGGGAATGTTTCTCTCTGGGAGCGAGACATGGACGTTGACGGAATGGGCATTTCATATTGAAGTGGTAATTCTTGTATTTTGGTTGTATTGAGCTGTAGAAAAATTATTTTTTGAGCATGATGCCTAAAGTGTGACACCCGAATATTTTGCATTTGTATGGTAAAATGTATGGTCAATGACGTATATTTTTATTTAAAAAATTGAACAGGGCATTTTGAGATATTCAAGGTCAAAGGTCAAGGTCGATGACCACGAGTATTGAAATTCTTATAAATAGGTAATGTTGCATATCAATGTAAAGCCCTACATATTATGTTTCCAAAAATATAAGTTTCATTTTTTACGTCGTATAGAACCAGAATTATAGTTCTTTACCTTTAGACACGCTGAAATGTCGATAAATGTCCAACATTTGCGGACCTGTAACTTTTGCCAAAATCGTCATTTACCTCTGCAAATTGGCATTTTGCCATCTCCTACTAGGATCATTGAATAAACCATATCTGACATAAATCTGATATGGTCGGGTTGAAAATGTCACTTGTCTGTGTTGAATTACCCAAAGATAAATTGGATCGACCGTGTGAGTAATGAGAAAGTTCTCAGTAGAGTGGGAGAAATGAGAACCCTTCTAAAAATCTTCAGGAGAAGACGGGGCAACTTAGTTGGTCACATTATGAGGCATAATGTCCTGATGAAGACAACGTAGAAGGATATTTGGACGAGAAGAAGGGCAAGGGACGGCCCCGAATGAGTTACATAGGACAGGTTGTAGAGCAGTGGTTCCCAACCGGTGTGCCGCGGCACTAAGGGGTGCCGTGAGATCTTTTGAGGGTGCCGCCAAAATTTCACATTACATATTTGTATCGTAATACTATTTTTTTATTTAGGCAGAATCAGTGTAAACAGTATTATCATATCATCTAGGACTAGGTATAAGGTGTTGTTGCATGCAAACTCTCGAAATGAAACAAATAAATAAATAATATTAAAAAAGCTACGGAGATTTTAAATATCTATTTCCTTATAAGGGTGCCGGTAACTTTTGAAAGACTTTCCAAGGGTGCCTCAAACAAGAAAAGGTTGGGAACCATTGTTGTAGAGGATTTAAAAGAGAAGAAATACGTAGCTATGAAGAGATTAGCGGATAGGAGAGAGAAGTGGAGAGCTGCATCAAACCAATCTTAGGATTGTTGATTAATAATTATGATAATGTTGATGACACGTCGGTGGCTTAGCCCGGAGTGAGCTCTAGCCCCTCCTATTCAAAACAACCCTCGGTTTGAAGAAATGAATACAATAAGACGGCTAGAAACTAATATTCTTAATTCGGTGATACCTATCTTCCCAAATATTTATGGCGAAAATTTTATTTCAGGCCGTGGTGATGTATTTTCGACGGAGATTGAACGAAATTATTCAGCACACGTCCTGCTACGTGATATTCCCAGCTCTAACGCTTAGCTTACATCCTATGAGGTCATCTTCCTCGCACAAAGTCATGTTGGTCGTGTTGTCGCTATCGCCAAGTTGTGGGAATCGTGAAGAAGAGGATGACTATGACAAATATCGAAGGACATCCTTTCGCTGCAATCCACCGTCGATTGGCCAAATATCTTGCGTCAGAGGTGTGTCTCATGAAGAGAGTACTTTGAGGAAATCTCGCGGTTGATTCTGGCGGGTGACTATAAAGGAGAAAACTTGGATATTAGTTTGCAGCAGTAGGCAAGGAGTAAAGGCTAATATTAAAATAGGAAAAAAAAACTTTAAGCTGTGAAAGATTTCATCATTCCAACCGTTTCAGGCCAGTGTCCTGTTAACGATGCAAATGACGCATAACCGTAAGGTGCATCGGAGTATCGTGACGCAGTGTTGGCATAGCGATGGAAAAATGTCGGTCGAAATCGATTTTTCGAGTGACCGATGTTTAACCGAAATGAAAAGCTCCGCTTTCCCCTCTCCCCTGGTTTTGGACCCCCCCGAACGAAATTCCTGGCTACGCCACTGATCTTGCAAGTGCGAAATAGCACTTCTTTGTTACTCTTTCATACGAAAACCTTCCAAAAACACGCCTGAAGAATCCCAATTTCTTTAATGCTCTACTGATCAGAAATCTGTAATTTTTTGAGCAGTATAACTGGCGATGGGGGAAACAAGAACGAAATTAGCTGTGGAATAGCCCAAGATAGCATTTTACGGAAAGGAGAATCAATTGA
Organism: Ischnura elegans; assembly: GCF_921293095.1. Lineage (NCBI taxonomy): Eukaryota > Metazoa > Arthropoda > Insecta > Odonata > Coenagrionidae > Ischnura > Ischnura elegans. The sequence continues at coordinate 74,846,198 of NC_060254.1, read as the reverse complement.
AAATGTAGAAAGAGACGCCGATTCGCGATATTGCATTATCGGTGGCGCCGGGGTAAAGTTCCCGACTGCTAACATAGAGGTCGCGGGTTCGAATCCCGCCTGGGTGGATTGACAACCGTCCTGGGCATAGATGTTTGTGATTGTCAACCAAGTTAATTTTAAGAGAGGACAATGTTGCCCTAAATTAGCTTGAAAAATAAAGAAGTTATTATCATTATTATTAATTACTCTCCGTTGAAAATTCTTCATTTTCTCTCGATGCTGGAGTATCTCGTCTTTTATCCGTATCAGTCATCTCTACGCTCCCGTAGTCTGTTTTGTAATCATCTTAGATCGTCATCATCCTGACGATGGAATGTTATGGCGGATCTTTGAAGTGCTCTCTCAAAGCACTGTGACTCACCTTTCCCCCTGAATGTGTACAATCGGTGTTGAGACGCCTGATTGATTTTCCTTCGACTCTTCGTCGGTTAAGTTTTTAAAGTTTTCACTGGAAACAAAACATACTCAAAGACAGTGGCGCAGCGAGGGGGTGAGGTTTTGGGGGATAAACCCCCCCCCCCCCCCAGTACTCAGAGAAATTTTTAAGTGTAATCCATTTTCCTTAATTGGATCGGTATTACTTGTAGAATAGTTTTAGGAATAATCAAATATCCCTCAGAAAGCCGTAAAACTCGCCATTTCGAACCATTAATCTTAAAAATTTTCTGGAGGAGGGCAACTCCTGCTTACCATGGTGGGTATGCAAAACGCTCACACCCGTAAGTATTAGTTGCGCCTAAAACCCCCCCTAGCCTTAATTCTTAGCTGCGCCCCTACTCAGAGAACTTGTTATATTCGCTCATATATTTTGCTTTCTTCACAACACTGCGCAGCAAATTTTAAAAATTTTATCTTCGCGCACTATTATGAGCAATTGACGAAGTAGGGGAATCGGGTTGGTGTGGTGGCTAGAGTGTTGGCTACCCACCCGGTGGGATCGGGTTCAAATCCCGACGGTGGCAGAGAATTTTAAGAGACTGCCCGATCCCTGCTTGAATGTTGTGTGGAGGACATATCAAGGACAACACTCCGTCCGTCGGATGGGACGTTAAGCCGTGGTCCCCTTGGCGCCTTTCGTTAGGAGCAGGCTAAAGCCGACGCCGGGTTTCTCTCCACCCTTCCTTCCATACCCTTCCCTCATGGCGCAAATGACCTTGGCTGTCGGTCGCCTCCTCCAAAGACCATACCATACCAATAGACGAAGTAGTTATGGGAGGGATGAAATAATGTCAAAATTGTAGCATAGGAAAATACTTCAGGAATTAAGAGGAGGGAAGAATATGATAAGACTTTATGTTTGGAGGAAAATGAGAAGTTGGACTTGTATCAAGAGGATGAACGAAGCTATCAGACGAAAGATCTTTACTTTTGGTAGACTATCTTGCTTCCAGGGAAGTGTACTAACAGGACGATTACTTGTGATGATCATAGTCCATGTTGTAATTTTATTATCAATGATATCATTCATACTCATATACGTTTTGCTCGTAAGCGTAAAATTTTTATGCATATCGTGTGGTGTGCATGTGAGAATCCTCTTGCGTGCTGGCGATTGATCACCCCCTGCCAAACATCCTATAGGTGGCTCGCAGGGTATTTTTTAGATGTAGATGTAGCCAAAATTTGGTTCGGGAGGGTGCTTGAGTTCCATGCGGGTTGCCTCTTAATTAATCTCATAACGGGTGATATTTCGCCATCGTATTGTTGACACTCGATCAAAGCTCTCGTTTAAATAAGATCATGGATTAAATGTTTCAGGCAACTATAATACCACATTTTCGCCAATACATAATAATTTAATGTCCTTAAAAATTCAGAGAATTAAATAATATGTCGAAAATTCTGGATTCCCAAGAAAAACCGTTTTTAAGGTATCTGAAATGTGCATAAAAATGTTTGCGTTGCCATAGCTTAGTAACTAAGGAGTTGCGACCCCATTTTTATGGACAAAAAATGCTTTAAATTGTCTCCATTACCACATGCTGAAGTATTCTACATCTACATAATACTCCGCAAGCCGCCTAAAAGGCGTGTGGCAGGGGGTGTTTGGACACCAGCCGTTTACAGCAAAAAAAAATGAAGTGCTCTAACAAGGTTGGGACTAGCGTTTATTAAAGTCGTTTATGGTTCGGGGGAAAAACGAATTCCCATATCTATCCGTTCGGGAAAATAACTCTCTTAATTTATCGCTTCTATCGGACCTGGAAATATAGTGTGGCTCTAATATTATGTTCTCTGTGTCGCTCTTAAAGATATCCATTCTCAATTGTTCAAACAATCTAAGCCTAGCGCGCAGCCTCCGAGTCTCCAATGGCTCCCAGCCTAATTCGCTTAACATCTGGGTAACACTGTCTGTACGCCCGTAGCCGAATTGCAAATTCCTCCTGAAACACTCAAGTGTATTATTTATACATTGATTTTTAGTTTAGATGCGAATGAACGGAAAAGTTCGTCGTATGCCTGAAAAACCCTCGAAATGAGCCTCTATTTTGTCGCCTAACTTTGGAGTGGAAATTTTTGGAAACAAAAGTGGACTCCACAAGGGGTGTGCGGTTCAGTGCTTGACCGCAGAGGTAATTATCCGAAAACCCTCCTCTTCCTTCTCCCTCCAGCTGCGGAATGTGTCCCCTTCCGTGGTTCCCTCTTTGTTATCCTCTTATTTAATCGCTTAATCCTTTTACTTGGCCACATTCTCGGCCATTAACCATGAACGGGGCGGGAAGAAGAACCCCTTCTCTTGGCGTTTGGCCGCCAACCTACAATACGTTGCCAGGCAGGTAGGCAGGGAGCCCGCGTTGCGAGGTGTTGTTGAAGTGGGAGGTAGGGGGAAATCACCTTGGCGCATGCGCAGATCCGACTCGTACCTCACACTCCCCCGCACGCCGTTGTGAACCGTCACGGCGCGGTTTTGTAAAAAAAAAATCTCTCAATCTTCCCCCCTCACCCCCTCTTTAGAGTCACCTCAACCTCCTCCTCACACCCCTTACGTTTCCGCCCGCCTACCTCTCCCCTCCCCTTTCCGTCCTGAGCGATATCTCGGCTCCGTGTGCTGTGTTTCAGTCGGGAGGGAGACCAGTTGGTGTAGTGCACGATCGTTCGTCTCCGTTCTCTTCAGCGCGTTGGCGGTGTTTCTGAAAGCCAGTTTCTCCTCTCCCGTGTGTTCGGTGCTTTTCCTCGTCGGCAGAAGTCCGTCTACTCGACAAGTTGGTTAGTGTTCCGGTTTTTCCAACGATATTGTCAAGAAATAAGTGCTTGGACGACCAAAATTTTGGATTACAACAATTGGAGATTGTCGTGTTGCAGGACAGTAATGCAAGAAGTGAATCAACTTCGTGTTTTGCCAGTCTGTGTTGCTAGGTAGAAGCCCTTCTTCTTGACAAGTTTTTCTTGTGCTCCGGTATTTTCAACGATCTTGTAAAGAAAGAAGTGCTCAGGCGACCAAAATTTTGGATTACAACAATTGAGGATCGTCGTGTCAGAGTGCAAAACTACAAGAAGTATATAAACTCCGCGTTTTGCTGTGCTGAGTTGCTAGATTGAAGCAGTGTTTTTCAATATCAGTAACTGAGTCTAAACTGGACAACCAAAATTTTGAATTACATTGCATGAGGATAAGCTTGCTGGTGGACAATACTTAAGAGCTTTAAACCGATTCTGTGTTTCGCTGTGCTCCTAAAAGGAGTTTTCGATGGGTGTCATCTTCAGTTTTTCCGACGTTCTTGCTTCTGGAGGAAAGAAAGTGCCTAGATGACAAACATTCTGGATTATAATAATTTAGGTTTGAAGTGTCAGCCTGAAAAAAACTAAAGGCATTGTGAAAGCTCTCCCTGGATTTAATGTGCTGTGAAAAGAAGCTATTGCAGCTGAGTGCAATACGATTTCTATGTCACAATTCTAAGAAATATTATTCTGCATCGTTCAAGAAGTGACGGTGATAGCACCTGAGGATACGCGCGTTTTGTGAATGATAACACAGGAAAAATTATTCTAGTTTTTTGGCGATTTGGCCGAAAGGAAATTTACTGTGTACGGCCGACAATATTTGTTTAAAGTTATACTGGAATATAATTTTTTGAATTCGTAAACAAATCCTCACGGACGGCAGTGATTTCTGATTATGGATTTTGAAAACAGTTTGTTTGTTTTTTCTTCCGGCGGCTAGTGTTTCATCTATTTTCTTGGTAGCTTCATAATTTGTTTGGTTTGAAATTAACCAAAACGAACAGTAGGTAGCTATTCGTTATACGAGCAGAGCGAATCGTTTATTCAAAACATTTTTGAAAGTTGACTATATTTGATAGTTCTTGCGCAGCCCGGCCTACCGTTTTTCAATTCCTCATTTTTTGATCGAGGTAACAACTTTTTTGTGGATTTCTTCATCCCGTGCCTTGAATGCTGACGTATTTCCCCGCGTTTCATCTTCTACAAGCAAGAAGGCAGTCTCACCGCCTCGTACCTGTTTCGTTCTTTTTCTCCGATCCCTCCCATGTCCCGTTACCCACCTCGTGTGGTCGGGGAATCGAGAGATACCAACTCGGGCTGGGCTTTCACAGGAAGTCCAGAAGCCCCAAAACTATCTTCGACAGTCCGTGAGGCATCGTAGGTACATTGTTGCGCCTTTATTATCGTTGAGCGTAAGGTTTGAGTTCCACAACAATCGACAAATCTCGGTTTTTCATTGTTGACTTCGCTTGTTTATAAAGTGTTAGAATCTATTGTTCTTTTTGCAATTGTTTGATGAAAAGTGTCAAACTGTGCCGTATTTGCGTATAATTTAACTCAACTGGAGAATTCAGAAAAGTTTTTCAACGGAGTCATGTGAATAAGGAGAAAATATTCTGCAAGTGAATCGACTGGTGTGATTAAATTCGCCAATAGATACGACCTAGAAGGATTAGGAAAGAAAAAAACAGAAATTAGTTGAGACCTTCTGTTGTTCGAGAGGAACAGAGTTTTCTGTGCCAAATTTCTCAGCGAAGTCTTACGGAAATATTAAGAATACTCTCCCAGTGCTTTGACCTAGGTAAAACTTGGTTCTGGACTTAGAAAAGGAGGAATTCTTGCGAGAAATACGGTTTAGCCGAGACCAGATGTTGTTCGCGCGGAGTAAGTAGGTAGGTAGTAGGTACACGTCTCCGAGAGGAAAAGAAGAAGGGGAACTGTCATAAATAACAGCGGTGGCGTCAGTACCTGCTGCTTCTTTCGTCAGGTGAGGCAGAAGTGCTATAGTGACGGTGGCCGTTCCATAGAAGAATCAGCTCTGTTGGTGCGTGTGTGCTAGGTGTGTTTGAGTGAATTCTTCTCTCTCGCGTTGTGTTGTTTGTGTCTTCTTCCACGCTTGCTTGGTGAGTGTCCCTCCCTCCCTATTGTTTCTTGGGAAGCAAGCCCACAGACACGTGACCGCTCTCGACGCCAGACGCACCGCGGAGGCAGCGTAGCTTGGCCGAGAAAAAAGAAGAGGCGGCGGAGGAGAGAATATATAAGGAGGAGGGGAAGACGAAGCATTCCAGCCCCCGAGATTTCCCGCTGACGTCACCAAGGTGAGGAGAACAGTTGTACATCGCCTCCAGCGGGCAACTCTCTCTCTGCATTAAAAAAAAACTATAAAATATCAAAAAAATAAAAGAGGCCCCCATTTTTCAGGTTGAATAATCAAAATAACATACCATTAATAAATTCACCCGCAATATTTGTGCAGGTTTAGGAAATGTGTTGATTGATATTAAAAATATCGAAGTAATGTTGGCAAAAAATGATCATAATGTTCGTTATACTAAGAGAAAATTTAAAAAAATTAAATGGAGCCTCTAAGGTTGGTTGCTTTTTAAAGTTAATGTGAAATTTTAATATTAGAAACAATGCGTTAGAATTTTTTTATAAATGTAAAATTTTGATTTTTTTTAATAATACTAACTTTTTATGAGACGGTTGAACGTTTTATGCAAGCATTTTATTTAATTGTTCTTTAAAACAGACAAAAATGACATTCTAAATCTATCTGTTGCACTGTCTAACTCTCTTATTTTATGTATATGACGTGAATTCGTGGTATTTTGGCGTTTGTAAGATTTGGCTAACTTCGTCGGAAAATACACTGCCCTTGAATTAAATAATAGGTTTAGTCTAGTTTTCAGTGTACGGTCTGACAGTGATTCCTATCCGAGTTGTTATAAGTGGTCAGTAACATTAACTAGACTTTTCACGTACCTGGCAGCTTTTCTCTGTTCTACGCGTTTTAACTCTATTTTTAAGATACTCCATGAGGATCCCTAACACTGGTAGCGTATTCCAAATGGGGTCGAACGAGGCAAAGTAGCTAATTTCTCTCACTTTGCCGTCACTTTTTCTTAGCATTCTTTTAACGAAATCCAATTTACGATTACCTTGACCTGTTATTTCCAGAATTTGTCAATTTTTTCCTGATATCGTGTTTTGTTTTAAATAAATAGGTCATGTTTGTCGTTTATCATTCATTTATTTATTGAATGATTCAAAAACAGCCAAAACGGCCTTTACATTGAACAGACAACTTAAAATCTGCAGCTTTAACAAATATCAACTACAAAAAGTATATTAAAGGAAAAAAAGATTCAGAAGGTAGATGTTCGAAGCTGCCTCTTGAATGATCTGATGGGCATTGAAAGATCCAGGGAAGGGTGAGTAGTTGAAATGGTATTGAAGGAGGTAGGGAGTCTGTAAAAAAGTGATCTCTGTGAGAGAGAAAGACGGAATTTAGGTTGGTGTAGTCGGTGGTTATTACGGAAGGAGCGGGTGGGAGTGTGGAGTGATAAGAAAGGCAGTGTTTCCGAGGATCGGAACTTGCCATTTAAGTCATTGTAAATTAAGGAAATATCATGAAAATTCCTACGGGAGGATAGTGGGACCAATGTTAGGGCAGACATTATTTCCCATATCGATGGCTTAGTTCTAACAGCACGTACCTTAAAATTTGGCCTGTTTGAGACAGGTATCGTAAACAAAGTGTAATGACATTTGAGTGGGCTGGAAGCTAAGGGGTACAAGTGATTTTTTTCTCTCTAAAGAGTTAGGTAAAGTTAATTGTCATAATAAATACACAAAAACCTGGTTGCCAAGGGAAACGATTGAGTCTCTGTTCTGTGCTGACAACGAGTGGAAAATCAAATGCTTTACTAAGTATCTAGTTGATCTCGTTTGTTTTCTATACCTAATATCTGTGCCTAACTCTGTACAGAAAAGAGAAATCACTTGCACCCCTTGGCTTCCAACCCACTCATTAAAAAAAATAAAATTCAAGCAAAACTGTTGAAGTTAATAGTAATTATTTTAACGAAATATTAATTTAAATCTACAACATTATGTGTTGAAGTGTATAAATAAACAAAGGGTTGTCAAGGGTAAGAAAAAGGTTGTTGACTAGTTACCAATGCAGTTGAATAAATAAGTTAAAGAGACATCAGCATCGTGTATAATTTAGTTACATTGAAAACACAACTCTTTGTTTGCAAATGCATGCTTCTGTATCAGTTTTATGAAATTTTGGTTTTTAATTTCAGTGTACAATTGAAAATATATATCTTTTCTTTTGCTTTCCTGAAAAGTTGCTATTTTTGAGATACGTGTTGTTAGAACTTGGCCATCGATATGCAGGATTAACACATGTTGCGCGGCAACAGAATTATATTCTCTGTGTCACGCTGAGGAACAGGTGCTCTGCATTGCTCTATAGCAATCTGAGTGTCGTAGGGCCGGTTGCAGGAAGTTCCATAGCTTTATTGGATACATATGTATCGTTCCTGGAACGATACATATGTATCCAATAAAGCTATGGGACTCATAAGGCATAGGAACCAAACAATTTGCGTCGCAGGAACGTTCAATAACTTTATGAGTCCCATAAACCGTTCCATAACTTATCGGGCCGAATGAGTGGGGTTAAAGAGTTATGAGTTCCATAACTTTATGAGACCCATAGCTATCGAACCAATAGCGAAAGTTTCTTGCAACCGGCCAGTAGTGAGGCATATCGTGTGGCCTCCGAGTCACTAGTGGCTCCCGACCTATTTACTTGTTGCTTGGGGAGTAGCACCGTCCTATCTAGGCTGAGCCATGTGTTTCAAGGCTTCTCAACTAAAAATTAAGTTTTGTAGGTGGCATAATACAAGAATTATGCTCCCTTCACTGAATTTTTCGCTAAGTTTTTGTTTTCGTTCTTTTGGGCCCGTTTCCCCATAGGTTTTCCTTTTCATCCCAAAATTTTGTAATCTAAGTAGCAAAAAATCAACTGCTTACCTAAACGTAAAATCCGAAGATCGAAGCGTAATGAAGTCGAATTTTTCCATTTTGAAATAAACAGTTGCAATTTCGCACGTGGACAAAAAATTTCAAGTGCTTATTTCGCATATTAAACATATAATTTCATTATTTGACAAATTCATATTTAATATGTCTGCGTGGTCCTAATAAAAATATTTGGATTTATAATTTTAACGCTTAATTGTACTATTGAGACTGCATTTTATCTTGAACTTCAACCGTTTACCCATCCATATAGTTTCATTACGTGGCGAATGCCAATGTTAAGTTTCTGAGTGATTCGAATCAAAATATTTTGAGCTATAATATGTGTGAAAATCGAAGCAATTCTTAAGATTCTCCTTTTGTTGTCATCCCATTATATTATCGTTATTTTTTATCGTTGTCTGCCTATTGGGAAAGGATCCCTTAATTACTATGGTTACGCATGGATAAAATCTGTAGTCATCAAAGTCATTTTTCATTTTGGCATTGTGTACTTTCACTCTTCGGCTTTAATGGCCCGTACCTTTCGAGTGCATGAGAGGTCATTGCTCTTGAATTGATGCCTTGTGGTCGTGTTAGAACAATCGTCGAAAGCCTTTGAGGAATTCCTGAATCGGAGTTGCTTTAATTCTACAACTCTCCCGCGCATTCAACCACGAAGAACATCCAGAGTGGAATTCCATTGTTTTGACGGAACCGGATTGCTAGCCAAACGCGAATCGTTTCCTAGCAACCGAGGAGTAATTTGCAATATCACGCGTGTATGTTAAGTACATTTAGCTTCTGGGAAACTCTTTCTGCTATAATTGTGGTCTTAATTATGATTTCTCTCTCCTGAGAAATGAAAGTTCTTTCATTTGGAAGTGCTGAAGAATGTGTTTTCATTCCACAATTAAATATTCTTCCTTGTTTAAGGAAAATTGAAGTGTTTCTCAATTCACTTTCTTCTTGTTACGCTGCTTATGCAATGACTAAGATTTATGCGGTAATAATAATTTTACTTCTCCATAATGAAAGGTATGATTTGGAACAAGTAGATATTTTTTTATGGCATTTATGGCACCAGGTATTCGAGTTGCCATTAAAAATATATACGGTCGTAAGATACACTTACAATTAGTCACTAGTAAACATCTTTTAGCCTTGCAGTATCACTAGCACTTTGTTCTTTATATTGGAATCAGCTCATATTTTGCTTTTAGGAAAATTATGAAAAATATGTTTTGTGATTCAAAAGCCAAATTCAGTATGACCATTAAAACTACATCGTACGATTCAGTTGTAGGATGAATAGGAATGTATTTATTTCCTGCAATTTAATCTATCATCAACTATATTAGTCTCGAATTTTAATTACGATTAAATTATGATGATTAAGAGTTGTTAACTTGGAATTTGTGGATCGGAAATTTCAGGTTGTAGTATAATTTTATGCTTGGCTTCTTAATAATAACAGTGTATTAGTAATAATAAGTTCATTTAAGTATACCGGGACTAGCCACGGTGATAAATTTTTACGGAATAATAATAATAAGTTTATTTACGGGTGAGTTACCCAATTTCAAAATGTAAAATAGGGTGGTTTCCTATTATTTTTTATTGCCTACATCGAAAGATTATTACTCCTGGAGTACGTATTTCACGCTTTTAGATTTTTAAATGACAATACCTATTTTTCGCGATTGAATGAAAAGTGAAAATTTTCAAGCGCGCGAAAACGCGACGCTTAAGTATGAATGCAGGGAAGTCTCTCCGCGTGACGTATTTCTGGTTCCCGTTGCCGCCCTGCGGAGGCTTAGCGCTGATACGACGCAGGCTGCTAGCGGGTAGCATGGTACCCTGCTGGCTGGTAGCGCTTGGCTTAAATAAGGATTATTAATAACTTATCAAACGAGGAAAACTTTCCGACCTTAGCCAGTTTTAATAAGTGATTATTAAGACATGTTTCCCTGAGCTCTGTGCCTCATGCATGCATTGGTAACCTCAGACGATGTATAACTCCTATCTTCTCGTATAGAAACTAGGTCCTTGTGACGTCACGTGGAGTAGCATCGCATGGGCGCCAATCTGGCCCTTTTCAAATGAGGATAAAAATGGACTATTGCCATTCGTCTAACCCGGTATTTCTAAAACAAAATAATTTTTTATATTATGAATACACTAATGGTGGGTAACGAATCGCAATCAATGCCTTTCGTTTTCTTTGATGAAGGAAACCACCCTATTAGTTAAAGAATTCTTAAAACAATGGTTAAAGTAACTCTTACAAAATATATTCATTTATAACTGTCTGCAAAAACTAACAGTTGATAATTAGAAAAATTATGCACAAATTCCATTGCATATTTAATGTATTAATAACAACCTCTAAGAGAACATCAACCAAGACAATTAAGTACAATAAAATGAAATGTTTCAATGAATTTTCGTTTCAAAACGGGCATTATGAGTGGAATTGGACAAGCTTGAATTAAATGCTGAAAGGAGGAGGAGGAGACTTATGGTGACTCTGTTGGAAGTGACTAATTGCCTCATTATCTAATAAAAAATAAGGAAGGCTGGGAGAGGAACGATCGAGATAAGAGATGAGGCGCGATTCTAGTTATCTGTTTCCGTTGACTAGAACAGTTGCCATTAAACAGCCTGAGAAATTTGATCCTGCCCTCCACTCCACTTTCCTTAAAGATAGCGTTTTCAAATTAACGCATTTATTCTCTTTTACATCCTTAAGGAATATTTTAAGGAAAAATTCTTCTAACAATTGGGTAGTTTCCTTCGCCAAAGAAAACGGAAGGCATTGATTGCGATTCGTTGCCCACCATTAGTGTATTCATAATATACAAATTATTTGGTTTTAGAAATCCCCGTTCAGCCGAATGGCAATGGTCAATTTTAACCGCATTTGAAAAAGGCCAGTTTGGCGCCCATACGATGCCACTCCACGTGAAGTCACAGGGACCTAGTTTCTATACGAGTAAATGGGAGTAAATCGTCTGAGATTACCAATGCATGCATGAGGCACAGAGCCCAGGGAAGCATCTCTTAGTAATCACCTATTAACATAGCCTATGTTCGGAAAGTTTCCTTCGTTTGATAGGGTATTTATATTCTTTATTTAAGCCAAGCGCTACCGTCTAGCAGCCCGCCTCGTGGCGGCGCTCATAGCCTCGCACCAAGGTGGCCTCACACGGCGGCAGCCGTAACCATAATGACCTCACAAGGGCTTTTCCCAGCATTCATACTTAGCCGTCGCGTATTCTCGCGCTTGAAAATGTTCACTTTTTATTAAATCTCGAAAAATAGATATATAGTAATTTAAAAATATAAAAGCGTGAAATACGTACTCCAGGGGTAATAATCTTTAGATTTAGGCAATAAAAAATTAATAGGAAACCACCCTATTGTTTTCCTCATTCATTCAGTGGTTTGGTCTTTTAGCGTTTTGTTTTGCAGGAGGCGTCCTTTATCTTCAAGTATTTCTTCATTACTCGGTTAATCGTTTCATCTTCATCATTCTTCTGGTCCACCACATTTTCAATACCTTAGCGTCTTGAGTCCCATAATACTGGTAGAAGAGACCACGAGAGGGAGTTGAAAGAAATAGACTGCAGAACAGAGAGATTTAAGATTTCGTTCCATCCTTGGGCTATGAGGTATAGTTACAGAAGTGTCATCAATGTGATTAATCGCTGCTCTAGCTAGGTCTACATAATGCATATATTATTTTTATTTTTTCCCTTTTCTGGTTTGGGCTTGTTGGTCCTTGTTTTCCTTTTCGGAATCGAACCAGTTTTAATGCCTGTTTAAACTATACATTAACACTTACGAGTTAATGTCTGTTTGCATGAATGATTTTTGTGGACCAGAACGGAACATGTACGAATGCATGAACCAAATAAGAACAGGTTCTATTTTCTGTGCATGCATTCGCGCACGTTGGGTGGTTACACGGTGCATTTTGGCGTTCATTCTCGCGTTCATACATTTAGACATTAACCCGTACATGTTAATGTACCGTACAAACAGGCCTTTATGTAGCTGCAGGGATATTTATACACTCAATAATTTGTATTAGTTGCAAAGTTTTAGTGTACTTAAATGAAGAAATTCAAGGTCAGTGAGAGCTCACACCGCCTGCTTACCTGTGTTATGGCCCATTTTTTCCGGCGACTAATAAGACGTAGCATATTGCTGCGTATTGGTGTAGAGTTCAGTGTTCACTCTCCCCCCGCCAAACACCATTAAGGTGGCTGGCACGGTATTATATGGATGTACATCTTTACAGAATAATCTGCGAGCCACCTCTGGGGTGTTTAGTGGGGGATGATCATTCACCAGCATGCAGCATGGAAGAAGATTCCCACATGCACACCATACCGATACCTCCACTGCAAAGACGCTCAACAATCGTCCACCGAATCAAATCCGCTCATCTAGTAGCCCAACAATACGAATCCGCTCAGCTAGCAGTGCTCAGCTAGCTCATCTCCTATTCCCCAAGATTGGATGTGAGCGTTTATGCTCCGGACACTGCAAGCTGAGCAGATTCATGTTGTTGGGCTACTAGGCGACCGGATTCGATTCGGTGGGCGATTGTAGAGGGTTTGTGCAGTGGAGGTATGGATACGCTAATACTAATGAATATTTCAATACGTTGGCTGACCAGATTCATCTGTAATATGCTTAAGCTTACGAACATGTGGTCAACGAGGATGATTTTTCGTCGTTTACATTTTCATGAGTAACCCGAGTAAACATAATGGAACTCTGATTCCTCGTACTTGTTTGCGTGTCATGAATGTAATTAAAGACTGCTCTCGCAGGGTCGACTATGTACATGTTATTTTTTTTCTTTTTTCCCTTATGTGTTTTGGATTTGTTGGTAATTGTTCTCCTTTTCGGCATCGTAGATGAGCGTTTATGCTCCGGACACTGCCAGCTGAGCGGATTCGTACTGTTGGGCAATTAGATGAGCGGATTTGATTCGGTGGGCGATCGTTTTTGCAGTAGAGGTATCGATAAGGTCATGAAAATGTTTCCAATAGTAACAATTTATGGATGATTTTAGTTTTTCCCGGCGTATCAGTTGCAGAAAAGTTTCTCGGGTTTTCCACCGGTTGATGTCGTCCATGTCTCCCGACGTTTCGAGCAGCGACTTGCTGATCATCCTCAGGGGATCATCCGAATGAATGCTTCTTCGGAATGCTTCTTAATGTATGCTTCTTCGGAAGATCCCCTAAGGATGATCGGCAAGTCGCTGCCCGAAACGTCGGGAGACATGGACGACATCAACCGGTGGAAAACCCGAGAAACATTTCTGCAACTAACAATTTATACATATAAATTCAAGTAAAAGGCAAAACTTGCCAACTACTCATAAATGCAATCTGCCAATGTAGATGTACTATAAACTTCAATGCCTCGCTGCCGTGAAGAACCTTGCTTCTTACGCAGTTCCTACTTGCTGAATTGTTTCCTTCCTTCGATACCTGTTGAAATACATACCCTTTGATATATTTCCTCTGGTTATGATCACAAATCAATGGAAAGGAAGAAAAAGCGATGATGATCTGAGAGGGTGAGTCATTCAGATGCTAACCTTCGGCGTCTTTCCCAATTCCTCTCAATGTGACTAATATCTCCTCCTCCTCCCCAGTCTCACCTGCTTCTCACCCAGCCAAGGTTGCCATCCGACCACGAAATCTTGATTGCCCGCGAGAATGAATCGGTGGAGTAGGTTTCCGTTCCTCGCCGTCGCGATTTTAGGGTTTTTCGCCGTTCCATTTGATGTCGCCACTATCTCATTTAGGTCGTGTTTCATTACCTATATCTACGTCTGCATAATACCCTGCGGGTGAACTGAGGCTGTTTAGTAGGTAATGACTTTTCATCGGAATACAGCATAAAATTCCATACGAGTGGATTTCGTGGGATTAGAGGGAATAGGGTGGTTTCCTATTTTTTTTAATCGCCGAAATCGAAAGAGGTTTTGTAAAGCATCGGGAGCGAGGAATGTGAGACTCAAGATAAAGGTGGGTGGTGAAAAACTTGAGCAGGTTGAGCAATTCAACTATTTAGGCAGTACGTTAGAGGAAAACGGATACAGTAGTAAGGACATCAGGAAGAGAATGGCATTAGCGAAGGAGGCGTTCATGAACAGGAAGGAGCTTCTGAGAGGATCGCTATGTAAGAGTTTAAAGAAAAGGTTAGTGAAGTTTTTGATTTGGAGTGTAGCTCTCTACGGTGCGGAAACGTGGACACTGAGGAAAGAAGGCAAGAGAAGATTGGAGGCATTCGAGATGTGGGTATGGAGAAGAATGAAGAGGGTGAAATGGACGGAGAGGAAAAGGAACGACGAAGTGCTGGATATGGTTGGCGAGGAGAGGCAGCTTTTAGATGAGATACGGAGGAGACAGAAGGTATGGATGGAGTTAGTGCTTAGCGGTGGGGGGATGTTGAAAATGGTGTTAGAGGGTAGAATGTTGGGGAAACGAGGGAGGGGAAGGAAAAGAATTGGATTCTTAGATAGATTGAAAGGGAGTAGGCCTTACAGTGAATTGAAGAAGGCAGTGCTGGAAGGGAAGGGAGGCTCCCAGATCACTTCTTGAATACTCCATGGAAACCTACCTTAATCGGTAGAATACTATAATAAAAAGAAATCGAAAGATTATTCCACCTTATATGTGACCTTCCACCAAGTGTAAGTATGCATCGTTCCATGAAAAATAAGGCTACGTCAACAACTACGCTACTGTCATCGTAAATACATATAAAATAAATCTGTATAAGGGTAGAGATGAAAATAAGGTTATTCATACTGCAAATAAATCTGGGTGAGGTGTACTGGAAAACAATGATATGGAAAAAGAGAAAGCAATGCAATAAGTCGTTTTAGCGGGTGTAGCGACACGTTTCATGGGTTTCACTACTTTCACTGTCCTCGAGTGGTGTGAAGTGAATATAATGCTTCATCGGCTCGTTAATTAATGTCTATTTCCAGATATTGAAATTGTAACCATTTACCGTAGTAGAAATCATCTTTTCTGCAGGAAGGAGTTAAATTTTATTCCTTTGCTGAATTTCACCACTTTTTTTATGCCTCCGTGATAATTTAAAAAATGTATCTCATACATAAAATGCTTGTGTAATCGTTGTTTGCTGATTAAGTAGTTCTGATACCTGTTTATGGGACTGAAATGCTTGAACTTTTCCCCCTACCTTAACTGAAATATTTCTCCCGATCACCCTGTTTAACAATTATCTCCGTTCGGTACTAAATACTCACACTCTACGTATTCTGGAAGTAGGGGAGTAGCTGAATAGCTGAGCTGGGCCGTCGCGTATTTAATCTTAAGATTCTGATTTACATATATGATTAGCGTGTACTTCAGACTGTAAATCATTTCATCTTTGTGTTCGTTATGAATCGAATGTCATGGACGGATCACAAGTGGCGACTTTGATTTTAATTACGCAGTCAAAGAATCAAGGTAAAAATGGTAATTTTTCGAGTCATTACTAATTAGGGAACAATCGTAAGCTGGGCTAAACCTCTTTTGTAAATGCATTTTCAAAAATGCAATTTCACTTTTTGTAATTTCATTTTTGTAAATTCAAAACAGAGCATTTATTTTCCGACGAAATTAACCGTATCTTTCGAACGCCAGCATACTACCATCAGATCAGATCGCAAAATATAATACCTAAGAGAGATAGAGTGTGGAACATAACAGATCTGATCGATACGGTAGTATAACGGCAGCGCCCGGACTTACAAATAAGTTAGTTAACCTGTCATGTAGCCTCTTGAGTATATTCCTTAATTTTGTCTCTGAATTTTCCTAGTATTTCAAACAGCATGTTTTGCATGTTCTGGCTTCATATGCGTAACATTTGTATGACCGTGTGGTGTGCACATGGGAATCCTATGACAAGGTGGTGGTTGATCACCCTTTGCAAAACACCGTCGAGGTGGCTCGTTGGGTATCATGTAGATCAGTGGCGTAACTATGGGGGGATGAGGGGATAGATCCCCCCCCAAGGCCTTAGAGAAATAAAAAAACGGGGAAGTCGTGGGACTGGCCGACAGAAGTGAAAACTGAAATAATTATTATCCATTTATTTTTTATATAGATTTAATATTATTAAAGAATTAATTTTTCTAATAATACTCATTTTTCAACAAAAATTGAAATTATTTTTTTCAGCAAACTGTTTATTATTAAATATTTATTAAAAATACGATGTGTATGAATAGAAAGTAACATCATTTATATATTAAAATATAATATGCTTTTATTTCTCTTATTTAATATGCTTTAAACCTATAATTGTTCACTATGCACATAAAAGAAACTGCCTTAAATTGTACTGACCTGTATTTTTATAGCGTGTACACTCTTCTGCACGTTCATGCACGAGCTCTTTATATTTAATGAACTTATACAATATACACTATAGATTTTTATTTTCAATGTTAATATTTTTAAAACAAAAAGACTTTAACAGTCTATATATTAACAATGTTTATTTACTATACCTAGTCAGCCTGCGTAGTTGAAATATCCATTGTAAAATTTTTTAAATTGTATGAGAAGAGAAAAAATTTCTCCCCGGCGGGGAATCGAACCCCGGTCTCCCGCGTGACAGGCGGGGATACTGACCACTATACTACCGAGGATGTGATTCTTAGAGGTGAATTTTAAGAGTTAAATTTATATCTCGCTGTAGCGATCGCGGTGTCGGGTCGGTGACGCTCACGCGAATTCTATGCTTTTCCCCCTTCCTGCATAAGTGCTTAACGCCGCTAAAGAAGTTTTCACTTCAAAAAATTAGTTAAAACTATTGCCTATTTTTGATGTATCTTAACTGCATCTGCTTAAAGTTAAATTTTTAGAGCCAAAATGATATAAAATGTATTTCCAGGCATGTCATTTTTCAAAAATTTTCCCGACAACGGGCGACCCCCTGCTATCCCAGCTAGCACATTATAAGTCATTGAGATAAGGTGAAAGGAAGAAATAAGGAAGTCGCTTCTCAAGTAAGCTTGTTATGGGTTTCTTACGGCCAGGGCGACAAACATCCAGAGTAATGGCAAAATGGATGCCAAACTTTCAGCACTTCCGTAGATGCTGTTATTATCCCATCGTTACAGAGTGTTAATTAAGGCCTTTATGCATTAAAACAATGTTTTTATTATTGGCGCTTCTATATTATGAGGAGAAATAACATCATACCGCCATAATTTGAAAATCATTCACATTTATGAACTGATAGCTTAACGAAGGTCGTAAGAAAAACACAATTTCACAAGAATACCAGCGTAGAATAATATAAAAATGCCGGAAGGAACATCTAATATACGTATTGTAGTCATCGGGTTATCAAACCATAATTTAAAATTCATAAATGTTAAAATGTATGGACCTTGAATAAATTCAGTATTTCATGCACATGCCAAACAAGTTTTTTTTTACATAATTGGATATTTAATTAGTAATTACGCCACTTGTTCTCAACAACTTCTGTGGTGTAGTGGTTAGCATGTAGTACTTCGGTTCCGGGGGTCGCACGTTCGGATCCACGCTGGTGTTATTTTTTTTTCTTTCCGCCGCATGGATAGAGTACTTGTACTATGCTTTATATCTTCACTAGCCGGTTGCTTGCAGTTATTAATTTTTTTCTATTTACGGGAAAATCTGTTATCAGTTGTTCAGCCCTTATAAAAACTCGCTAAATTTCCCCAATAGCCTTTAAATTCATGTCAAGATGAGCCGCGTAGCATGTGTAGTACGCTGTTCAGCCGCCTTTGGCGCTCCAACAGAAGTGACTTACATTGCCTGAGGATATTTGACGGCATTCCTTACCTAAACGTCCCTAACGTCTTACCCTTGCCTTATATAAGTCCCTTAGCTTACGATAAGCTGCTTATCAATTTTTTCCGTAAGAAAACCATAAGAAACGGTTAACTCACTTACTTTGTGCTATCTGGGATAGGTATCTTAAACCAAAGTTGCCTAGGGGTGTCGCCCCGTCAGGCGCCCTCATCCATGAGGTCTCTCGGTGGTCGTGCCTCATCACCCCAAAGCATATTCCTACATACGCCACTGATGCAGTGTAGAAAATTGGAGGAAAAATATTTTGTCTCGCCGCCAGCTGTTCTTTTGTTTTTCCAATCCTGCCATCGCGAAGCGTTTCGGTTCTCTTGAGATATTTCTGTTTAGATATTATCAGTGCGCTATTAACAAAACTATTCTAAATATGTTCATTTTCAGAATGGTATGCTATACGTTTCTTACACCAAAACGCAGCTAAAGCAAAATAATTGAGTGAAAATTATAAAAAAGGGGGAAAAAAATTGAGATAATTTTATATACACTTGAAAAAACTATCCTAGTCCAATGAAAGACTTTATAAATAAAATTATTTCAGCAATGCGTGAAATGATTTTCTATTATTATAAAATATAATCTTTTTTTCCAAAATTAAAAGCGAAAATAAAAAAACATTTTTGGCCAGCTTTTTTCGATTTCAGCCCGCTGTGCAGCGGGAATTCGTTTTCGGTGGAGTCAATTCATGTTGTCATTGATGATGATGGAGTGTTCCTTATTAAAATAATTATTGTGCATTAATTGCGTCCATCCGCGACGCGATCGCTTATCGAGTTAGCGTTCCAATGCGAAAATAACTCCAGGTATGACTAAGGCTTGCGTATATATCTCATCGCTCCTCTACGTTGCGTAATTCATGAGCTCCCGTTTTTTTATTTCGCTCGCGTGAATTGGATTGCTCGCGTGCTTGGCGATGCTATTTGGACTCGGGTGATGCAAGCGGACGAAATTCGCGCGCCGTGCGTGCGTCTTTTCTCGCTACTTCGCCTCGTTCCCTCACGTAATCCATCGTTATCTCCGATGCTCTCGGAAGCATAAGCAGTTATGGGTACGCAGTGCTGTAGTTGGGATAAAAATTTAGGCGGTACTCACCCAAAATTGCCAACAGCTGAGCATGTATTATACATCCGGCCGCGATTAAAATGTCAGTATGGTATGCTATAGGTATCTTAGACCAAATCGCAGCTATAGCAAACTTGAGTGAATTTTATAAAAAAGGGGGAAAAATTGAGATAATTTTATATACGCTTGAAATTAGCACACTTACATTAGATCCAAGTTGTGCCACGAGATAACTCTGAACTAGTAAATAATCATTTCTGATTTTTCTTTCTGAAATCCATTGGACAATTTATAGCAGGGTTATTTTTTATAGATTTAAAAAGGTAGTTTAACCGGTATGCTTATAGCTAGTTTATATTTTAGGGGGTACGCACAACCGGCCCGTACCGGCCCAACCTCACCACTGTGGGTACGAGGAGTGTTCAGAAATTAATATAGAGTTAAAAGACAGTGATAATGGAATCGAATTTTTGTTCACTTTACCGTGCCGTGCTTTATATAAATTGCCTTTGACTTGCTCTCTGCAATTAAAAAGTGCCTCTAGAGTAGTTTATTTATTTCCATACCACCGAAAAAAGCTTTATGCGGTTCCGCGCGCTTAAGATTTTGTAAGAACGCCGACATTTCGGGTACCGACTCGTTACCCATTCTCACGGCTACTGAATGAATATTTGAAGTGACCGTTGGAGTTCACATTAGGTGCATTAAGACCTTTCTATATTTCTACAGAATCTATATTTGCAGAATATATATTTTTTCGTTGTTACATGAACATTTTTAAGTTCAGCATGTACAGCCGAGTTCAATTTAAAGAAGAGGTGTTCTCGAAAATAAAAAACGGGAATTAAATTTTTTATCTAAATCCTCGCTTGTGTAGGTAGTCCGATTGCCAATTCTTTCATCATTTTGATATTCATGCGTCTGCAGTATGATAAAATTTTCATTTGTATTCATTGTTTACTTTGTCTGTGGAAGCCGCTAAGGTTAGACATATATTTTAGATCTGTGATTTTCGGCTCGCGCCTCGTTGCTTGTGTATGAATTTTTGGCAAAAACAATACTGTAACGATGCCACATCCTCCATCTTTGCCAGACATGGCGATAGAGTTGGAGTGATGAGCCCTTTTAATTACTTCGCTTAAGCAAAGGCCATTCAGAGGGTTCGTATCAATGGCTGGCGAGCCCGCCTCGGCAGATTTGGCACATGAACTGCAGGCACCTGGCGCTTAATTGGTTGAATGAAATGAAAGACACTCTCACTTTCCCATTGGCTCGTTCGCAATTTTTTCATCGTTGTGGGTTGATCCTTTTTTTACCGTTGAATTTTCAAAAATATGTTGTTGAAGCTTGCGAAAACTTAATCCTATCATTAGTTTATTTTTTAAGCATATCGAAATAGCCTGACAGAAAGAGACGGGTGCGAAAATGGACGCCTACTGTCCGTAATTTACACGAAAGTATCATAAAAATCGACAGGGAATGATAATGCGTTTACATATGAGTGGGTTCGAATCCAAGGGGTACAAGTGATTTCTCTTTTCTACACTCAGTTAGGTACAGAAATTAGGTATAGGAAACAAACGAGATCAATTAGATACTTAGCAGTGCTTTTGATTTTTCACTCGATGTCAGCACAGAACTGAGTCTCATTCGTTTACCTTGGCAACCAGATTTTTGTGTATTGATTATGACAATTAACTTTACCTAACTCTTTTGAGAGAAAAAAAATCACTTGTACCCCTTGGCTTCCAACCCGCTCGTATGTCCTGGATTTTTCGCACAAATTGTGCATTGCGGGTTACTCCGTAAAGATATCACCGTGGTTAGTCCCGGTATTCTTAAATATATGTATTTCCTTGTCCAAAACGATCCTTGCCCTGAAGTTTCATCTTTTACATCATGGTAACTCCTAGAAATTGAAAAACGTTAGATTCCGACCTGTTACCTTCCTGTGTAGCTATTTGACTACAGGTCATTATCAAGAAACATGTTGATGTATCACCAAAATATTTCACTGAATTAATGAAGATTACCATAGGAGCAACGTATGTATGGGATTCGTTCAATAAGTCCTTGAAATCTGCGAGAAATTGCTCTCTTAGTATCAAAAATTAATATTAACCATAAAGGAGCATTCGTGACTAGTCAGCTGTCAAAGTTTCAGCTGTATCCATCCCATAGTTTCATTGTTGTTACCAATTTTGTAGTGAGAGACTTTCATTTGCTTATAAAAATAGATAAAAGGGAGTTTCGTGTGGTGATTAAACACTTGTTTTTGAAAGGGTTAAAGCTGAAGGAAATCAAAGCTGAGTTGCATAAAGTTCATGCCACATCTGCTTTTATGTTTGCAACTATTCACAATTGGGTTAATAAATTTTAACGAGGCCGTAAATCCCAAAAAATGAACATCTTACCAGACGTCATGTGATAGTGTCTTTCCACCAAATGATTTATTCGTCTACCACTTAAAACCACTTCGTGGATTTTGCCAAAGGGCGCGCTGAAGGTCAAGCCACAGGCATGACGTAATGAAAAATTGCTTTAATTTTGCAAGAAAATTTGGGCATGAAAAAATTTTCGTAAGATCGCTGCCGAGTTTACTCACAGTGGAGAATAAACGCAATCGTGTGGTCAACTCAGTCACTGTTTTGGCGGTTTTCCTAATTTTCGATGAAATATTGATCATCAGTGCATCAGAAAGACAAAAACAGGTAAAACAACGGAATTTTGAGCGACACTCGTACCTAAATATCTTCAAAAATTGCGAGCAGGAATATCTCTGGGCGGATATGAGTTTATGAACCAGAAATTTAATGACGTGCGAAAAATCCACAGAGGAAAAATCATTCGCCTTGACCGGATTTCGAATCCGGATCCCTCGATTTCCGGCCGAGTGCTTTAGCCAGTTAAGCTACCGAGGCGTCATTCTCCCCTGTGGAATTTTCGGGTTCGAATCCCGGTCAAGGCGAATGATTTTTCCTCTGTGGATTTTTCGCACTATATGTACACTGCGGGTGACTCCGTAAAAGTTATCGCCGTGGCTAGTCCCGGTATACTTAAATTTAATGACGTCACTAACTCTTGAAAAATGGACGGCAAGTTTTGATTTTTTTTCATTTTAATGTTTCTATGAGAAAACGGTTGAATGAGGAAGTCTTTTTTTTCGTCATGACTTATCTCTCTCATCCATCTAACTTATTTATTATTATATTTTTTATAATTTTATGAAATTGCTATTTCGGGTCTTAGCGAACGACCCCATTGAGCCGAAAGTGTTTGGAGTTGTCGAGACGAGAGCGTAACTGATATCCCTGATCGGATTCATCTTTTCCTTCCTCAACGAGCCTTGCTTTCCGTTTCCCCCCCGTTCGTTTCCTTCCTGAAAGACAGTGATATCTCTCTCTTCTATCTCTGCTTTTACCAACTCCCACGGAAATCTTTGCGAGAGATCAGATGTTCCGTGTCTACGATTCTCCTTTCATTTTTTTTCGCGCCACCAAAGTTCAAAGCCCTTCTTTCTCTTAGTATGCACTACCTTCGTTGGCATCGTTGACAAGGGAGCGTCTTGAGTTCCCTGGTTTCTTTCCCACGATAGGTTGCTCTAGAAATTTCACTGATCATGCCGAGGCGTGGATCTTATCCCAAGGGAAGTACAAATTTATATGGGAGACCGTGGTACGTTTACGAACCGGTCATTGTTCAAAGTGCTTGAGGTAGGGCGAATCACAAGCCATACTTTTGTTGTGCTTCTTGATTCAAGCTTTCGCGGCTAAAGAAACAGCATTACAAAAGTCTTATCTTATTAAAGAATCTAATGAGTGTGGTGCTTAAAAAGTTTGATAGTAGCCAGAAAAGAAACTACTTAAAAATTAAAAAGTGATATACGGATGTATGTCGCATTGTGTATCGTATTTGGCCCCGACGTTTCGTTACCGACTGCTGGTCATTTCTTTCCCTGAATGGTGGTGGTGTTTAGCGATGCTGAAAATACCATACAGCGCCAAACGTCACCTCTATTACCTTGATGAAGTGCACAGCCGTCGGGCGCGAAGCGTCGGGGCAAAATCCGATGTACCACGCGGCATACACCCGTATGTCACACTTCAATTTTTCTAGTGATGTTTCTTTTCTGGCTCTTTTCAAAATTTAAAAGCACCATGCTCGTAAGATTCCTGCTGGTTTGAGGAGGATTTGTCCAATTTTCAGCCGAGAAGATAAATATTTTTGTGCATTTGTCGGGGTTAATAAGTATTATTGCGAATTTACTATTCCAAGCTAATAATCTATGTATACTAAATTGTGCATCCATTTGAAAGGGCGATCGATTATTTATCAATCGACTTATTAAAACTAACTGGAATACTTATAATCATCACGCTAGTTTGAGTTAGGCATGCATATAATGAGGCTCTATGGGGGGAGTTTACGCAATATAATGCTACAGTAATATTATTTTTATTTTATTTCTTATATTTTACTCGTCTTGATTTGATTGCTTAACGATCTACGCGGGTAACCTTTTGCCCTTAATTTAAATTCTTTGCTAATTTTTTTCTATAAACTGGCCTCAAGTTGGAAGTTATCAGCGATTCACAACAGATGATGATCACACTTCATCACTCACAAAAAGGAAAGAACATCCCAGAAGTTAGTAGTTGAGCGAATCGCTGGTTGAGGTCCGTTTAAGAATGGGCTTTGGGCATTTTCCGCCTTGATTCGCTTGCGCCGCGATTCGATTCCGCCTTAAGCGCTAGTTTGAGTTGGGCATGCGTGTAGTGGGGCTCCATGCTGGGAGTTTACGCAATATAATGCAATAGTAATATTAATTTTATTTTTTTTCTTATATTTTGCTCGTCTTGATTTGATTGTTTACTGATATATTTCGGTAACCATTTGCGCTTAATTTTAATTCGTTGCTAATTATTTTTTTATAAATTGGCCTCAAGTTATCAGCGATTTACTCCAGATGATGAGCACACTTTATGACTCACGAAAAGGAAAGAACATCCTAAAAGTTCGTGGTTGAGCAAATCAGTGATTGAGATCCGTCTAAGAATGGGCTTTGGGCATTTTCCGCCTTGATTCCTATAGACCTTGATACAACGCGAGGACGTAATATTAACGAGACAGTCATCATTAAGGCTTATGAACACGAGCCAAGAACACGGAGCGTACTTTCGTAATGAAACTAGATACTACATAAGATCGGTCTCAGCCCATGTCCTTGTGGTGTATTATCTGGTTCTTTGCTGACGCCTTTTACCGCAGGATAATGAATAATAATCCCTGTCATTGCAGTGTAGAGGTTGACGCGCAAGACTTTCTCACTGTTTCTAATGAAGTGAAACACTGTGAGTTAATCAGTTCTGCATCTACTTCTACGTAATACCCTTTGGGCCACTTCTAGGGTATTTGGCAGGAGGTCGTCAACCATCAGCATGCAAGATAATCCCTTCATGCACAGCATACGGTCATAAAAATATTACGCATAATGAGAAATGCTTGATTATTACATATATGATAGGTATATTATACAAATCACATAAGAAATTCGCATAAGAAAAACTTGCACATTTGTACAAAGGGAAAACTTGCCAAAATTTAGTAATTCCTATAGCAAAACCATACAAAGTTAGAAATATTGAGAATGATGAACATGAATCGACCTAGCGAGTAATGGCATTAATTTTAATTATCGAGACACCGTTGCTATCCTTAATAGTGCGAGGAAAGAATAAATTTTTAAATATATCTTTTTTTGCTGTGTATTCCATTCATTTTCTTTTCGTGATCACATTTATATAATGCTTTGATTCTACCTTAAACCGTATAGGAAGTCGCCGGATGTTTAAAAAATATCGTAATTGGCGGTTTCTTGGTGCAAATATTCGTGCACCGGAAGCCGGATTTCAAGCCATGTACATACAACATGAACTAACTCTTTGGGAGGTATCACGGAACCAAAGAATTCATGCCGATTATATGTAAACAGATAATATGCTCCTCCATACAATCATTCTATTGAAGTAGTTAGTACCAATAGCAACCCGAGCCCCTGACGTCACCTCGTTAATAATTCATACAGTAGAACCATGCATTGTTAGCACTATGGAGATAGATGAAAATGCAATGAGTCGTTCTAACGAGTGACGTCAATAATATCATCCATGAAGACACCGTTGTTATCCCTCATGGCTTGAGTAACGAATGGTATTTCAAATCTCTTTGTTTTAATCTTCTCTCGTCGTCCTTCCTCAAAGTTCACCTAACCCCACCATAAAGAGTTGAAAGATTACAAATCTGACTATTAATTAGCTTTCTCTTTAAATGGTTTCATGAAGATCCTCTCATCAACTAAAAATTCGCAATGAGTGGGTAAAAATTCCTTGCCAAAAAATGAATTAGAAGACATTGAAATAAATATTTGCTATTTTCCACGAGTATAAAATTTACTACGACCCATGCTTCAATGTTGCTACAAAATCTTCATTCATCTACAACACCTTGAACATCATGTAGTAACATTGAAAACTAGGTCGAAATAAATTTTATAATCTTGGGAAATTCCAAGTATTTATTTACCCACACAGCACAATATATCCATTGGAAATCCATAATGTCCACCACATATCCATATCCATGGGAAATGTTTAAAATATATACACTGGATATCCATGGCTGGATATCCATCAAGAGTACAACAATGAACATCCAATGGATATCCATGGCTGGATATCCAGTGGATATCCGTTGGTGAATATCCATCAGAGTACACCCATGGATATTCATTAGAATTTCTATGGTAGATATATTATTGAAAATATTGATATTACGGCATATGGTAATTGTAGTATAAACGTAAAAATCGATGTCTTTACGTTTTATGCATTGAAAATGTGGAAAATTATATTTTAATGCCATCAGCATGGAAAAGTTTCCATCCTCAACGCTTGAATCTTTGTATTTTATTTTGAATGGAAAGTTTTGCGATAGATAGTATAGGGAGAAAAGAGGAGAGAAAGTCAAAATACTGAAAGTATACTTTACGGGCCTTGAAAGAAAGCGACCTAGGTGGACGAAAATCAATCTCAATCTGACGAAGTTCGGGACGGAATAAAACAAAAGAGGGTCGGGCAACGCTGTATGGAATAGTAATTATCGCTCGCGACGATGATGGGAAAGAGGCTTCGGCGAAATTGGGCCAATTAAGACGGCAGTAATTGAAAACGAGGTTAAGTAGGAAAACATGGCCTCGACTCGGAGGGATTCTGACGAGAGACAAGGTCGGACGTTTAAACATCGTGATGGCACACGAGGAAGATTGAGAATGGGGCGGGTATGGCGGCCACGTGGATGCCTGTGGTAGACTAATGCCAGACCAAAAATGGACGTAAGACGGATACCTTAAAGCAAAGGGACTGCGTAGAGGAAGCCAAATTCTATCCCACAGAAGGAATTCATTCTGTTGCCACTTCGGTCGCATTTCAATCGGTTTTCAAAAATGTCCGCAGCGCGGTGATGAGTGCAATGCGATCCACTTTTGTCCAATATTTTGTGCAGTATAGTGTTTTTAATTGCGAGGAAAGCATGGAAAAGTTATGCATTTGACAGATCAAATTATAATGTGAATAAAGGGCATAGCCGAGTAAGAGATTGAAAAGTCCCCCCTCACGGATTTTTCCCAGACTTAGGGCATAGGATTTGGGATCAAATAGGACTAACCTCCCCACACTTCCAGCCCGCTAGAGGCCCACCAGGGCCGGCTAACTCGAAATTTCGATTTCCACTCTTTTTTAAATATCTCGAGATAGAAAGCATATTTTTCAATGCAATTTGCGCCATTTGATGACTTTCTTAATGGAGCATATGCTCAATTTTTTCACAACTTTTCGGGGGCATAAGGAGAAATGGCGTCGATTTGAAAATTAAAAACGCTAGTTTTCATAAAATATTTTTGAGAGGGCCACAATTAAAAAATGTGTTTCGAAGGAGTATTTAAATACCTTTCGGCTAATGCAATGAAAAAAGAACATTTAGGTGGTGGAACACCCCGAAAAAAAATAAAATATGCCATTTTGGCTATTTTTTGCTGTTTTTCCCATGACCTTTGCCCCCATAACACCCGTTTCATACCACCTTGGTTTCGGTTAACACCCTTAATTATTACTTATTTCCCCGTGAAACTCGGATCAATTTGTCCGTCAGCGACACGAGTGGCGACTTTTGCAAACCCAATTAAATGCGCGGTGGCTAACAACACGTTCAGAGGCCGACTTGAGGATCCTCTTTTGTAATATTCATGCCTTTAAGTCTCCAGGGTAATTTGAGATTTAAGTCTTAGCACAGAATTTCAATGCAATTGTGACGACCGAAACAGTTTACAAAAAATTGAAGGTGAAGGGTGTGTCGAGATTTTCAAAATCAAACATCTAAAGCAATTATTATTTAAGTATTACACCGATGAAGGTGGTTTTCCATGTGAATATTTAAATGGCATTCTGTCAGTAAGACTGTGATCTGGGATGGAGCGCTTTACGGTGCGGAAACGTAGACACTGAGGAGGGAGGACGAGAAAAGTAGACATGAGGCGTTGGATGAAAAGTTCTCGGGCTTTCCACCGGGTGATAAAATCCTTCTCCGCCGACGTTTCGATGTCCATCAGGGGCATCATCCTCAGGCCAACTGAGTGTCGAGACATAAATTCGAACTTCATTTATAGGGACGACCAGGTGGTCAGGTGCCGTGTGATTGGTCGGCGTCGCCGCGTCGGGTCATCGTGCGCTCCGATTGGTTCTTGCCACCTCTGGTTAAGCGTTTCCATTGAGTTTGAGAAGCATTCTGGAAGCCTCCCCTTCCTTCGTGTACTTTTAGTGGCGTAGTCCAGGGGGTCTGGACCCCCCCCCCCTCCGAAATATAAAAACTCATTATTTTCCTTCATAAAAGAAAACAAAATATTGAAAAATCATGAATTTACAAATTTTTCATTCAGACATGAAGTTTTTTCTATTTTGAAAAGTGTTAAAATTAGTTTAAAGCCAACGCTTAAAGTTCGCTGGTCTTTTGACTATCTCAATGGCCTCTCTTATTATTCTCGGGAAGTATTTGTCTCGCAATTATTTTGGCGTCGTCAAATAAAATTGAATGTCCGGATTCACTCCAGGCGTGATCCAATGCAAATTAATCGTGTACCAATAGCTTAATTACAGATAAAGCCTAGTTGAGCAAATTGAAGGTTGAATTTGTCTTCAATTATGAAACGGTTGCTAGTTTTTCAAAGCTGATCTTCACGTGGGGTTGGTGAAAAATAAAATCCCGGACAAAAGCCGCGAGATATAATTAGTGTTTGAGTGAAAGACACGCGGAGAAGGAATTTGGCAAGTATATATATGACCGGAACGATTTCCGACGCAGAGCAGGGAGAATAGAAAGAATGAAAAAAAAAGCTGTTGGTTTTTTGAGGGAGGCAGCACTGTCGTGTTGAAAACAAAAGACAGCGGAGCAAACAATGGGTAGGCGGGAGAGAGCCAATTTGGGAGATGAAAAGTTAACCCCAAACGTGAATGTGGGTTCCCTTGTTCGGTGTGGGGGGAAAATGTGGATCAAAAAGGGGAATAAATGAAGAACAACAAGCGCTCAGTGACGTCGGACTGAGAGGAGTAAAGACATATTGATGAGGTTATTAAAAAAATCCCTGCAGAGACTTCTCTTTTCTTTCTTCTTTCTCTCTCTTTTCGTTCTTTTTTCTCTCTCTTCGTAGATCCAAGAATAATTCCGGTGCTCTTATCTAAGGCAATCACTATTGTGCCGTTTACTCATTCTTATTGTTAGTTAATGGGACAATCAGTGGCGTAACTATGGGGGGATGAGGGGGATATATCGAAGCCTCGGAGAAAACAATATTTAAAACTATTTTCTAGTTTTGACAAATAATAACTACATCTGCTCAAAGTATCAAAATGATGTAGAATCTGTTTCTTAGCATGTCATTTTTCAAAAATTTTCCGGACTCTTAGCAAGATCGAGAGTATACAAAAACATAAAATAGTAATATAAAACATTGAAAGAAAATTTTCATAAAATGAAAAAACGCAATCCATACCAATATATAATCCCCAAAATTTTCAATGAATTTGGTGAAAAAATGGTGGTTACCGTTCCTAAACTGTTCAACAAATTACCGAAAGAAATGCAAGGCTTAGAAACGTATTCAGCTGTCAAAAGTAAACTTTTAAATTATCTACCGGAAGACTTTAATTTTTAATTTTAAGGCAATATAAGTTTTTTATTGTTTCTTTTATTGCTTTTAGATGTTTTAAACTTCTTCCAAAATAATTATGTAGAACCTGCTGATGAGCCTGTTTTGGCTCGGAAGGTCTCCATATTGTAAAAATATTTTTTTATTCTTAAATATTGTAATTTCAGAGTATTTTCTCTTTTCTCTGATTATGATGTGCTTGTTATACAGTGAAAAGTGTATTAAGAATTTATGAAAAAGGGCATGTTTTTAATGTATTATAATGTGTTTTTAAATAAATAAATACAGAGAAAACTAGAGGTGTCCGAGGACGGAGCCTTGAGGTACACCGAATGGAACTGGGAGCCAAGAAGATAGCTCGTTACGGGACGGAACAGGAAAAATTCAGGGATTTCTGTTTGCAATTCTGTAATATGAATTTACTTGTGAAAAAACTATGAATTTCTGTTTATGCTTTATATCCTGGATGATGTAGATTCATTAGTTCAGACAATATCTAATGGATGCTTACTATGAATTCCAATTCCATTAAATCATGTACCATTAGGTTGATTACAAATAAAACAGGGTCCTTCGAATTGAGCCAAATCTTGATGTGCCAACTGACACTAGAATATAAATAGATGCATTTATACTGGGGGGAATAGTACGGTAGGTTGTAGAAGGGCCTTCGGTTTCAATAAACAAAGAGCCTTATCCTATTAGTTACATACTTCATGGGCATTCTGATTCCATGGTAAATTGCAAGAGAGGGCTAGTCCAAGATACCAGACATGTTGATGCGCCAACTGGCACTAGAATATAAATAGATGCATACGGAGGAAACAGACGGTTTGGATGGAGCGAATACTAAGCGGGGAGGGCATGTTAAAAACGGTGTTTGAGGGTAGAATGTTAGGTAAACGAGGGAGGGGAAGGAAGAGAATAGGATTTTCAGATAGACTGAAAGGGAGTAGGCCTTACAGTGAATTGAAGAAGGCAATGCTGGAAGGAAAGGGAGGCTCCCAGATTACTTCTTTAGTACTCCATGGAAACCTACCTTAATCGGTAGAATACTATTATTAATATATGCTCAAGGTGAGTAGTATGGTAGGTTGTTCGCTAGAATGGTTGACGGCTCGCTGTTTCCTCGTCCGTTCCTTTCACTCTCACTCTGGCAACGAGAAGAAAGCTTTCGTGTTTTTATTTTTCCTTTCCCCAACGACGTCGAACGCGTAGGCGTGTATCCCATTTCAGCTTTTGCTATAGTCGGCCAGACAGACACAAGCTTCCCCTCCCAGCCTCCAACCCCCGTCTGCCCCACCGCCGCCTCCGGTGCCCTTCACGCCCCATAGGAACCGACACCGCCGTCAGAGACGTTGACCCTGTCCGCTGCCATCATAACTTCTTGCGGTGGCGACATCTCTCTCGCTGTCACGCTCCTGGTCATCGTTTCAGCGGGGTGGTGGCGTTTGCTCTGAGACCAATCTCCTTCCAGGTGGTGCCCGCCGCCACTGTGACGAAACAATTACAGCGAAACGTACGTCTGTTTCACGGACAGTAACGATCCACGAGAAAGTGACCTCATGTTAGAAGTATTCCTAAGTCCGAAGGTTTTATTTTTTCAGATGAAAACAAATTTTATTTATTATTTATTCGTACACCACCGAAAGCAGTTCGCGTTGGCCTTTTACATCGGGGTTCTCAACAAGATAACATTTACACATGCACTTACAACCATGCTCAGGGTAGGGGCAAACTACCCAGACGGGACTCCACCCTGTGAGCTCTTGCTTGGCAGGCGAGGACCCCGCCGCCACCGGCACAAACAACATTTCATAACATCAATACTTGTTGTAAGCTACAGATTTTGCGAAAATTCCACTAGAAAACATTGTAAGCAACATCTCATTTTGAAATAGTGAGACGCATATAATGCATTGGAGTGCAAAATAAAAAAATATTTCGAGAAATTGTACGAAGAATAGCGCAGAAAAAGCATTAGTTATTTATTTTAATTCCCCTAGTTAGACACTGGACAAAAAAATTCCTTCATCAGGCCTGGGGATGAGATGAGTTCATAATTTTGATACATAAACAGCATTAAAGGTTATAAATATATTCTTTGCAATAAAAAATAAAAAAATCAGCTATAAAATTTATTAAAAAGAAATAATAGAAAATTGTGACATACCCTATGCTATGTTTATTGATGGTAACTAAACTAATACAGTTCATAATGGTTCATAGTTACCGATATATTTTGATTAATTTAATATTGGTGAATTGATAAAATACTCTCTGGTAATGATTTTCCTGAGATTGTCGCTGTCGATATAGAATCTTTAGATATAACATTTTCATCCCACGCACTGGCGAAGGTGTATAAATGTACCAAAAAGTGGGTAAAAAATTGCATTTAAAATTTATCAAGACCTAAACTTCAAGACGATAATTAAATATTACTTTAATTTCTCAACTTCATTAGGTAGCTAATCATACCTACATTAAAATATATATGTGGTAATTAACTGGTAAATTGTGCACATTCTTAAGAGGTAAAATAGCACGTCAAAACCTTGGTCTTTTAGAATGAACTGTGGAATGAAAAAAGTAGCATTTATTTTCCTTTTCTGCTGAGAAGATTACCTTGGAATGCATGAGACGATAAAAGTTAATTGCGGCGTCTTTGAATTTGTTCCCAGGAAATATTATTGCCTCGGGTCGGTGGCATCTTAGAAATTCCTATATGGCAATGAAGTCGAAAGTAATTCGAAATTATAGTAATGGAATGCTGAACATGAATGACTTTCCTGGGCTCGGAATGAAATGCCATTTTAGGATTCAACGAAAGTGTTGATGGTTCCGTTTTTGGTTTCACGTTACAAACTTGAGCGTGAGCTTTCTAAAGAGATCAAAACGCGAAAGGCGAGGAAGATGCGATATTTTCGTATATTTATATTGGCACCTTTGATGTCTCCTAGGACTTTTAACTTAGCTTCTCTCAAAATAAGGGTATAAGGTCATTGGTCCGTCAAGAGAAATCATAAACTCGATGACGGTGAATTCTTCTCGGGTTTCCATCCGGGTGAGCTCCATCTCCATCGCTGCCGACGTTTCGATAGAATCCTTTTCTATCGTCATCAGGGCCGATGACGATAGAAAAGGATTCTATCGAAACGTCGGCAGCGATGGAGATGGAGCTCACCCGGATGGAAACCCGAGAAGAATTCACCGCCATCATAAGCCGGGAAAAAGTGAAATCTTACATAAACTCGATGAGTTGGGAATCTGCGAGATTTTTGTGTCTATAAATAACATTACTGTCATCATACATTCCTATGTGACGTTGTGAAGTGGATGACTAGGTATCTAATAATAAAAATGAACGTTCACGAAGTTGAGCCTAAGGCTAAAGAGATAGACTAGATATCTATTTCTTTGATGGATACGAGGTGTGTTCAGAAAAAATCGATAATGTTGAAATTGTCAAAAATGCTTTTTTGCCATGTTGGTACAAATGCCCCTGAAATTTGATTGAATTTTCATCTGTATTCATTGATTATTTTGTCTGTTGCATTAACTAAGATCAGACGTGTTTTTATAAGCAAGGCGATTTTTATATTTTTAAAGAAATGGATCAAAGATTCTAAGGAAAGAGTGATCAGCATATAAAGTGTAACAAAATGTGTGAAATGTTAACTTATCGTGAGTCTTCAATGAGTAAAACAATTATTTACGAGTGGTATAAGCGTTTTCACGATAGCCGTGAAGGCGTTAAAGATGGCGAACGGCCCAGCACATCTAAAATCGAACTAAACGTGGATGAGGTGAAAGAAATTATTAGTATTTTTAAATCTTTATCGCTCCGAAAGCAGCTCATTTGAGGCCTTTACATCGGGGGAAATAAAGTGTAACAACGACTATTGCACACGTAGGAGCAACCTACTCAGGCGGGACTCGAACCCGCGACCTTCGGTTTGAAGTAAAAAAAACGGCAAAAAAACGTTATCTAAACGTAAACTCTAATGGAAGGTGAAAAAAAACGTGCACTGCCCGGGAATCGAACCCGGGTCACAAGAATGGGAATCTTGTATGATATCACTACACCAGCAGTGCTTGACATATTGCGAAAGCCATTATGAACATTTAATTTAATGAATATCTAATGGCGACTATTTCTGAGGCGTCAACGTTAATAAAGACGAATATTTTTTTTTCAAAAATTAAATTTCCGTTATTTTTTAACGCACCTCGTATGATCTTGATGATACAATGGTGATCTGCCTTGATTTCACAATGTGTGGCTCAATAGACTGTGGCATTGCAGCGGTGAAAATCTTTGGGGAAATGTAGCTCAAGAGAGTAGAGGGTATAGGAAATCGACTGTTGGAGAGAGTGATACATAAGTTCCGGTGACCGCAGTCAGAGTGTCGATATTCCGTGACCAAGGATCGAAAAAAATGAAATCCATCCAATTATACGGAGTGGAACTCTTGAGGAAAATTGGGACGTGCGACGACTATTGGGGTTCTTTGAATGACGTGGTGCACGAACCGATTCCAAAACGGAGAAAAATTGAATCGAATTCGCTAGACGCAGCATCGGATGATTTCAAAGTATACCACTTGTGCCGATTTAACTCTGTTGTCGTTTATCATGGCGGAGAAGTATTTTCTGTTGCGAAGTCGATAATTTAGTCATTCATTCTTTTCTTACTACTTCGATTTCATTTTTCAAAACAATCGTTTATATTTTTGGAAAATCCTACCGATGAGCGGCATTAATGAATCAACGCACTGCATGTAACAAGTGACTTTGTATGCAGTCATGCTCACGGCTGCTAAGTTGTATGCAGGAAAGGTGAAGTTTTGCAAGAAGTAATTCTTGACATAAACGGTCATGTGTGTTATTGCCAGTTGCACCACGTAACTTTGTCGGGATCAGGAGATCCGGGTTCGAAACCCGGCTAAGTGAAATAATTTTTCATGGCGAACTTCATCCATCCTTGGTGTTAATTATTTGTGAACGTCACTAATATTTTGATATCATCTTTGGGACACTATTGTCTCCGTAAGTTGTGGTAGTAAGTATGGAACGAGAACTAAGCACTCTCCAACAGCAGTTAATCTTCGTTCAAAAATTTGTAAAAAGTGAATTATTCGTGGTCACTTGTTATATATCATTAATCTTCAGTGATTTTCCGATTCGGAGTCTTTATTCATCTAAAGTCATCTAAACGCACGCGAATGTCTGCATTTACGTCCGATGCGGGTATACACTAAGAAAATTATTGAAATTGCGTTGGTTATATTGCCAAAATTTACTTTTATTTGTTTTCATGCAGTTACCTACGCGTGTGCGTGCATCATGTATGCATTGTTTATCAGTTGGTATTATTGGTGGAATTAAAAAATATTTTATTTCAATAATTTTTCTATTCGGAATCTTTTTTCATATTAAAACATCCAAACGCACATGCATGTATCTGCACTTACGTACGACGCAGGCATATACTAAGAAACTTTGTGCGTATTTCAAAATTTCGTTATTATGCCAGAATTTCACCATACTAAGCCTAAATACAACTCTCTAGCTTCTGAGCTTACTTGAATAGGGTAGTTTCCTTCATCAAAGAAAACGAAAGTCATTGATTGCGATTCGTTACCCACGATTAGTGTATTTAAAATATACAAATTATTTGGTTTTAGAAATCCCAGTTTAGACGAATGTTAATGGTCAATTTTAACCTCATTTGAAAAAGGCCACATTGGCGGCCATGCGATGCCACTCCTCGTGACGACACAAGGACCTAGATTCTACACGAGTAGTCAGGAGTTTTACATAGCCTGAGATTACCAATGCATGCATGAGGCTCAGAGCTCAGGGAAACATTTCTTAATAATCACCTAATAAAATTGTCTATGCTCGGAAAGTTTCCTTCGTTTGATAGGTTAATAGTAATCCTTACTTAAGCCAAGCGCTACCTGCTAGCAGCCTGCATCGTATCGGCGCTCTTAGCCTCGCACTAAGGTGGCCTCACACGGCGGCAGACGGAACTAGAATGACGTCACACGGGCTTTTTCCCAGCATTCATACTTTGCCGTCGCGTTTTCGCACGCTTGAAAATGTTCACTTTTCATGTAATCGCGAAAAATAGATATCGTCGTTAAAAAGCGTGAAATACGTACTCCAGGAGTAATAATCTTTCGATTTAGGCAATAAAAAAAATAGAAAACCAGCGACCGTTTATGATGATGAGGGTAAGCGCCCTGGACAGGAATCGACATATCGTGACAAGCTTTCGTTTCCTTTCTTCTGGTACTGTCACCACCGTTACCTCAGTTCCGTTGACTCATTGCGATGAATGGGATTGCTTCAGTGTGTCGATGCTAAAGATTTCGATCTTTGAACCTCAGAGCGCGCGCGCGCGTGTGGCCAACCCTATTGAAGAGAAAAAAAATAATAAAGCGACGACGCGGCGGCGTGCGAGCCAAGATTATACTCCATCTTCCCCACTCCGCTCCTTAAGATGCCTCCCTCTTTCTCCTCCTGTGCCTGAAACGAGGATATCTTTGGGTCACCTACTTTCGCCGTGAACCGATCCGCTTTACAGCTTTTGGGTCGCTGATTCTTTTTCGATTGATTCGTTCTTGCCGATGCCCCCTACCTCCGCAGATTTAACTCTTAACTGGATGAATTTCTAAATAAGTGTCAAAAATATAGTTCTGATAACTTCGGGCTTTACTTGTGAAAACTCTACATATTTGAAATAAGGAAATGTTGTCGATGATAACGATGTAACCAGGCTACGAAACCCGGGTCTTGCCCATATTAAAATGATAGTGAACCTAACAAAGTTCTATACCTTTATTTCCAAGTGTCAAAAAATTTTCTCACGAAATACATCCAGAAACGCTCCAATTACTTATTTTATTAACTTTTTCTGCTGTTTTTTTATTTTTACGGATAATTTTATTATGTAGCAAAAGTGATACATGTGATGGTTATAGAATGTATATGTAACACGTATGATTCACATACTAATTGGAAACTTCTCATTGGCGCCCGCACTTTTCCTAAGTACTTTTATTATAATGATAACATATTTATACTGATTACTCTAGAGATGGCTTGGAAAAACCTTCAGGTTGTCATGCGTAGAGTGGAATTCCTTGTACATAATGAGATGCTGATCGTGGAACGTAGGTTTTCGCAACGAGAGGCATCGTTGTTAACGGCTTTCGGGAGCAGCTGCGTGTTGCGCTTTGTCGTGCGATCTTTAGCGTCCATTACAGTTCGCATCATCAGACGATGAAAGCATCAGGCTGATCACTTATAACACCTACTGACTGCTTCGAGAACCACATAGTGTAGCGGCGGTGTGTATCATATCTGATACACCATGCGTTAAGTCCTGGTTACACGGTACATCAATACGTGCAAGTTAATGTACGGTTGCGTGAATGATTTTGGTGGACCGGAACGGAGCATGTACGAATTCATGAACCAAATCAGAACAGGTATTATTTTCTGTGCATGCATTTGCACAAGTTGGGTGGTTACACGGTGCATTTTGGCGTTCATTCTCGCGTTCATACATTTAGACATTATTCCGTACATGTTAATGTACGTATAGTGTAACCGGGCCTTTGAGAGGAAGAATTGTGCGATTCAGAAATAACCGACAATCAGTGTAGTGTATCATATGTGATACAAAATGCAGTGAAGGGTTTACATCATTTGAAAATTACTCAATATAAGAGCTGTTTGTAAAATAAGAGTATCAAAAACAGAAATGGGTGCTTATTTAAAACTGAAAAATAAATTTAAAATTATGATAGATTATAAGACGAAAAATTTGAAGAATATGTGGTGATAATGCTAAATGAAGTAGAAAAACAGCTGAAATTTTTAATGCTAATAATTTTAATGTTTTTCATGTTCTATTTCTTGGATTTATGACAATAAAAATAAAAAATTCACAATTACACCATAAATATGCACAAAATTTATTTTCAAAAGCTCAATATTTTGAACTTATATATTTTTTTAAACTCATTAACGTTAAAAT
Source organism: Ischnura elegans (assembly GCF_921293095.1). Classification (NCBI taxonomy): domain Eukaryota; kingdom Metazoa; phylum Arthropoda; class Insecta; order Odonata; family Coenagrionidae; genus Ischnura; species Ischnura elegans. The sequence goes on along the minus strand of NC_060254.1, from coordinate 74,808,616 downwards.
ATCAAAAGTGAAAAGTTGGTTATTTTACTCATGCTAAAATTTTCCTTGAAAAAACATCTACTTCACTCTTAAACAGTCTCCAGTTGGTGTCGTGCCTGTTTTAAATACAAGGCGTTTCAGGACGAAATCTACAGTACTTCAGGTGGTGGAAGTGGAGAAGTATTTTTTGTCCATAAGGTGGGGTCGCAACTCCTTAGTTACTGAGCTATGGCAACGCAAACATTTTGTTGAATGTATTTCGCAATAGGGTTGTTTCCTTCATCAAAGAAAACGAAATGCATTGATTGCGATTCCTTACCCACCATTAGTTTAGGTATTCATAATATACAAATTATTTGGTTTTAGAAATCCCAGTTTAGACGAATGGCAATGGTCAATTTTAACCTCATTTGTAAAAGGCCAGATTGGCGCCCATGCGATTCCACTCCACGTGACGTCACAGGGACCTAGTTTCTATACGAGTAGGTAAATAGGAGTTTTACATTGTCTGAGATTACGAATGCATGCATGAGGCATAGAGCTCAGGGAAACACTTCTTAACCGCTACCTGCTAGCAGGGTACTCTGCTACCTGCGTCGCATCAGCGCTCTAAGCCTCGCCCAAGGTCACCTCCCAGGGCGACAGCTGGAATCAGAAATACGTCACTCGGACTTTTCCCAGCATTCTTATTTAGCCGTCGCGTTTTCGCGCGCTTGAAAATTTTCACTTTTCGTTTAATCGCATTCAGTCATTCGTAAATCTAAGAGCGTGAAATGCATACTCAAGGAGTAATTATCTTTCGATTTAGGCAATAAAAAATGATAGAAAACCACCCTATTACCATGTAAACGGTTTTCTTGGATATCAAGCCTTTTCTACATTTTTCGAACCCAATCTAACCCATTTTGAAGGTTATTGTTTCAGACAATTGAGTGGGTGAGAAGCCAAGGGGTACAAGTGATTCTTTTTATAAACAAAGTTAGGTTGAGAAATTGATAGAAAAAATTATAAAGACTTGGTGACCAAGGGATACGAGTGAGTCTATTCTGTGCTGAAATCGAGTGGAAAGTCGAGTTTCTGGCTTAATTTGGTGGAAGTTCGATATATCCATGATAAAAAGAACACAAATGCTAATTTCGACACTTTTTAATTCCAAAACTCAACAACCGACCAAGGTGAAAATTACTCAATGTGTTGAAACCATGGTCGAGTGTTGAGTTTTGGAATTAAAAAGTGTGGAAATTACCATTTGTGTTCTTTCATCATGGTCAAATGCACCACTCACGTTGATCTAGTTTGTTTTCTTTACCTAATTTCTGTATGTAACTCTCTTTGTATAAACAATTACTTTCACACCTTGGCTTTTCACCCCCTCAATTGTAATCAAACTGTTTCGTGTTTTTTATTCGCTCTATAATTTTCAACGGTTTTTCATCTCAATATCAACTACTGGTGAATGACATGCCATTTTTTTTTTCTTTCTCTAAAATTGTTCAGTGCTTGTATATATTGTAGCGCATTCCTGTGCTCCTCAAAAACTTCGGAATGTTATGTGTTTTAATCGTCTCAAACGTCTATGTGAATGCTACATTATTTGCTCACTACCTCTAAAACTTCTCCACTCTCGTTTATTTATTGTATTCCTTCGCTTTTAGATTGTACATGATATAGTTAACTTAACTTGCTGTGCAATGTCATACCATGTGATCACCCTTTTATATGAAAATGTAATCCACGCTTCCATTTTTGGTCTTCCTATTTCTTTGGAGATCAAGTTTGAAATCGTATGGGGTTTTATTTGACTTTACCGTCGTAAGAATAACATGCCATTTGATCTACCTATTTTATAAAAAATTTATATACGTGTGTTTCCTAAATGCTACTCATAATTCCCACGAGAGATCAATTTTTTTGTCTATTTTGAGATTTTCTAATTCATAATTCATTTTTTTCTATCCACAGGTGAGTGTCCCCATCTACATCCAGTAAAGTTTATTACATCCCAGATTCGTGGTGAGTTGTTATCTACTGTGGTCATGTGCTGTCCGGAATGAGAGTAAGACGCGCACATTAAGGCATGCATAAATTAGTTGGCCTCGGTGGCAGTGAGGTAAAGTTCTCTCAGACGAAGTAAAAACTCATACTATCTACTCATACTATATACATATACTCACTACTATATACTCAAAACTATCTACTCATATAGAAACTAGGTCCCTGTGGCGTCACGTGGAGTGGCATCGCATAGGCGCCAATCTGGACTTTTTCAAATGCGGTTAAAATTGACCATTAACATTCGTCTAAAGTGGGATTTCTAAAACCAAATAATTTGTACATTATGAATACACTAATGGTGGGTAACGAATCGCAATCAATGCCTTTCGTTTTCTTTGATGAAGGAAACTACCATATTGTGGTTCTGTAATGTTTGGCAATCCGGGCGTACACGCAAGGGAGGGGCGCGCGCCCCCCATCTGCATCCGTCGCTGGGTCTTTTTACTTACAATAAACCAAAAAGACGAGAATCGTCGTTTTGGTGGAGTGCATTGCCGCGGGGCGTTTTTTTTTTTTGTCTTTTTGGTTGGCACGAAATTCTACCGAAGCTTTATAGGGTCGAGTAATACATCGTTTTACTTATTCGGTTATTCGGCTACTGCAGTGAATCATTAAACATTGTTTAAACGTTACATTTTTGCTTCTACGGTCGAAAGAGTTAAGAAGACACGCTAAGTACAACGATAAATGACACGACCTTAATGGAGCTTCGGCGGAATTTCGTACCAATGCTTTTGGAGTTCAACGTTCTGCCTTTTTTTGCGAAGATAGTAATCTTTTGAGAAAAGTTTTCTGAGCGGAGATCTTTAAGTTATTTTCGCATTCCACTATGCTGTATGTTGTTCTTTGCAGTGGGGGGTGGGGGTTTGGGGGATAAACCCCCCAGAGCTCAGAGAAATTTTTCAGTTTAATATATTTTACTTTTTTGGATCAGTATAACTTATAGAATACATCTACATAATACCCTGCGAGCCACGTCTAGGGTGTTTGGCAGGGAATGACAAATCACCAACATGCAGCATGCAAGAGGACTGCCACAAGCACACCGCACGGTCATAGAAATATTACGCACACTAGAAAATTATACATGCTTATTCATAAAAAATTGGTAATAGTTAATAAATCCTAGAGCAAATACATGCAAGGTTAGACAATGAAAAAACATGCAATGAGTGATCCTAGCGTGCGACGCCATTAATCCTATCAATTGAGACAGCGTTGCTATCCTTAATAGTGTTAGGATTAATCAAATCCCCCAGAAAGCCGTAAAACTCCCCATTTTGAACCATTATCCTTAAAAATTTTCTGGAGGAGGGCCCCCGCAACTCCTGCTTAACCTGGTGGGTATGCAATACCTTCGCACCCGAAAGTATTAGTTGCGCCTAAAACCCACCCTAGCCTTAATTCCTAGCTACGCCCCTGGTTCGTTGGAATTAATTGTGAAATCCGTTTCGAAAATGATAAGCGGGCATGCGCACGATTAAAAAACCAGGTCTCCCAGGCCTGCCATATTGGTCGCATATGGCATTCATGTCGCCTCTTCCCTCGCGATACCGCTTGGCGTGTGGGGACGATAACGTCCCGTTTTGAGGAATGCCAAAGCGACTTTCGAGGGAAGAGGCGGAGGTGACGTGTCTCTGGCTCGGGGGAGGTGGACGCCGCCCCCTTGTGACACGGTTTTAGCATGTCGCCGTGCTGGGCGGATGGCTGTCTTTCCTCTCCACGTACCTTACGAGAGCATTGCCGGGCATGGCAACTGTTGAACGTGGTCAAGACATTGAACGCAGCGGGAATGATTCCACAGCGTACTGTTGATATAGCATGTATATCACGGCATACTTCTCGGAGGGGTCGAGGCATACAGTTTTACAGTACATCAGCATCTTCATATTTCATCAATAGATCATCAATAGAATTCTGCTGCTACACCCCTTTTGAAATAATCCTCTAGATTATGAAAAATAAATCGTTTCGGATGAAGATAGTATACAAAGGGAGGTGGAATGATTTGTTAAAAATTGCTACAATGAACATAGTAGTGTGACCGAATTAATTCGGAATTTAGAATTCGGAAAGTCTAACCGATCGAAGGAATTTTTTTGCGGAAATTCCAAGTAGACTACTATTTGCCAGATGTTCAAAATATTTTTTGATAAAAGATTTTTTGACAAAAATATTGACTCATGTAGCTGGTGGGTCCGTGCGCCACCATACGGTATACCGACTATACACGTACCTGGCTGCACTTACATCTACATAATACCCTGCGAGCCACCTCTAGGGTGTTTGGCAGGGGGTTATCTATCACCAGCATGCAGCATGCAATTGGACTCCCACATGCACACCACTTGGTGGACCCCTGCGTTACGTTAGGTCCGATTTACAATGGATTCGGCTGGTGATGGAAGCTAATTTTGAATGCGTTTTTTTATGTCAAATTTCGCCGTCTTTATTCCACTGTCACATTATCTCATCATTTTTTTATTCTACGCCTAAATTGTGCGATATTAAAATATTGATATATTTACATCTACATAATACCCTGCGAGCCACCTCTAGGGTGTTTGGCAGGGGGTGATCAATCACCAGCATGCAGCATGCAATTGGACTCCTATATGCACACCACAAGGTACAAAAAACGTTACGCATACTGAAAAATATACTACCGCATTCATTCAAAGGAAAAATTGCGAACTAGTTACTCATTAAGAATATCACTTGTCATTTACATAATACTGAATGTTTCACGAAGTTATTATTTATCCTACATGTACTGATCCTTATAGTTTGAAAGTACTCAACAAGAGTGTTTGTATAAGCGGGGTCTGTGAACTCCCACTGAGTCTTCTATGGTTTAAAAAAAAGGTTGGGGACTAGGAAATGAAACTAAGGCTCGCAACAGCTGGATTTTGTGTATATCCAGTGGGCGAGGGTAATGAAGTTCTCTTGAGTTTCCAACTAGTCGTATCCACCAACCTAACTCATAATCAGTTCAACTCCAGCGAGAATTTCGTTAAAAGTTTTCATCTACGTGCATGCGGTGAGAATATATGACGTGTTCTGTTCGTACTGCTAGCTGAACTGGCTGAGATTTATGACATCAGAGAATTTACTCTCGTTCCGCAACCTGCGTGGCATTCAAAAGTGGTCGCGAGTTTATCTAGGGTTATGCTTTGTTTTTGTTCACATTATAATGAGAACACCAATGAGACGATAACTCGATTACGTGTTTGGGAAGATAATTAAGGTTGTTTGCCTGACGAGTCTATAAATACTCACAAGGCATTACTGTAGGCTACCAGATAATTAGTTAAAAATTAAGTCGCGTCTGCAAGCAACAGAAATAGATGCATAAATTAATTAGGTTTTTAGACGGTCTTTGGTCGCATATGATACCATGCATTATTAACAACATGGCGTATTTTGCTTTAATTTCTCTGGTTTGTTAGTTCTGTTAAATTTTTGTTAACTTTATTTGTATTTTTAACAGTATCATAAATTCCTGTGAACATAAAGGCATACTTTTTTAAAATGTTGGCTCGTTGTTAACGGCAATATTTTAAATTATTGCCGTTGACAATGAGAAAACAATTATTCGCTGGTGAACTCGTGATTACGATGTAAAATCATATGTTTTAAGTGTATGGAATTTATATTTTTGCGCTTATTCAATCATAATAGAGATAAATTCATCTAAAGCAATAGCTTATTCGTCTCAATAGTTAGCATTTTGTGCAGGGAAGCTTCTAAAATTTGCGACTCGATGCTTGGAACTGGGAATCCCAAATTGTGAGGTCAATAGGTCGATATGCTAAAATTTAGCTAACACTCAGCAAAACACATTACAATCTTTTCCTATGAGTATGCCAACTTTCATGAAAGTGACTAAAATTAGAGGTCAAAAATGACCCTCGAATAATTGGACGATATGTATGTATTTCCCAGCATACTTATAGAAGGATTATTGTTTTGCACTGCATCTACATATTACCCTGCAAGCCACCTACAGAGGTGTTTGGCAAGGGATGAACCATCACACAGGCTGGCACAGAGTGCATTAAAACTTAATTCCATGAACACGCATTACGCAACATGTATGATGCATATGGCACATGAGCTATGGAATTTATCTATATCCTACTTATGATGTGAGTCAATATATTCTTCTCAAAAGTCGGGTTTTGTTTTGTTTGTCGGGTTTTTCGAAAATAGCCGGCCCTGAAATCGTTCTCATTTTCTCTCTCCCTCTCTCTGTCATGGGAATATGAGAGTCCTTTGGCCCCATTTTAGCTTCCTTTTCGTTCCACCATTTTCTTTTGGGGAATCATTGACCTATGTATCTCGGCTGCAATTTTTCATCCCGGGCCGGAACCAAATTTTCCATCTCGCGGAACTGCCTTAAGTCACGATCGTACCCCCGTTTCCCGAAAAGAAATAAATCTTCGGTGAAAAAAAGTGAGGTGGCCTTTGGCAAATGGCTATTTATATGCGGGTGGTGAATCCCCAATGTTCGTTCCTTACCGTCGCTTGCACGGAGCCTGTCTCCCCCTAGACCATAACTCAAAGCAAATCTCTGCCTCTCCTTCTCTCAAAGGATTTCCTTCGACGCTGTTTGGCGAAATTCGGAAAAAGTTTCGAGGACGGATACGCGGTTTCCTCTCGGAAGAACCTCACTGTGTATTTTACTGTAGCCAAAACTGTAGATTTCTCTCCACTGGTATTATAGTAATTTAATGTACGTCATGTCATCTTACGGACGCCAACATACTACGGAAGATCAGATCATATAAATAAAACAAGAGAGATAGATTGTAGAACAGACAGGTTCAGAATATCTTCTTTTCCATGATCAATAAGAGATTATAAGGGCAGCGATAGAACTCATAAATAGATTGCATGACTTGTAGTGTAGCCTACTAACCTATGTAAAACGTAATGCATATTTCGTAATTTTATTATTATTTCTAACAACATATGGTAGTATAATTTGTTAGTATGCGTGACGTTTTGGACCGTGTGGTGTGCATGTGGGAGTCCAATTGCATGCTGGTGATTGATCACCCCCTGCCAAACACCCTAGAGGTGGCTCGCAGGGTATTATGTAGATGTAGATGTCGATCCCATTATCGTTAGACCACCTTTTAAAATACGCTGCCAGTGTTTGGGACCCTCTTGAAATAAGATTTAATTAAGAGTTAGAACTAAAATCAGTTAGAATCAAATTTGAAACAAATGCGTTGTAATGAATTTCTGGAAAAAGAATAACTCCCCACAACATAGCTTCATTCGGGGTACCCAATTAAAGACTGTTGAATCCGTGAATAACTAGGAATTAGACTCAATTATGATATATGGTGGAATAAACGCATTCGGGAAATAACCGGTCAAGCTAACCGTAAAATGGGTTTTGTTAAAAGAATATTAGAAAAGAGCGACGACAAAGTGAGAGAAATTAGCTACTTTTCCCTCGTTAAACCCCATTTACAATACGCTGTCAGTGTTTGGGACCCTCATGAAATAGGCTAAAAAACAGAGAACGCGTGCATAGATCTGCCAGGTACGTGAAAAATCGTTACGATAGCCTTGTTGGTGTAAGTGACCTGTTATGTAAACTTGGATGAAAATCTTTGTCAGACCGCAGATTGAAAAATGGACTAAACCTTGTTGCTAAATTCAAGAGAAGTGTATTTTCTAACAAAGTTAGCCATATCTTACGAACGCCAACATACTAAAGAAGATCAGATCATATAAATAAACTAAGAGAGATAGACTGAGGAACAGAGATTTAGAGTGTCTTTTTTCCACGATCAATAAGATATTATAACGGGAGCGCTAGAACTCACAAATAGAACCTGTAGGGTAGCCTACTAACTTATGTATACAATAATGCATGTTTCTGAATGTAATTATTATTTCTAACAGTGTGTGGAGGTATGATTTGTTAGTATGCGTCACGTTTTTAGAACGTGTGGTGCGCAATTGGGAGTCTAATTGCATGCAGCATGCTGGTTATTGATCACCCCCTGCCAAGCACCCTCGAGGTGGAACGCAGAGTATTAAGACCGTTTTACACGGGTCACGTACTTGCACAATCTGACGTGTGTACGAAGGCGCAGTCAAAATTTCGTCGTGTAAAGTGGTGAATTGCTAGGACGCATGCGAGAATGCGTGGACGTGAGATGGCAAAATAGCCCCTGTTCTAACTTCGTTCATGCATTCGCGCAATTCCACGCCATTTTAGAAATTAATGCAGCTCTAACCTGCGCGATTCCGTATCTAGTGTAAAACGGCCTCTATATTGATGCGATGGCGTCACACGCTAGAATTTTTTCGGAGTTCTGATCTTGTGTGGATTTAATGTAGGAATTAGTAACGTTTGGCAAGTTTAGCTTTTCCATGAATACGTACGTATTTTTTTTATAATGCATAATATTTTTATGATATTGTGGTTTGCAAGTGAGGTTTGGTCACACACATTTTTCCATACACCCTAGCGGTAGCTCGCAGAGTTTTATGTAGATGTAGAGATATCTTTCAAAAAACATCGATGGAGGTTCTAAAAATTAATGAAGAGATATCGCATAGCTTTCACATCCGACGCGACGCTCAGAAGACAAGGCAGACCAAACGGCAGAAAGATAATTGAGTCGAATATAACTCTATATTGATTAAGATAGTGTATTCTGTTATCATACGCATGATTTGTATGACCTTGTTGTGTACTGACTTGGTACTGGTACCGTGATGGCACTGTCTTACATGTTGGTGATTGGTCACCCCCTGCCAAACACCCTAAAGGTGGATCATCTGCATCTACATCTACATAATACCCTGAGAGCCACCTCTAGGGTGTTTGGCAGGGGGTGATCAATCACCAGCATGCAGCATGCATTTGGATCACAGGGTATTATGCAGGTGTGAGTGTAGATGGCCTGGAATCAGTAGCAGAAACGAAGGAATACCGGTGGCTAATTCGTCGCACGTGCTTACTAGGGGCCGTGCACCCTAGCTACTACATATATCGTGGAGTAGTGCTTCCCAGGGGGGTCCCGATGCAGCCGTCGTCATCATTTCGTCACACCTGCTCCCCCCGTCTGTGCGCCCTCTATTCGAGTTTATTGAAGAGCAGCGGTCGGTTGGTGCTTCTTCCTACACCTGCATCTCATATCCGGGGTGATCATCCCTCATCATGCATCGACGCTATTTTTTATATCGTCGAAGACAGAAGTGGATAGAATAGGGGAAAATTCACCAGCACCATCTGCCACTGAAGATTTTTATCGTTATAATTGGATTATAAATGTTTTCATTTCGCAAGTTGAATCATTTTTTTTTCTTCATTCCACCCTTTTGGGCACTTTTAAGATGGTGCAGAATTAGTGTCCTGCCTTTCAGGACTGGGAATGTTTAATTCCGATGTTGTGGTAAGTTTTCAGCGTCTCCTGTAGAAGACACCGGTCGGCGGTAGCGGTCCCATGAGTTGAGATTCGCTACTGCGAGGGGAGCAATATCAGTTATTTGTGATGACCTCGTCTTCTCGTAGAATCTTTTTGCTTCGTCCTGCAGGCGTTGTTCCAATGGTGATTCCCCCGTTGCTAGGTATAGCGCCTCGTTGCCAGCCAGTTTTGGGAATTTTGTGATTTGGCGCAAGATTTTCCTGATTCGAGCGCCTAATATCTTATGTCCGATGAATGATGATTCATTGTTGTAGTTGAATGAACAATGAGTAAAACGGTATATTACACGATCCTGTTGAGCTTCGGCAGAATTTCATACAAATACTTCAGTAGTTCAGCGTATTCAAATAGTTCAGCTTTCTACCTGTTTTGCGCCGATAGTAGGCATTGGTGTCAGAGAGATTATGTGACTTGCACCGTTCGCGTAAAATATGATAAAATTAAGCATATTTATTATTTAGCATAAAACGAAGCAGCAAACACAGACGAGAGTCAAAAGACAGAAGTCAGTGGTGCCAGAATCGAAACTTTGTTCACTTTATCGCACCGGTTATAAATTAAAATACATATCATGAACAACAATTTTAATAATGACAAGCTTTATGGCTTCCATTTTTTTACCTGAAGATCGCTTGGCGTTTTTTTTGTACTGTAATAAACGTCGCAAATAAAACATATTTTGCACAATTTTGATCATGGTGCCAATATTATGTCATATATGGTGGAAGATATTAATGATAGTTAAATAAGATATATCCACGGAATTTATTTTCTCAAGACGCGTATCGTTGCCGCAGCAACATTTACGAATGCATCATGTACAGCCGAGTTCTTCCTTTACGAGGTGTGTTCAGAAAATAACGGGAACTAAATTTTTTTTTAATATCTCGCAAGTTTGGAGCGCCCGACTGCCAAATTTTATTTATTATGTTGATATATAGGTATATGCCCTCGAAGTACATAATACTTTCAGATTCATTGATTGTTTGCTTTATCTGTGGCAGCCGCTAAAGTTAGACCTGTTTTTATTATCTCGGCGTTTTTGCCTCACTCTTCATTGCTTGTTCGTGAATTTTTAGCTAAAAACAATACTGCAACGATACCCCAGCCTCCTTAGCAACGAGACATGGCTCCGAGTAACTTTTACTATCTATTTCCGAACGTTAAGAATACATTAAAATACCGCCGTTTTACAAGCGCAGATGGCGTTCAAATAACTCGCTGACAGAGCTGAAGGCTAATATAATTATAGACATTTAAATTGAATCCTGTAGCTGAGGCGATGGAATAAATAGTCCTAAAAAACACAGGGCCATGTCTTTCTGTGCGTCTAGAACACCTGCTTGGAGCCGAAAATATTCATCGTGACATTCTGCGGCTGATAATATACGAAGGTCAGACTCGATAATTAGCTGCATGTTTTGAATATTTCCGCGTTGCTATGCGGGTTAAATAAGAGATGCAGGTGCGTGACGGAATGGCTGTAACGGAGTCGTGTCACGTGCAAGCGACGCAGCTAATTAACGTCGTTGCTGATTGCTATTTGTAAATAAATCAAAGCATGTTACCGATGATTATTGCTTACTCGATAATTTTCCCCAGCGAGTCACTTTTAGTATTAGGTCTACACGAATGTATAATTTTTGTCGATTATTGTAACGCATTACCTGCGTTCTTCCCATTGCTAAACTTAACTGGGTCGTTCCCTGCATAATGTGTCACATCTGGCTCTATTTGACGAGAGTCCGTGACGTCAAATCAATAAACATTCTACACCTTTTGATTATACCCGATTGGTTACCGCAGCTAATTGCTATTCTAAAGGGTGTCCCTAATTTATTCAACGTACTCTGAATAACTTTACTTCATATTAGGTATTCCAAGCTTGATATATCACCGTTTACATTCAGATGTCAAAACACTGAAAATGTTTATATTATAGGACACAGAAGTAGGATTCCATATTGGATCGTATCGTACTAATTGTAATGTTATGTGTCAGGATGATTAGAGTTAGAAATGTTCATTTACAGTTGAATTTCGGCTCATAAGTTCGAATTTTACGATATTACCACTTACTTATGTTTCACGGGAAATATGTTTATTTATTTATTTTCAACTTCCTCGTAAACAGCACATTACAACGGCCTTTAAAACGGATGCGTTAACAAAGTACGACACAAACATCCATGCCCAGGATAGGGACCACCCACCCAGGCGGGAAACGAACCCGCGACCTACGGTTTGGCAGGCGAGGACTTATACCCCACCGCCACCGAGGCCGACAAACGCAACTGACTCTAAACCGGTCGAGACCGACTTTTTAAATATCATGGTTGAATGTCCTGATGGCCGAAAGTGTTATTTCTCAGAAAGTAGCTGATTAACTCTCTGAAAAATAAGAATTTCAGCCATTTGGTATGCCTATCGTTGATGCAGAAGATGTATTGTTATTCCATCAGGTTCGAATGAAAAGTGCGGGGTCACCATGGTGAGCATTGTAAAAAATATATACCTTTTTAACCTACAATAGTGATTTAGAAATTTAAAATAATGTATTCTGAACCCCAGCGAAGTGCTTCTCGACCTCAGTCTGTACGAATGTGTGCTTGCAATTAGCGTCACGTATCTCTAAGCATTTTCTGAATCCTCCATATGCGCATATTATTCTGCAGGCTTCCATGATTAGGCAGGGCTTCCTTTGTTACCTGACGAAACTCCACAACGAAAAATAAATATTCTACACCTTTTCATTTTTCTCTACCGGTTACGGTAGCTAATTACACATTGTTAAGATACTCCCTTATTTACGTGACGCACTCTGAATGCCTTTGCTTCAAATAATATATGTTCTGAACTCGATATAGTATCAAGCTAAATCTTCAGACTGTATATATCGAATTTATCCTTGTAACGAAGTCCATCTCTATGAACTGGATTTGTCTGCTCTAGCTTCTACCTGATTTTGTACCATAATTTTTACGCTCGATAATGGTAAAATGGAGGTTATGCAGTTAAAAGGTATAGAAGTAGTCGAGGTCATGGTATAGAATTGTTTTTTGATTTTTACGACTGTTTACTTTTACTAAACATTTTCTTTTCTCTTTGAATTTAACATTATTTGTATGATCACATAGTAGCCCTGAGGATAAGCCTCGAGTTAGAGCACTAAACATTAGTAGAAATGGGAGTTTCTAACCCGGTGGGAATCCTGAGAGAAGTATACCCAAATGGCCAAAACGTTTTGAATCACCATGACGACCACCCGCTAAAAGTTTTGATGAAGAATTTAGATCGCGACCGCCTTTAAAAATTGCAGAGCGAAGATATTTTCAGTTTCCACCCACCTTTCCAGTCAAAAGAGCCCTGATTTCAACCCTTTCTCGGTGCGTTTCGGTGAGCCCCTTGCGAAGGCACACACCTGCTGTTTTTCGACCTTGCGCCCGGTGCGGCCGACTCACAACGGAAAAATAATCTTGGGAAATACCTGGCTTCTTCTGGGCACCTTTAATCTTCCGCTGCCTCTTCTTCCGTCCTTTCTTCCTGCCTTCCTCTATCCTTCCTGCTTGCAGCTGTTTCCCTGAATGTGTCCAATTTTGTTCCTGCGCGTAGGCAAGCCCATCTGGTTTCCTAAACGACAGTTTATGCATTGAGGATGGGGGTCTTCAAACTATTTCTAGAAGTATTTTTTGGTAGACGTGACGCAAACTTACTTATGTTATCATTTTTTGCTGTTTTTTCCCTCACTATTTTACCTTGTATTCCTTTATAACCTTATGCATTATAAATGCCTGGAGGTAAATTTTAAAACAATGTTTTTATCAACATTAAGAGAGATATTTCGATACATACAAATGTTATTTGTCACCCCCTACCAAACACCTTAAAGGTGACTCTTATGGTATCATGTAGGTAGATCGACAGAGGTCAGAACCCATCAGGCGACGACTGCATACCCACCATAATAATAATTTTTTAAAGTTTTGTCTATTACTATTTTAGCTTGTATTTTTTAATATCAAATGCCTTTTGTCACATTTTTGAACCAATGTTTCACAAAAATGAAGTGAGATCTTTCGATTCATTCATATGGTATTGGTCACCCCCTGCCAAACACCCTAGAGGTGGCTCGCAGGATATTATGTGCATAGCTAGATAGAGGTTGGATACCCTCAGGCGACACCTATGAGCGAGGCCTTGCATATCCACCATCTATATTCAACACTTCATTCTCTTCTCCTATATCCTTTATTCCACGCATTCCTTCTCAGCCTTAAGCCCCCCCCCCTCTTTTATCGCCCTGGTCCTCACGTCCCACATGTTGGCGCGTGCTAATGCTCATTTGTTCTCGCGTCACCGTTGGGGGACGTGCGTTGAATTTGAGAATTGTTTTGTCTCCCAAGGAAGCGTTTTCTCTCTCCTCGCAAGGTTAACGTCTTCTCCCCCTCGTTGAGTTCCCGGAGAGTCAGTGACGTCCACGCCTTAGCTCACGTAGTTTGGGGGAAGTATACAACATCCGGAACATGTGACTCGAAAGACAAATGCCGATCACGGCGCGGAGTGGAGGATACGTGGTATGAGTTAATTATTCGATTGAAAGAAGGGAAGAATGTTTCTTTTTAAATATTCTCTACGAATTTCGAGTTTCCACGTATTGCTCGTGGCATAATAAATTGCTTTTCGCTCGAAAACTTAACAGTAATCTTTATTTATTTAAGTAGGTAGTTGCTCACGTACTGCGTTTCTGCCAATTTAACAAATATGAAATATATGTGTAAGCAAGCAAAGAGTGCAGGGTAAAAATAGTAAAAAAACACGAATACAAGACTCGTGGAAAAGGAAGTAGAGATAAAGGTTTATTTATAAGTATGGGAACTGGCGAGATTGATAATGAGTTTATGGGCAATACTTCATCTAACTGTTAATATCCTTGTTAGAGAGTTCTTTTTACGCTCTCTTGCACTACCAGTAAGCTGCACTTTACAATGATGCGAAAGTCAGTGACAAAAAACGCATTCGTGCATTCCTGTGAGATCCTACATTTGAATTCAGTTTTTCCATTTTTTTAAATTATTTAACAGTAATTATAACCATACTTCTAACATTATCGCTGGAAATTTCTGATGAGGAGACTAAATTCTAATGCTAACTGGAAAATTATCTCATTTTGAACCTCTTTTATTTATACTTTTAGCTATCAACATGAGTTGAGAATCCTAAAATTGGTTTGACATAGCTCTCCATTCCGCTCTCCTATCCTCTAGTCTTATCAAAGCAACGTATTTCTTCTCTTTTACATCCTTTATAACCTATGTAACTAATTCGGGACTGCCCCTTGCCATTCTTCCATTCCGCCTGTCCTTCTAAGATTGTTTTCATCAGGCCATCGTGGCTTATAATGTGGTCAACTAAGTCTTCTTCTCAAGGATTTTAGAAGACATCTATTTTCTCCCACTGTTCTGAGCTCTTCCTCATCACTCGGTCGATCTATTATACTCTGTGAAACATTTGCGGGATTTTTAAAAATCATCTCCGTTTGGGAATCTATTTATTTTATGTTAAAATGTCATTCTTTCCTAGGAGATTCTATTAGGGCTACTAGCAGTGTTTCAAATAATTAAATCAATTACGACACTCGCAAGGATGACTCATTGCATGTCTATGTTTTTCCATAGTACTAACCTTGCATGGATATGCTATAAGAATTGATTACCGCTGGCAAGTTTTCCTTTGCGTGAATGTTTACGTATTTTTTAAATATTGTTAATAATATGTTTATGACCGTGTGCTTTGTATGTGGGGATTGTCTTGCATGCTGGCGATTGGTCAAGCTATGTCTAACATCTTACAAGTAGACCTGACTCGCAGTGTATTATGTAGATGTAGAATACTTGTGGATGAAAATTGGAGGAATAAAGTTCAACCAGTTAAGAATGGAGTTAGTGTCAAGAATTTCGCCGCAAGACTTGAAAAACTTACTTGTATATTTTTTCTGTTTTCCCCTCGCTATTTTCCAGTTATTTTTTATAACCTTAATGCCTTACGGTCACATTTTCAAATCGACCTTTCACTAAAATAAAGTGAGATCTTTCGATACATTAATTTCATCAGAGCAATCGATATTCAGCCGTCTGGTTTCCTTATGGTGGGCTCCAAGATTTCATGTCTTGGTGGGAGAGGTGGAAAGGAACTTGAAAGAAATGAATGACGAAATTGGCCTCCTCGCGTGGCAACGGTCGGCGTAAATAAACACGCTGGGATCGATATTCGTGGCCTCGTCTCGTGAGAGAAGTTATTCGTAGCAGGAAACGGTTTGTTGCGGACGAAGCCTCATTATGTGTACCTGTACGTGTTTTGAAATTACCCTCGAGGTAGTTTCCTCATTGCTTGTCATAATCGCCGAAGTAGTTTACGTTATCCTTTCCCAAAATGTAGACTTTTTGATTAATGTGTGCACCAATTATCTAAACGATCGCGAAGGCCATTTCCAGCTTATTGCATCATCGAATAACTAGCTAATGATACAATCTGAAAGCTGGTTTGATTGGCGAGGGTAATGCTCTCTCAAGGCTTAGCCAGTAGTTTTTGACCAATGCAAATCGACGTACAAGCCCCTATCCTATTTATACAGTATATATTCATTTATTCAAATCAGTGTTCACATATAACCGTGACGCCAATTTAATCTGAAATTTAAAAAAACATCAAATGAGACGAAATACTCAAATCAACAAAGAAACAGTAAACCTGAACTCGAGTTTAAAGTATTATGAAGTGATTTAAATCCATTTTAAATCTAAGGGTCTGTAGGATTGATTATTAAAGAGAAGGCAGCATTGTGTTGTATATTTTCAATTTCATTCTATATTTCCAATAAGGTTTGACTAATTATTTTAGATTTTAAATAAGGTTCTGTAGGCTAGATAAGGAAAGGGAAGGCAGCGTTTTTGGGTATTGTATATTTTCAATTTGAACGCTAGGGGCTTGGCTTATTAAGCTAATATGTAATGTTTCTCTCTAAGCATACAATGCGCTCTACTATTTAAAAATAGTGGAACCTCAATGACAGCATTATTTATGTACCACTGAGTGGTGACGATTTTATGTAAATATCCCCGTTTTCGTTATTGGAGAATCTACCAAGTTGGCAAAGTATATTTGATATTTGAAATGTTTTTTTCAAATGCGTTCTTTAAAATAATTGCGTTTTAAATACTGCCCAGCCCTGTATCATATCTTATAACTCTGATACTTATTCTGAGCTCCACCTGCATGACGGGAAAGGCAGTGGGAAAACCAGAGGCTTGGGGCGACTTTGCTTAAATGTCAAGGATGAAGTGAAAGGTGAGTGGGGTAGTGCATCGTAAATATGATTAAGCATGTATCTTCTTCAGAGAGGATGAAAGAATGTCGTGGAAAAATATTCTTTCAAATATAGTTCGGATCATGAATTAACATTCTTCTGCTTTGAGTGACCGGACACGTCTTCAAAAACGATTGGGACAATGAGTCACCTATTACCTGATATTTTCACGCGTCATTTGGGAAATTTGTTAGCACTGGACGTTAAAGCACGAGTCGTTGGTGAGTTTTTCACGTATTTCCTCCTGTTCTTTTAGCACCTCGACATTTTTTAGAATATGATGTCAGCGCAGCGGAGTCACAGTGTCGCTCACTCCGAGATAATTGGCTCAAAACTTCCTCCTTATTATGTGTTTCTACTGTATTATTCCGATACCGTGACGCAAAACCATTGCGTAGTCTATTATCACCCATGAATGCGAATATTGCCACTTATGTGAAAAGTGCGACCACGTCGACATGCTTGCTGCCAGTCCTAAAATATTCGAACATCTATTATTACAGAAAGGTTTCTCGGGTTTTCACCGGTTGATGTCGTCCATGTCATGGGAGACATGGACGACATCAACCGGTGGAAAACCCGAGAAACCTTTCTGCAACTGATACGCCGGGAAAATCTAAGATCATACATCTATTATTACGTCAGATGGTATTCTGATAAATTATAATACACAAGGCTTCGTGAATTACATACCTATAAGTATACCCTCGCTTTAATATATTAATCTATATCGGATGTTCGGTCACAAAGCGAAATCTGTCGTACGTAGCATATTATGAATCATTTCCCGCCGAGGAATTCGGTTTGAAGTTCATCAGCTTGTAATGGAGTAAATTTTGCGATGCCAAAAATATGTTTCATTCTCGGCAATAAGACGTGTGTATTAATTATTAATGGCATGCAAAAATTCTTGTAAAAAAAGAGAATTCTTTGGCCAAATGTATTTTTAGTTTTGATGCGGCAAATAAATGATTTTTATAAAATATTTAACATTGAAATATATTGCCCAGTTTAGCAACATTCGTATAATTTGGCAGTTTAACATTGAATGCACAAACTTTAATTAATTTAACCTTAATGTATTGCTAAGTTATTACACATGTCTAGCAACTTCATTCATGTGCATACAAACCATTCCTTTGCCCATATCTTAACTTCCTTTCCATTAACCTAGGTACTCTTAGTATTTAAGCAGTGAAAGATTAATTTAATTGAAGTATTCACTTTAATTACGAGATTTAATATTTTTTTGACCAGGATGATGAAGCCTTGTATTGTGTGCTGTTAATAAATAATTACATAAATATTTAAATGCATAAATAATGATGAATAACGTCTTGGATTATAGGTCTGAAACATATATGCAAATTTGTTTGCCAACGTTACGGAATATTCGCATATTTTTCAGGGCAATGGATCATAATGGTTACAATAAATTAATACACAAAGGCATTGAAGATCTAACGTAAAATCAAAAATAAAAAAGAATTCAATTGTACGTAAATGAAAAAGAAGAGACAAGAATTTTGACGAACATTTTTTCACAAAATCGTTTAAACATTGTAACTAAGCCACTACATTTTCATTGTTGCCATCAATTTGGATTTTCAAAAAAATATTGTGGAAATCTTTAATTTTTAACCTCATGCCGTCAAGTATTATTGATTTATTGTAAGTATTATGATTGGTTGCCCTGAAGAAGATTAAGAAATATATCGAAACGTTGGAATTCAGTTTTGCATATCATTATCAGACCTTTACTCCGAGATGTTATTCATCATTAAACAACAGGGTAGTTTCCTTCATCAAAGAAAACGAAAGGCATTGATTGCGATTCGTTACCTACCATTAATGTATTCATAATATACAAATTATTTAGTTTTAGAAATCCCAGTTTAGACGAATGGCAAAGGTCAATTTTAACCGCATCTGAAAAAGGCCAGATTGGCGCCCATGAGATGCCACTCTAAGTGACGTCACAGGGACCTAGGTTCTATACGAGTAGATAGGAGTTTTACATCGTCTGAGATTACCAATGCGTGCATAAGGCACAGAGCTCAGGGAAACATGTCTTAATAATCACCTGTTAAAACTGGCTAAGGTCGGAAAGTTTTCTTCGTTTGATAGGGTATTAATAATCCTTATTTAATCCAAGCGCTACCTGATAGCAGGGTACTCTGCTACTTGCTAGCAGCCTGCATCGTATCAGCGCTCAAAGCCTCGCCCCAAGGTCACCTCACACGGCAACAGCGGGAACCAGAATGACGTCACACGGGGTTTTCCCAGCATTCCTCCTTAGCCGTCGCGTTTTCGCGCACTTGAAAATTTTCACTTTTCATTCAATCGCGAAAACTAGATATCGTCATTCGAAAATGTGAAAGCGTGAAATACGTACTAATAAGTAAGGAGTAATAACATTTCGATTTAAGCAATTAAAAAATATAGTGAACCACCCGATTGAGGTCAAGAATGAGAAATCGATGTATAAATAATAATAAAATTATTTATTAATATTTATATACATTGGAAAGCAATGCGGCAAATGTCGCAATGTCGATTACCTTTTTTTCCATTCAGAGATGCTCTCACAGTAAGGAAGACAAGTGGGCAACGCTTTGAAAGAGAAACTAGACTTCGTCCAACATTCCTCCAGACGTTCTAAGGTTCCGCTCTGCCTCCGTTCTAGCATGCGGTGAAATCCCTTGAACGTGTACTTTTCGCTTGGATGATCCAGCGGAAGTGGAATTACTTTGGCAGTCAACGCATATTGGATCATTTCCGTAAAAGGAATGTCCTTTGGATTTCTTCAAGCAATATATAACTTATAAATATTAATGGATATTATCCAAACATTTCCGGAGTCTTCTGAATTAAAAAAGATACCTACACTTTATGTGATATCCTCCAGGTAATCGCTAAGGGCCTGGTTCTGTTTTATGTTTTCTATAATATTGCCACGGGATCATAGCGAATAACATCCGTCACTTCCGAGTCCCTCTACTTGAAATCTCAATAGGGTAGTTTCCTTCGTCAAAGAAAACAAAAGGCATTTATTGCGATTCGTTACCCACAATTTTTGTATTCATAATATACTAATTATTTGGTTTTAGAATTCCCAGTTCAGACGAACTTTGATGACCAATTTTTACCTTAGTTGAACAAGGCCAGATTGGCAGCCATCCGATGTCACTCCACGTGACGTCACAGCGGACCAGATGCTATACGAGTAGTCAGGAGTTTTACATCGTCTGAGATTACAAGTGCATGCAGGAGGCACAAAGTTCAGGGGCCCATACATGAGGGGCCCAAAACCAGGGGGGGACATTTTTGAAAAACAGTGTATACCAAGAAAAGGTTTTTTAACTAATTTTAACACTTTTAATGATCGAAAAAACTTCATTTGTTGAAGAAATATTTTTTACATTCATGGTTTTGAGGAAAATAATTGTATTTTTTTATTTTGGGGGGTCCAGACCCCCCGGACTCTCCCCCCTGGCTACGCCACTGGAGACATGTCATAATTTTACTTACATGCAACAACAAATCGGCCTTAATAAAAAATCCATTAAAACGACTACTGTCGTTTCTCTATCTGTCGCTGTCAATGCCCTAGAAATTTCAAGATGTTTCCCTCAGTTTTGAACGAAAAATTCGTCGGGAAAAGGAAAAAAAAAAACGATCAGTTGAGTGGAAGTGATGCGCCCGCTTAATGGAATCACGTTTCACGCGAGTGCATTCGTGACTGGAGTCTCCGCGATTCGGCTCATTTGGGTTAGCTTTCCGTGACAACTCGATCATCCTGTCCCAAATTTAGCCTTAACCGCGTTTCTAATTTACCTCCGTATATTTCCTATTAGGAGGAAAAAATCATCCTCACGTTTATGACGAAGTCGCGATAAGAAGGTCCTAAACTGTGGAAATCGATTCGAGTTTAGGAAGATGTTACATTCGGCGCTGGCGAAAGAAATCTCGGTTCATTTGCGGTCTCGGTTGGACGGTAGTATGACTCTAGCCGTATCCAAGAACTCTTGGAGGTAACGCCAGGGGTCATCACCATCAAAAGTCAACATTCCTAAGATTGGTTTGACACAGCTACCCTCCTTACTATCAGCTATCATTTTCATAGCGACGTATTTCTTCCCTTTTTGCATCCTTTACAACCTGTCTTATGTAACTCATTCGGGGCCGTCCCTTGCCCTTCTTCCCTTCCACCTGTCCTTCTACGATTGTTTTCATCTGCGAACGAGTAAGAGTTAGTAATTTCACGCAAAATAAATACTTAAATGCTCAATTTTTTCGCTTGTTGCTAACATACTACTTTAATTCACGAGTTTCCCTGAAAATGCTGTACAGTGATGAAGCTGGTTGTGGATTACATTTTCAGTGTTTCTGAAACATTAAGTAGCACAGGAATTTCGTTCGGGGGGGTCCAAAATCAGGGGGGGAAAGTTTTGAAAAACAGGGTACTAAGTAGAGGGTTTTAAACTAATTTTAACACTTCTCACAATCGAAATAACTTCATTTGTTAAAAAAATATTTTGTAAATTTTATGATTTTTCAATATTCTGCTATCTTTTATGGAGAAAAATAATTTTGTTTTTATATTTCGGGGGATTTCGGGTGGGGGATCCGGACCCCTCGTACCCCCCTCTGGCTACGCCACTGCATTAAAGTTGTTAATGCATATGCAATCACAAAGTTTGACATTATGAATCGATTTCACGAAGTCACGCTACAATGCGTTCTTTTCATCCTGTCGAGGGGTTTGCAATCCTTTCGCTCTATTAAAACTATCCAATTTCTGGGAGACTTCAAAGAGAATATAAAGACTTGTTGTAATTAACTCTTGCGTCGGGAGAGTTGACATGTGTTTTTTTTAAATTTCATAATATATTGTTTTTTCTCATCCTAAAAAGGAAAACGCAATCGCAAATAGTAAGTATTTATTGTATTTTTTGATGGTTAGATAAAGAAATTAAAAGATACTAGCAATTTTTACAAATGCTTTAATTGCGCGACCGGTTTGAGTACATTTCTTTTTGTTAACTTGAGGTGAGAATTGTGTATTATCACACTTGAAGGTTATAAAAAATGTGTACAAACCGGTCGTGGATTTAAGGTATTTATGGAGCATTTTCAGTTGCCTTTAATTCATTAATGCGTTGGAAGTATTAATAATAGCAATTATTTTTAAGCAATTCGTTCATTGTGACTAAACATTTCTCGGGATTCCCACCGGGTTAAAAACTCCTTTTCTGCCGACGATTCGATTTCTGACTCGGGCCTCATCTTCAGGGTTGCTGAAAGTCGTATTATTATTTTTTTTTGTTGTTATGACAAGTTTCCACATCATTTATTATTGAATTTGTTGTCGTCATCCTTAGAGGGAAGAAAATAAAGCTGTTAGGAAGAGACGCTGCACATTCTTACTTTATACTGCGCAATTCCAATAATATGTATCTCTCTATATTAAAGGTTAGACTCCGCCGCAGTCGGAAATATTTTTCCGTGATGTCGTTGCATGAAAGCGTGAAAACTCGGAGACAGAACTCGGCTCAAGCACGCTTGAAAAATTCAGGGGAGATAATGTTGCAAAAATTATTGCTTACTTTTCCAGAGTGGCTGAGGACATTCCTCTAGGAGAGGAACCAGAGCGGAGAGTACTCCATACTCATTTGTGCACTCGTCAATTTATTCGCGGCGTTCAAACTTTCTTCCATTTTAGCATACGAATGACGTTCTACATTTTTCGCGTGATGCTGCTACGTAAGGCGGATCGTTGAACTTGTCAGGTGGTCATCCTCCTGACGTCGCCTGCTTAACATGTGGTCTCCGTTTTTTTTTTCTTCTGCCTTTCTGTTTTATATTTTTTTTGTACCGACACTACCACTCCCTTCAAGCTTTCTCCGAATCCACGTTTTTAGCTGCACTCTGTTGATTTTTTCGATTTCACGAGAAAAGAGGTGACTTAAAGTTTTTTCATAAGCAACTAATGGCTTAATTTATAAAGCGTATTTTAATATGAACTCTTGAGTGTGTTTTTTCTTGATGAATCACTTAAAATTTGTTTTTCAACGGAATTTGATTAAAACTAGACTATGGTTTCGGCGGTTAACGTCATATTCACTAGAAGACCAAGGCCGTGTTTTAATAAAATTCTGCGGAAAACAAAGTTTAAATGATTGAAAATGTTCGTCAAATTCCGCTAAGTATCGCCAGAAACCAACAACTCTTGAGTGTAGTTTATTTCAAGCCTCCCGCGTGAACGTCAATGATATTCACAGTAATTTTTATGAGAATAAAATTATTTTCTTGTTATTCAGGTTCTTTAATTCTCATATCAATTTTACCGAGATTCAACGGTGCTAGATGACGACGGAATGGATTGGTTCCCGATCCAGGAGAATATTTTCTCATGACAATTAACGCTAATGAACTGTTGAGGTTAAGATCATTTATATAAATGTATCCGCTGCATTTTTTGTTATTTATGTTCATTTTCAAGGTTTTTATGCAGTAAATAACTACATAAAAGCCTTGAAAGTGGAAAAGAATTTAAGAAACGTCGGAAAATATGTTTTTTTAAATTATCTAAACGTCAAGAGTTCATACCCAAATATAAACATGAGGTAAAGAACAAAAGAAAAAAATATGATAAAACATAACAATCGGAAGAATTTTTTGACGCAGTGCACACCAAGTCCTACCAATGTATGTCTCTGAATTTTTTTACATTATTGACCTAAAGATTTCGCTTATTTTAAAGTCAAATATCGGTCTACTGATTAAAAAATCAAGTTTTTTCTAAAATAGTGGTTGCGTGGGGGTAGAGCGTTGAACTGTCGTCATGCGGTAACCTTTTCTCCGTTGAGTTCGCTTCTCTCATCCTTGAGTGAATATCCACTCCACATACCAAAGTATCTCTGTTCTACCTTTGGTACTGTTTCAATCTAAAATTCTATTGTTCTTGGAAATACATAATATCAACTACTAAGCATTATGATGGCATTGCTTTCTTAATCTCTGAGAATCATATAAACGCTCCCTTTTGTGAAGGTACAATCTGCACGCTCTACCCTTAGCGAAAAAACTGTTAAAAAAAACTGTTGAAAATTTCAACAGTTAATTGGGACAACTGTTGAATCCAACAGTAACTGTTAAAATCCAACATTAGTTGTTGAAACTCAACAGTAACCCTAGAAAATCCAACAATGACTGATGACACCCAACGGTAACTGCTGAAGTCCAACAGTAATTGTTGAAATCCAACAGTAAATGTAGAAAAAAAGCCAACAGTAACTGTAGAAAATCCAGCAGTAACTGTTAAAATCCAACAGTAACTGTTAAAATCCAACATTAACTCTTGAAATCCAACAGTTTTTTCGCTAAGGGTACCCCCACGCAACCACTATTTTAGAAAAAACTTTATTTTTTATCATTAGACCGATATTTGACTGTTAAGTAAGAGAGATCTTAAGGTCAATAGTGCAAAAATTTTCTGAGACATGCATTGGTAGGACTTAGTGTGCACTGCGTCAAACAATTCTCCCGATTGTTATGTTTAATCATATTTTTTCTTTTGTTCTTTACCTGAATTATAATTACTCCACCTATTTTCCCTAACCCTAATTTATTTGCATTTATTTGGAAAGAGGTGGATTGGTTTTGTAATTGGTATTTTGGATATGCATAGCAAATTTTGAAAATAAAACTACTCATATTTTGTGAAAACCATGTAACATTTCTCTTTAATAAATTCAAGTTGGTGTCATTCATCGCGTAGTTGTATTGGAATATATTAAAAATTATTATTACCCACTCAGGCATATTCCTGTATGTGGAATATATCTGGTCGATGATTTCTCTTGGAGAGTTTTTCTCCTTTTCCAAAGAGTGTTTTGAGTGTTTTAACTTCACTGGTTCTATTTTGGAAATTGTTACCATTGTATATATTTTTATTCGGGATTCTCTTCTTACCTACTCTTTGAATTTATACTTCTTTAACCTGCCACGAATTGAATTGAAAATCCAGATAAAATGTTAACAGTAAGTGATAATTTCCACTCTATGATATATAGCTCAACTACCGACCAAGGTTTCGACAATCTAAGCTCCTTGAAAATAACATTGAGTGTCGAAACCATGGTCGGCGATGGAGTTAAACATTTAAGTGTGTAAATTACCATTTTTTGTTTATATTTTATCATGGATTCGTCGCATTTCAAGCCTAAAACTATTTATTATGTTTGAAATTGAAAAGTTGAACTAACGAAGCGCGTAGAATTGATATTTAAGTACGTCTATAATGGAAATATGATGTTCTAACGATTTTTTTTCTCTTTCCAGGTGAGTGTGTTATCTTCGCTATGCAAGTTGAAGTGCCTTTGCACATTTTCGAAGTGAAATGCCTCTGTCGGGATGTTTCATGAGGGGGTGAGTTGGTTTGTCCATTTTCTATAAATATGTTTGATTTAATCATTTAATGTAATTAAATGTAAAATAATATTAATTCCACATAAATTTAATACTGTGCGACATCGGTTTCGACGTAGCGCGTAAACATGTGGTACATTTGCTTCGAATGCTTGGGCGAAAGTCTTGAACTTGGCTTCTTAGGTGCAATTGTACCAGATGATGGCGTGCCACGTCTAAACTTAGGTCGTTCAGTGTTAAATTTATATGGCATTATATATTTTTTCATTTCATTGTGATAAGCCGATTCTATGAAGTCACGCCCGAGACAACGAATTTGATGACTTATTCTAAACCTTAGAAAGGTATAAGCGAGCAACTTTGGATCAATATGCTCGCATTCCGGAAGGAAACTGTTTAAAAAAAATTGTAAAAAAACTGAAGAAATAAAAATTCCGGGACTTGTACCGCCGCCAGGGTGCTGTCGCCGTACGCAATGGCGTAATTGATGTACTGGTAAGTACGCCCCTGACGACACGTTGTGTGTGTGTGTGTGTATTTAGAACATTTCAATTTTCGCTATCTAGCCTTTTTCCCTTTCCCCAACACGGTGGCAGACCCTCATCCAATCTTGACCGTATTTGTACGGATTCGCAGCGTCGCGTAGGCTTTCTGTATACTTGGCGGTGACGCGGGGAGCCCACACTTCGGCGTGGGACGCTGTCTTGGCGGCCGGCGAACTCGCGACCGCCGGCCGGTCGGTCCCTCATCCCCGGGAATTCCTTAGCGCGTGAGTCACTTGAGTTTGCAAGGAGGTCGCGGGCGGTCGGTCGATCCACGCATAGCCGGGTATCTTCGAGGCGGGGCGGTTAGGTGGACAGGTGTGGCGTGGCGGTTGCAAATGTGGATTGCAAGGGAGTGATTCACCTTCCCCCACCTTTATAAGAGTACGCTCGTGCGATTATTGCGATTTTTATCGCGGATATCGATTTTGCACCTAGGGTAGTTGCTTCAAGGGGGCGACATACCCATAAGGATAATGCGTATAGGTTTTGATACATCAGTGCCATCTATGCCAGTGGTCCAATGCTGCCGCGAAGTTTGAATGCACATCTCGGCGCGTGTTTCAATTTTTTTTACGCGTCACGATAGGGCGTGCTATTCAGGCTTAATAATGATACTGCAATTGCGAGAAACTTAAAAGCAATGAATGTAGGAAAATCTTCCTGAAGAACTTCCCCAGGTTACTAAAGCAGTAACCATAATACAAGATTAATGTACAAAGTCAACTGGCGATCTGGTGGTTGGTAAGAATAATGATCTCGGAAACTAACTCAGTGGACATTGGTATTTATTGATACAATAGCTGGTAAAAGAAATACAACAATAACAATTTCAATATGACATACTAGAGATGAAATCTGTGGAAGTTAACAATTCTACAAGCACATGAGATGCACAAGCAACACATATCAATTACAACATGAGATAGCAGCCTTTGCGTAATAGGAGAAAGATTCCATTACTTACGTAAACACTCCACAGTTACAGACAAAGAGGGTGACTCAGTATTCCTTGAGGTAGATGTATCTTGCAATAGCTCTGGTACAGGGAAAATAATGCTAATCCTGAAACCATAGACCATAACAACACTTCACTAGAAATAAGCATGCAAGTTTGGATATCATTTCATGGAAGATAATTATTTAATTATGAAAGGAGGACATTATTTCGTAGGAAGTTGTTCATGATGAGTATCCATTAAGATATACAAAATATCTTGGCAGAGGAGTCTTAAAATGAAAGGTTCTTATAAGTTAATATCCATCACTTATACGAAAGAAAGTATTCCAAAAGTAGAAAACGAGAGTAGTGAAGAATATTTTATACCAACGTAGTAGAAATTAAGTTATTACTTCAAAGGGAAAGAGATTAAAGTTTTAAGAAATGTAAACATCGTAAAACACTTAATGAATAATGCTCAATTAATGACAATTAAACAGTTGAAAGGACAGAGTTGAAATAGCAAATTACATACATAACCAACAAAATGATTAGCATTAAACAAACCAAGGAATAGCACTAGCGATAAATGAGTAGTTTGAACACTAGAAAAACTGCAAGTACAATGAAAAACATATTGAAATATAAGGAATACAAGACACCATAAAATTTTGAAAACATGAGAAAATGTTAGCTAATCACAGGTTGAAATCAAAATGGAATAATGAAGGAAACAGAATTACTCACATTTTCATCACCAAATACATTTCATACCCACGCAATTTAGCAATAACCAAGATCATTGAGACTCGTATCCTTAATCGAGCACATTCCAAAATCGTAAGGGACACTGTAAGCAATAAAAAAAGTCTGCAGTTAACACTAATGACTATCAATAAGCCTCAATATCACGTTTGTTTACAGCGAGATTCAATATGGCAGCCCCCAGTTCGTTACTGCTCAGAAAAACAGGCTACACCAGCGCCTCTATGTTGGGTAGGCCGTTGGACCACTGGGGCTCCGGAAAAATCAAAACAAAAGATGTTTTCTATACGATATATCGCAGTTCTGTCGCCCCCTTGGCACAGTGAGTATCTGCGCAATCAAAATGCCCTCATTGTTGTTGTAGGGAAACGCACGATACCTCTACTGCACAAACGCTCAACAATCGCTCACCAAATCAAATCCGCTCATCTAGTACTACCAGGTTTACTAGATAAATATTACGCATTATAATAAATATACGCTCACATACATGAAAGGCAAAAACCTGCCGACGGTCAATAATTCCTGTAGTAAATTTATGCAAGGTAAATGGAAAAATAAAGCTATGCATAACTAATTTTTGTTAGTATACGGGACGTTTTTTGGACGGTGTGGTGTGCATGTGGGAGTCCAAATGCATGCTGCATGCTGGTGATTGATCACCCCCTGCCAAACACCCTAGAGGTGGCTCGCAGGGTATCATGTAGATGTAGATGTAATGACACCATTAGTTGTAATAGTCTGGAATACTGTCACTATCGCTAATAGTATGAGGAAAGAACGAAATTTTCAATTTTTCTGTGCTGCAGTCTAATTTTTTTTCTCTCTTCTCGTAATCACGTCTACCATAGTACGACGGTAAACGAAGGATATCATTGACGTCATCTAATACAAAAAGCTTCTCCGAATTATGTGGGTAAATTTAGCTTATTGTGTTCTCTACGTTCCTGTTAAGAATACATTTGCATTTTATCCTTCGTTTTATCGTTTTTATGAACCATCCTGGTATTGGATCTTGGCGTCTTTGAGGCCCAGATACAGCAAGTTACATGCCACATTCACCTCCTCCTTGAATATGTAATCATAAACCTTTTCCGAATTTCATGCTTATCGGTGAAATACATGTAGGTGAAACAGAAGCACATTAGATTTGTTTACAATAGAAGATTTATGATTCGAAGAGTGATTTAGGATTTATGCACAAGCCTTCTAGTCCTTCAGCTTTGGTAATAGTTTCTAAGTGAGTTCTGGGAAAAGTATCTTGATTCCACAAGAATATGCGAGAATCCACCACTAATATATTTCTAGGAAATCATTGTGGCATAATTTCAATTTACCTTGTCTTATTGCTATAATTTTGTCATCCATATCTTCGTTTTTCGCCGAAAAATCTATTTATAACTCCTTATTTCGCTCGTGCCTTCAAAGCGAGTAAATTACGTGGGAATTGCCATGGGATTGAATGCAGAGTGATAGCAAATGTAATCTTGGATTCCTGACTTCATCTATCTACATCTACATAATACCACGCAAGCCGCCTAAAAGGCGTGTGGCAGGGGGTGTTAGGACACCAGCCGTCTACGCATAAAAAATGAAATGCTCTACGAAGCTGGGACTAGTATTTATTAAAGTCCTTTATGGTTCGGGGGAAAAGCGAATTACCATATCTATCCGTTCGGCAAAACATCTCTCTTAATTTGTCGCTTCTCTGTGAAGGTTGCACGTGAAATGCTCCATTTATAACTCCGTATTTCGCTCGTGTCTGAAAAGGTGGTAAAATTTCGTGGGAATCACCACGCGTTGCATAGTGATAGCAAATGTAATCTTGGGTTCCTGACTTCTGTGAAGGCTGCACGTGAAATTCTGGTACGGGAAATGACGTCAGCTCCCTCCGAATTTTTTTTTCAGTTTTCCCAAGAATTTTGTCAACAGGTTTACCTCGACTTACGAACAGGATTCGTTTCGATGAATTGGTAGGTGGTTGGATTGGTTTAAGTCGGAAATTATATACACAAGTATTAAATCATCTACAAGCCAAAATCTGATCAAAAGCATTGTAGTGACGTCTGACGTAGATTCGATAGTGAATTATATACTTATAAATTTTACGTAAGGTGCTGTAGTATAATTATTAAAAGAAAAATATTACTGATTAATTAAAAGAAAATTTCGAACAACAGTTGCTGAAGGCCGTTTTACACGGGGTCTTACTTGCACCATCTGACGTGTGTACGAAGGCGCAGTCAAAATTGCGTCGTGTAAAGCGGTGGATTGCTAGAATAAATGCGAGAATGCGTGGACGTTAGATGGCAAAATAGCCCCTGTTCTAATTTCGTTCATGCATTCGCGCAATTCCACGCCATTTTAGAAATTGATGCAGTTCTAACTGGCGCAATTCCGTACCCCGTGTAAAACGGCCTTGAGAAAGATTTCGTTGTGACACGTTCCCGCGATATGCATGCGATAGTCGCGATGTTTTTTTTAATTAATTAATTTAATAATCATATAAGTGGTTTCTGTAAAATGTCATCAGTTATGTACGTAGACAGTTAAATGAATTGAAAAAGGAAAACCTTTCATAAACGAATTATAAATCCAAAGAAATATAAAAAACCATTTCCCAAAAAATGCATACGATACTATGATTGAAAAAATTGCTTCTCTCTTTCGGAGCACTACTGGAAATTTTTGATTTAAATCAACTCTTAATGGAAACGAAATTTATTTTTGACGTACGAGTGCGGTAGCATTTGATTTGATTTTGGTGTTGTTAATGTAATTTCTTTTTGTTTTTGTATTTATTTTTAATTAATTAATTAATGGATTATTTACCGTATCGCTTAAAAATGGCAGAATTCCAGTGCGCAGACAGACAAATAAATAAATAAAGGAATAACCTTTGCAGAACCGACGTATAAATTAACGGGAATATTATAAAAACCAATTCCCAAAATATTTTCCCTCTTTCATACCAGCACTGAAAAGTTTAATTGGAATCAACTCTCACTGGAAAACGAAATCTATATTTGACGTACTAGTCAATCGAAATTTGACTTATTAGATTTTGGTGGCATTTGATTTAATTTTGATATTGTTATGTGGTATTTGATTTGATTGCCGTGCTGTTGCTTTGTATTCTTGTTTAGTTGTGTCTTTTTTCATTGATTTATTTGTTAATTATTAGCTGCGTTTCTGTAAAATGGCGTTATCGCTGTGCAAAGGCAAATAAATAAAAAAGGAAAACATTTGCAGAACTAAATTTATGGAAATGAAATAAATTCATGGAAATAGCAAAAAAATATTTCCCAAAAATTTCATACGACACCATGATCGAAAAATTGTTTCTCTTTTTCATATCACATTTGGGAAGTTTAAGTCAACTCTAAATGGAAACTGAAATCTCGATTAGACGCACGGATGTGGTGGCATTTCATTTCATTTTGATATTGTTACTGTGTATTCGTATTATGTTTGTTTTTTCTCAAGTTAATTTATTTATTTGAGATTTACTGTGTCATTGTAAAATGGCAGAATCGCTCTGCGCTGGCGAATAAATAGGCAAATTGATAAAGGAATAACCTTTGCAAAACCGAAAGATAAATTCATGGAAAGAGCAAAAAAAATATTTCTCGAAAATTGCAAACGACACCATGAGCGAAATATTATTTTTTCTATTTCATACCAGCACTGGAAAGTTCTGATTGAAATCAACTCGCTCTGGAAAACGAAATATATTTTGACGCCTCAGTGCTGTGTAATTTGATTTCATTTTGATGTTTTTACCGAGTATCCGTGTTGTGTTTGTTTTTTAAATCAGTTTATTCTTAATTATGCACCATTTTGATTTAAAATGACAGCAATTATGTGCATAGACAAATCGATATATAAATGAAAAACCTTTGTAGAACCGAAAGATAAATTCATGGATGTAGCCAAACGAAAGATTTTCTTAAAATCGCATACGACACACAGGTCGAAACGTAGTTTCTCTCTTTCATTACCTGCACTGGAAAGTTTTGATTTCAATCAACTCACACTGGAAAACGAAATCTATTTTTGACGTATACGAGTGCAGCGGCGTTTGATTTCACGGCAAATCGGATTTATATGCCAGGAGGGGAATTGAGAAAGTCTCGTTAATTAATTGCGACCCAGTTTCAATCAATGGAAACCGAATGCAGCAAGCGGCATTGAAAGGAGAGAATGGGTATTTCGAATGTTTTTTAATGCGAAGATTGATCCGGAAGGGTGATCACCACGGCCATCTTTGCTTCCTTTCTCTCTAATATTTATTGCGCGTGAATTTGTGCGTGACGTGTTTTTCCTTTGAACAGGAAACTTCAATCCGTGTTTTTCTCTTGAAAACCTGTTTCTCCTGCGTTAAAATCGTGCAGTCAGCTATCATCAACATATTGGGAGTATGGTTTCAATGGAAGTGTATTGTTTACATGTTTCCGTGGCGAAAATATTTTTACCGTTAACGCTGGAATGATTATCCCTTCAATGTGAGTATATCTATACAATTATGATTATGTTAGGCTTAGATTTCTTGTGAAAATGAGAATAAAAATCTGTAAGAGCGACTCGGAGAACATAATATTGGAGCCCCACCATGTTTTCAGGTCCGACAGAAGCGATGAATTAAGAGAGATATTTTTCCGTACGGTTATATATGGGAATTCGTTTTTCCCCCGAGCCATAAAGGATAAATACTAATTTAACTTTTATAAATACTAGTCGTAACTTTGGTTGAGCATTTGTTTTTTTAGTGTAAATGGCCGGTGTCCTAACACCCCCTGCCGCATGCCTTTTTAGGCGGCTGGCGGGATAGTATGTAGATGTAGATACTATAATAATGGGCTGACTGATTCATACAAAGTTTTAGGTGATAGAGACTACATAGAACAAAAAGTCATAGAATCTACTACCTCTAAAATCGTCTGAAACCGTAGGAAATTTTTTCAAAGCAATAATATTTTCTGTACATTACAATGTTGCCAAAAGCTTCCGTACCTCTACTTTTTGTGTGCATTTGCGGACCAAGAAATCGATTTTTCAAAAGTTTCACTTTTCGGATCTAGAGCACTCGATACGTCGAGAAGCCAATTCCAGAAACACATTTAGTTTTTCGGTGTTAATTTGGAAGGGGTACACCCTAGACTATATCTGAAGAATATTTCGGGGAGTTTAACCCATGGACCTCACCAACTCCCTAAAGCCTTTTTTACGGCTGAATTTGTACCAACATCACCCCACACGCATTTATTAAGTATAATTTCTACTAATAAGACATTCATGCACGGTGGAGAAATACACACAAAAGAGAAATCTCAAGTAATTCGGTCGAAGTTGGGTGTCTTTTAAACTCGTGCCTCCTTTTAATTGGTTTCACATTTCGGTGTAATAAAAATATCAGTGAATAAAACGCGATAAAATAATAACTGACAAGGTCCATAAAATGTATCGGCTGGTAGCTGCGTAATATGCTGTGATACGCAAAACGTATCATATCCAATTGATAAAAATGCCATCATATTAACATTGACTTTGATGAGTAGATTTAATTGTACATGTAATTTATTTCAAAATTTCACGTTGAACAGGGTCATTTAAAAGTAAAAAAAATATATCCAGTAAATATATTTTATGTAAATTATCCTGTTTCTTTAACTTTATTCCATCCGGACGACCACATCGCGAAAGAAGACAGTGAAGACGTTCATGGTACCCTCACCCACCCCGGAACCTTTCTTTACTCCCCCTTCACCCTGCTCCTCTTCCAAAACCCTAAAAAACGGCCCTTCTCGCCCACAACCTTCAATATCCCCACCAAGAACCCTACATGTTGGGTTCTTGATCCCCACTTCTCGTCACCCAAACCCATCCTCCACCTTAACCCCTCCCTTCCAGCACCAAGACATGCATAAGAAGATACATACATGTTACACTTGATAATGTTGTTTGCAACGACAAAAGGCGTCGTGTCATAATAAAACACAGTGGAAATATTGCAATGTCTAATTTTAATAATATTAAGAACTTCCACAATATCGTGTCCTACATCATACAAGATATTATGATGAAACATTTGCTCTGGACCGTGTATGGGCTACCATATATGAGCAAAGCTCAATAGTGTATAATATAGGTTTTCTAGATTTAGCATTAATTCTGATGGTAAAATTTCATTGAGTATTTAATCTATCGTTCAAATTCACGTTGAAAATAATCATTTTAATGTTAAAGCATTGAGTTGTAAATATATTTGCAGTAAATTATCCAACTATCGTAATAAATATTACGAATCTAAACCGCATATGAGTTAAATTCACATTAAAATGAATTTCGATCGATATGAGTCCAATTTGTACAGTTTTGTTGTAGTTAGGCAATTCGACGTGATGGTGTCAGTGGTGCGGTAGAATATCAATGCATCAAACCTTTACGACGCGCGGTTGACATGCTGTATGAACTGGGTTAAGGCGTCAAAATGTCGCCCGTGAGCATTTATACGGCTTTTATTCCACAGCAAGTAGGTCGCACGAACGTGGAGTAATAATGAGCCGATGTATATGTCGTGATCTGTGACTTAAATCCCGACGAAGCGTTACATGAGACGTCGTATTCGAAACGAAAGGAAAAAATAACTCTACTATCACATTAATCTGTGATTTTTTGGGAGTGTTTTATGTTGGCAACATTGCTTGGTGGCCTCTGCTCGGGTTTTCGATTTTAAAAGGAGACTGAGTTGTCGCTTCCAAGTTTTACCTGCTCACGAAAGTAAGACTTATTGTGTTTTGGTCTCTCATTTCGTGGATTCCTCCATCTCTTGGGGTTGTCGCCGCGTTGGATCTCAGATGTTGACGACAGTTTCGCCGGGTGTTTTGCGAAATGTCGTCAAGCTCTTAAGGCCGCTATACACGGTAAATGATCATGGGAATGATCATGCCATCATTCACGGGATCATGCGAGCAAAATAAACATGTTCTAATTTTCACTGAATGGTCATGCGCATAACGGTTCCTTAGCGAATTTTTCCATTATACACGGCGAATTATTTCATTCGCATGATCATTCACCGCGTATAGCGGGCTTTATAACCAACCAATGCGGCGACAACCCAGAGGATGGAGAAATCTACGATTCCGGAAAGCCAACCTTGGTCTCTCATGTTCACATCTGGAACTCATTCGCTAAGTGATTCAACCCAAAGCTTGGTCTTGATAGGTGAGGGTAAAGCTCACCCCGGTCTTATTCACAGGCTTGCAAACTTCAAAATTCAAGGTACGGGGGCAGTACTTTTCCCTGCGCCACCTCGCACATCGAGGATTTTATCTGGGGGTGTCTCAAGGCACTCCCCAGGGCTCTTTTATTTAACGTGCCTATAGCTCTGATGATTAAGAATAACATGTCTTCTAGCGCGTCACAATGTCAGCAATAAAGGTTTACTAATGGGGTATAAATATTTTAGACTTATATCTATAGGTCGCTTGACCACACTACCTCTACATCTATGAGGTGTGACGCAACCCACCTCTAAGATTTATGTCACTGGGTGTTTCCACACCAGACGTGCAGCACTCATCCAAGCCTTAATCAGACACACGCTCGCTTGCAGGATACAAGCCAAGCATTCAGGACGACACGCGGTCAGACCAGAAACTAGGAGAATGATAACGAAACGAACATGCTATCATGGGAATAAAATTACTTGTTAGTAACAGAAAACGAAAAGTTAGCTTAGAAGTGACAAGTGATGAGTTATAATATACCAAGATATGCATTTACATTGCCAGCATTCACAACTGTAGTTAGTAATTAACTACACATGCAGAATTTAAGTATACCGGGACTAGCTTGTGGACTATATCGGATCAGGTGGTATGGACTGCGGAGCATATTATATGAATAGCAGTCCAAATCGT
The DNA here is from genome assembly GCF_921293095.1 of Ischnura elegans. Taxonomy (NCBI): domain Eukaryota; kingdom Metazoa; phylum Arthropoda; class Insecta; order Odonata; family Coenagrionidae; genus Ischnura; species Ischnura elegans. The sequence goes on along the minus strand of NC_060254.1, from coordinate 74,773,157 downwards.
GCGCATGGCGCCACAGCCTGAGAGGAAAGCCCGAACTTTGAGCACAAAGAGGTGTTCGCTCTAGACGAATTTTTATGCCGGGACTAGCCACGGTGATAACTTTACGGAGTCACCGGCAATGCACAAATCGTGCGAAAAATCCACAGAGAAAAAAAATCATTAGCCTCGACCGAGATTCGAACCTGGATCTCTCGATTTCCGGCCGAGTGTTTTAGCCAGTGAACACATGCAGAGCCTATTTTATCTAGTCCGAGTCGAACTATCCTAGTGCTTAACTATCGCAGGTATTATGGTCCTTTAATATACGCGTAAAAAAACGAAATCTTATATCTATCTGTTCTGCAGTCCTTTTCCCTTAACTTATTCCCGTGATCGTCTCTCCCAAAAAGTCTTGAACGTCAGGCAAAAAGTATTCTACTTGAAATTTCTTCGGGTAAGAGTTACACTTAAATACCGTTTTATTCTAAACGGTGATTTTCAAAAATTTGTCCATAGATTTATTACAAAATTAATAACCTATTAAATTAAATTTATATTCCACATTAAATAAACTTTAAACTACCTCTTTTCATTGGTATTCACTTTGTTCATTTTGGATTTGCTTTAGAATAAGGGGCACTAAGTAGACAAAATGGAAATCAAAGTAGTCAAAAGTCAAGTAGGTACGGGAAAGTAGTCAAAATCTTTTAGAATGAACCTGTACGTAACCAGCTCTACATTTAATTTAGCTCTTCACTTATTCATTAATTTAATACGTTTCGTTGGGAAAGTTTTTCTTTTAAAAAAATTCATTGCTACGCTTACTGTGCTTATTGTAGCAATTAAAAAATAAATCTTGCAGCTAAATTTATAGATTTGATTTTCTTATTGAACTATTGCAAAATCATATCCTGTCCTGCGTGTATTATTATTTTAACTATAGCAAAATGGTTACAAATCGGCCATAAAGTCGTGAGGTAACATAAAGTCCGAAAATATATAAAGAGAAAAATATGAAATAGAAAGTACTAGCTGGGTCGATAGGTTTCATCACACACGAAAATATCCAAAAAATCAAAATACAAAACATAAAATACTAAGTACAAAAAATATTTGAAAAAGCCCTGAAAATCCATTTTTACACAATACACGTCTTCATGCACGATTTGGTGCTATGTCATACATTGTATGTACATAGCACCAAATCAGCAAAAAACAATTCATGTCTACATTTATATAGCCCTCAAAATCCAATTTTTTACTATTGAAAACGCTTCGTTGGGGAAGTCTATCTTTTTCCGAAAATTTGTTTCTGCCCGTACGTTTATCGTAGCAATTTTTTTAAACAAATCTCGCTGCTAAATTTATACCTCGGATTCGCTGATTTAATTACTGCAAAGTTATGTCCTTTGGTGAATGTATTTCTTTTCGAATGTGTCTCGTGACCGCTTTAACCTGCGCTGGGGCAACGAGAAATGTCGCTGCCCCTTCCTTTCGCCGCGTGGCCCAGTGAACGCGTTTCTCCGGTAGACGCCGAGATGAATTGAAAACTCACGATCTTGGCCTGGTTGGAAGTCAATGGCATTTGATACGCGATTAAAACGGAGACAATTCACACGTCGGATTTTTCTCTTGACTCGTGGATTCATTTTATGCGGCGCCTCATCAAACTTTTTCTTTCTCTTTTAGTCCAAACTCGAGTACTATTTACTGCAACAGATAATAGGTAAGCTACAGGCTGATTCTGGAATATCTGAAGGATGTAAAATCCGCTTGCTTAAACCCAGAACCACATTATTTAAAACTTTTTAGGCGCTCCGAATCCATTTAATTGTAAGTGCAAAAAGAGCATTGTATAATTTTATTTAGTGTAAATCATTAGTGAAAGTAAAAGAATAAAACTTTTTAATATTACGTCACGTTTGGTTCAAACCTGAAGAAGTAACTATGTTATGAAACCCGTGTCGTGGCTATTGAAATATTTAAGTGAACCTAACAAAGTTTTATTCTTTAATTTTCCATAAAAGAAAGGTTTTACATAGTTAATCTTGAAGTTATCAACTAAATCATTTGCAAGTTCTTTGATTAAATTAGATTAAATTTGTTAATTTTCCGATGAAAAGCAAGTTGAGAATTTTTCACGAACTTTGTGACCCCATGTATATTGTTAGCGTTTGAGCGGAGAAAATAGTAAATGCACAACTATTTAAGCAGGAAATATCTGATCATGTTCTGGTGATGTTTTATCTTCCTTCCTTTTTTCTATTTCAGCCCACTAAGCATGGTTTTCAATTTATGAACCAATTTACTTCATGTAGTGAAAGTAATTTATCACGGTAAACGTATATAACGTAACATACGATTTTTCCATCGATTTCGGAGGTTTCTAATTATTTTTAGGTCAAACAACTGATATTAAAAAAATATTTATGACAGACAGATATAGATATCGCCTTGCCATCAGTGTACGTCATTTAATATCCGATGGGTTCAGTATAACATTCCAAATAACATGTACTTACGTGTGTTTCATTTCATTTCATTTCATTTATTTTCCAACGGCAGCAGCCAATTTACAATAGTAATACAATAATTTACGATAAGTAATTCAATAATTTACAATAATATACAGTAATAATACACAGTGATAATATACAGTAATAATATAAAGTGGTATATGAAGCATAAGATGGTATAAAGTTTGTAAAATATCAGAGGGGAGTGTGACAACGAAGAAGGTTAGACAAAGTAAAGTGAACAAGAGAAGCAAGAACAAGAGAACGACATGTCAAAGAACCAGGAGAATGGAGGCCCGTCTGTGGATTTTATGGAGGCTGTCAAAAAAGAGGATATTATGAGGATATTAAAGAAGTTTATGTTGATAATGCGTAGAAATAGTTCTTTTTTGGTTGTAACACTTAGCAAGTATAGCTTTTTATGCCTTTATCTGATGCGCATGCGTTGAATAATATTTTTATATCAATCCCAGTATTCGTTTTCTGTTATACTACACGTTTTTTTAAATTATACTCTTCCTTAACTGTTTCTTCAGCTCGTTCTTTTGCATATACCCGTTACACTTTAAACCTCATCTATGGTTTTTGTCGCAGGTTTAAGTTTCTATTACACTTTGCGCTAGATTTTTTCATTCCTTTATAAAATTCTGTCGAAACACGTTTATTTCATCCAACTAGGCTAATCTCGTACCAAGCATTCTGTATTCCTTGCGGAAGAAATGGTTACGTAATTTTGAAGCTAATGCATATTTCATCACTCCTGACCCAGTGATTTTATTCGCACAGTTCCTTAAGTAGTACTGAGCACGTAGGGTGGGATTTGATTTCTAGATAAACTAAATGTATAGGTGGACGTCCTGTTTTCACATTTAAACGGTAGCTGTAATCATAGGTGGATTTAGGGGGGTGGTGGGCACGGGGGCACGTGCCCCCCCGGTCGCTTAAAAAATAGACAAGATTTTTAATACGGTTATCAGTACGTTCGTTTTATTTGGTGTATTACGGAGGCTGAATCGTTTAATTTAATATTAATAGCTTTCATATCGAAATAAAGAATATTTTCTACGGTAATTGTTGTATATTGTTTTTAATCTCAAATATGAGAAGACCAATCAGAGCCTTGTGCCCCTCCCCCCAGAAAAAAAATCCTGGATCCGCCCCTGGCTTGAATCATCTTTTGTCGTTGACGAGATGAATAAATAATCGCTTGCAATTTTCCACGATTACAAACTTTCATTCCGACCCCAGTTTTGATGTTACTACGTCGTCTTCAAGGTACAATTTTGGTGCATTGGTATCTCAGTGGAACAATTTTGTACCTTGAAAACGATTTAGTAATAGTTAAGCCTGGGTAGGAATAAAAGTTAATAATCGTGGAAATTTTCAAGCGCTTATTTCAATACATGGAAAAATTCCATACCATCACGCTTGGTTCTTCTGATTTTATACTCATGAAATAATCGGCATACAATTGTGATGAATAATATTACTCATAATCCAATTAAGATTTAGAGATGATTAAATGAATACACCTGTACCTTCATTGCATAAATGTATGGGAGCTTTCTGTCAGTAAGCCCGCTTCAAACGTAATCTTAATTTTAGTTATGTAAACGTAAACAAACAAACCTTCCTTGGCAACAACCTCGAAGGTGATCATGGCGCCTTTTACGGTCGCCACACAAAGTTTTTACGGGTATTAACTGGGATCATGCGTTGAAAATTGCTGCATATAATGGAAAACTTGAAGAACTTTGCTGGCTCTCCGTATTTTTACCCTCTCCCTTTTGATATAAGTGCGCGATGACCTTGAATCGCTGCAGACCGAGAGATATTGTGAAACATTCCTGTTTCCAGGCTAAATGCAGCAGGTGAAAGCTTCTCACTCTGTTTATGGGCATCCATCCTGCATTTTCTCTTGAGCTAATGAAACTGTGATTTAAATAACACGATCATGAGTGCTTTGCCTATCTTGCGAAAATAACCATCTGGAAGGCCTGGCTGTTTTGTTCGTGCATTAATTACTTCTTTTTTATTCCCACGGAAAGGACTACAAAAGGTTCCTACTAGATCTTATTCAAGTCACTATGCACTCGCGTTTTCATTGTGCTTACTTACTTACTGCGCTGAATCCGCTAGTCCTCATGGGAATGAAAACAAAACAAAGCCACCGTGCACCGCCAGGAATTCTCATCTATAAAACGCGGGAACTAGGTAAAAGGAAGAAAAAAAGAGGTATGAGAGAAAGTTTTTCTCTCCTAACATAAAAAAATTATCTCCTACTAACAGAATCCGTGGGATTTCTGTTCACAATAGGTACTATCTTTCCTCCAGCGATTCCTTACCTCCGCTCTTAGAAGTTTGTAAATTTTGCTGTAGGAGGGATTTTTTTCTAAAAGATGTACAACAGGAATTACTCTTAATAGTTTCGCGGAAGAAAATCTCTTGGAAGCGAATCCTGTGTGAAGTGGCGTAGCGAGGGGGGAAGTCCAAGGGGTCCGGACCTTCCACAATTACTTTCCTTCATTAAAGAAAGAAAATATTGATCAATCATAATTTTTCAAAAGATTTCTTTGAAAAGTGAAGTTTTTTTCCATTATGAAAAGTATTAAGTTTGTTTAAAACCCTCTAATTAGTACCATGTTTTTCAAACATTTTTCCCCCCTGACTTTGGTTTACTTCCCCCCGAACAAACTTCTTGGCTACCCCACTGCCTGTGTGGTCGAAATCCCTTTTTTCGGTAGATTTTTCTATTTGAGGGAAGGATGTGGAAAGTCCTGAAGTATGTGAACGCAACTCACCCAAAAGTCTAGAAAGTAGGTAGATTTGGATGGAAAAGGAAAGGTATTTTCTCAAAAAAATTATAATTATTCGATAAAATTTGGAGGTAATGGAGCATAGAACCATAAATTACACTAAATTCTATCCCGAGGCCTTGGGAAATCGTGTATTTGTAATAATGAGGACTTTCATTCAGACCCGAGATTGCAATTAGTAAAAAGTTTCCGATATATAGGAAGGCAAGTGGATAGTTTGAGGCGTGACTTAATGAAATTGACGGCACCCGACGATGTCACACTGCGACGGAACTGGTCGGAATTAAAATTATTTATGTGAAATCTACAAGGTTTTTTTATTCAACTTAGAGAAAGGCAATAATAGGGCGATGAAAATATCTTATTAATTCAGGCATTCTTAAATGGGGTTTGTAGATGAAAAATACACGAATTAATGCCGCTTAATTTTTAAGTAGGCCACCCAGGATTCGGTGAAATATCACCATCGTCATGGCACAATTTTTGATCGAGAGATTTGATTCGAATCTCGGTGAATGGTAATGGTTTTTTTTAGTGAATGCCTTCCCATAATGTTAATACATCTGCACCCGAGCTGGCCTTCGTATTGAAAATATAGAATATCTTTAACTACATCTGGCTCCACTCCGTGAAAGTTCATAATTTTTATTAGTACTTCTGCGCTAAACTTTAATGCTGGTACAACATTGCTGGCCTCGCATGAAGTCCTCGCCTGCCAGGCCGAAGGTCGTGGGTTCGAGTCCCACCTGGACAGGTGGCATTTCTCGCACATACGGCCATTCGGAACTCGATAGTCAATGGGACACCGTCTGGTCCTCATGAGAAGTTTTGCAAAGTTTCACAGATCAGAAAAATGCCCACATTGCGTGTGCGCCACCAGATCATCCGTCACCAAGACTTCATCCTTGAAACCTCTGCTCCTTATCACGATACATGGAACGATTGTGCTACTAAGCAGTTTCAATGTCCAAAAAGTCAGTTGCGTTCAAGTAGGCTCCTTAGGCCCATTGTCAGCGCCATTGACCTACCAACATATAAAACAAAGATTGTTTTTATAAATCTATCCAAGTCTATCCTGAGTAGAAATTACCGATTATCTGGACATCATATCCCTTCGGTCACCTCTCAGAAGGATTTAGGGGTTATTTTTGATTCTAAGCTGCTCTTTCGTGAGCACATTAAATCCATTTCCACCCGCGCTATGTCTTTGGTGGGTATGATGTATCGCCATAGTGAGGTGTTGGATTTAATTGCTCTACGCACCTTCTTCCTTTCCTGTGTCTCTCCGGTCCTAGAATACTGCAGCCAAATCTGGTCTTCGGCACCACCTTCTTCATTAAAGCTCCTGGAACGTCCATTGAATTTTTTCCTTTCTGTTGTCCGCTACCGCCACTTGCCTTTTCGTAACTTCTCCCTCAATAAGATTAGATCCTCTCTTGGCATTTCTACTTTAGCTGATCGCCGTATCCTCAATGACCGGAGACTCTTTTTAAATATCATTAATGGCAAATACAGATCATCAGACCTTCTTTCTTTTTTTCCGCTTCGTGTTCCTTCGCGCACGACGAGGTCGAGTGACCTATTTCATTGTTTCACCCCCCGCCTTTCTGTTTCTAAACGTTCTTTTCTATTCAGACTTCCTTCTTCCATTAACTCACATGCCAAATGTGTTCCAAATTTTGATCCTTTTTTTCATCCCTCACCCAACTTGCACCATCACTATCGTAATTTTCCCCCTATTCCTCGCACCACCCGATGACAATTCTTTGTTATTATTTGTAAATACTGTTGAATATTTTTTATTTTTGTTGTTTACGTTGCTTGATGTTATGTAATTATTTCTCCTGTTATTGTAGTCCTCTGTAATTGGCCTCGTGCTGTTTTTGGACTAAATAAATAAATCGGTGAGGTTTTTTGCGGAGCTCTTCGTGAACAAACATCGCAAACGTTCGAACCTCCCACAAGACGTAGGCATAAGTGGGCTTGAGCCTTTGTCTCGGGAAATAGGCTTAGCTTGCACGGAAGGGATCAGTACCGGTAGAAGGGAAAGCGATCTTTAACTCCTCTAATCCCGTAAACATTCCGCAGCCGCTCTCCGTGCTCGGATCTTCAGTGGCTTAGCGAACAAACCTCTCACGGCTCTAATGAACTCAGGTGAGGGTAGCTGCCGCTATTTCTTTTTTGCCGTTCCGTAAAGGGAAGAGAAGGGTAGGTTCACTTTCGTCGAAATCGTCTGAATGGATCTTTGGTAGAGTGAAAGCTATGTCACCTATAAATGGCAATTAGAGTACGGAATCAGTCCGTAAAATTGTTCCAGGAGGTTAAAGAGGATTGCATGAAAGTCCACAGATACTCATATTCTCTCATATCTACGATATATGTGTATGGAATCTCGTTCGAAGTTCTCGAGCTTTGAACTGCTAACTGAGATTTCACCCATTTACAGTAAATTGTGCCAAATTCATATTAACCCTGTCAACCCTGGTCATATATTTAATTTTCAGTTGAGTGTTCAAAGTCTTATCGATTTAAACACTTGCAGTTTTCGACGATTATACATTTTTTGCAATAAAAATTTAGGAATTAAAATGAATAGAAAAGTTATAATCGTGGAAATAATTTTTAATGTTTACATAGAGATAGCTATCAATGAAATCAAGGAGAAAGCTTTGGGTGTCAATATCCATGGAGAAAACATTAGTATGCTGCGATTTGTGGACGACATAGAATTCCTAGCCGAGACAGAGAAGGATTTGAAGAAGAATTTGACAAATATGGAAAGAATAATGGCCAGATATCAGCGGAAAATAAACAAAAAGGAGACTACGACATTATTATGCAGCAAAAGAGAGGAGGCTAAGACAAACATTAACTTAAGAAAGCCTACCCATGAGAGAGTTTTCTGACCTGGGAAGCCGAATTGCCAACGATGGACGAAGCAAGAAAGTCAGTAGAATAGCGCAGGCGAAGAGGGCTTTCTACATAAAGAAGAATCTTCTTCTCTGCGTACAATACAAGCATAGAAGTAAGGAAACAATTCATCAGATGCTACATATGGAGTATGTTTCTCTATGGAAGCGAAGGTGGGACGTTGATGGCAGAGAAGTCAGGAGTGGAATCATTCGACATGTGGTGCTACCGAAGAATGATGAAGATAAAATGGATTGATTGAAGTAGAGAAACGACTCCAATAGAGACAACGGACAGAATATTAGTGAAATATGGCTTTCACTCATTTCCAGAAAGAAAGATGTTCATAAAATTCTCTGCCAGCACCCACCACCTACAAACCGATGCTCAATAAAGGCGACACCGTCTTCAGCCCTCGTGAGGTCTCCGGCCTAGGAGAGGAAACGTTGGGCATTTTAAAATCATGACGCGGGTTATCCCGAAAGCCATTAATATAATTTATGACAATATTTGTAATATTCATGAGTGGAATTTTCAAGTTTTATTTATTTCCTATGTTTTACTTTATTTCACGCAGTGCAGTTACATTTGCTTTTTGGTCCTTAGGCACTTTCATGAACAGAGCGTAGGTATAAGTGTTATGCATGCATAAAGGGTGGATAAAAATTGTGTTACGAAATTTTATCCCTGGATAGCTAATGCCTGTGTGAATCAAAATTACTAATTACCCTGTTGTCGGATGCTCTGGACAACGCATGATTTCGAATGCTTTTCCTGCCGGATATCGCGCTGTATCCAAGGCATCCGGCAACAGGGCAAACTCTCGGCCAATCGGAGCGCTTGGCTCAAAGTTTCTGTAATCTAAAAATGGTTCGTTTTCGACCTAAACACAATCGATAATTTTGGTTCACTACTGGTGTCAGCTGTCCAGTCTGTTAAAATTTCGTGACACATTTTTTCTCCATCCTGTATGCCGGCCTTGGTGGCGCCGAGTAACGTCTCCGACTGCCGACCTAGAGGTCGCGGGTTCGAATCCCGCCTGGGTGGATTCACCACCGTCCAGGGCATGGATGTATATGATTGTTAAAAAAACAAGTGAAGCGTGAGAAAGGTTTCAGTAGTCCCATAATCGCTTTAAATAAAGACGGTATTGTTATTTTTATTATGGGCAAACCTCACCGGTATACCGGAACGTGTGTGCCAGGCCTAACAGTAGATGGATATCCCTGTGGAACAGTGGCGTAGCCAGGAATTTCGTCAGGGGGGGGGGGGGGAAACCAGAGGAGGAAATGTTTAAAAAAAAAACAGGTTAGTAATTAGAGGGTTGTAAACCAATTTTACACTTCTTCATGATCGAAAAAACTTCATTTGTCAAAGAAATCTTTTGTAAATTCATGATTTTTCAATATTTTGTTCTCCTTTGTGAAGAAAAATAATTGTGTTTTTATATTTCGGAGGGGGGGGGGGGGGTCCGGAACCCCCACATATCCCTTGGCTACGCCACTGCTGTGGAATATAGACAGATGTCTTCCTCGCCTATTGAGAGGGGTGAATGAACGAAAGCTCTTACATTAGAGCCGTGACGGTCGAGAGAACATGGATGGAGTCACAGAAAAAAAAAGACAAAGGGGGCGGGGCAAGAGTGTTGGTCTCCGCGTGAATCCTCTTCTCTTTTTTTAATCTCACTCTTTTTCTGTGACGAAAACAGCAGAAGACTCTCTTTCCGGGAGGACTTCTTGTGCGGAGACTTAGAGAATCAAAGACAATCGCAGTTTTGAGGGAAACACAAAAGGCTATGCCGAGCGAAACAAGCGCTTCTTTTTTTTAGGGAAAAAAAAAGAATCCTCGGGAATCTCGAAGTTGGTGGAGCGTTGAAGGGTGAAAAGGCGAAAATTTCGGGGATTGGAACACGTGGGAGAAATGGGGGAATGAGAGAAAGATATTGAAGGAGGAGAGAAGGAAAGAACGAATGAGTGAAGTTCTTGTATGATGTTGGGCACGAAATGGTGGAAGTTCTGAATATTATTAAAATAAGACATTGCAATATTTCCACTGAGTTTTATTATGACACTACGCGTTTCGTCGTTACAAACAACTGATAATGTACAACACTCGATAGCGTTGTTTGTAAGGACGAAACGCGTAGTGTCGTAATAAAACTCAGGGAAAATATTGCTATGTCTTATTTTAATAAGAATGAGTGAAGACTCGAATTTCTTTTGTTGCGATCAGGTTAACACTAGATAAATTCATTGATTAATAGGTACGTTTTTAATACCTGAGATTTCCACATTTTATTCTATTATTGTCTCTCTTGCGTAGGTACATATATATTGCATCCCAAACCAGAAACATTGCTAAGCAAATCCCTCCGTTTCCTCCTCAACCTTTCTATAATAAATAAACTAGAATCCGACATATCCTTTCCGCTCATAAGCTTCCCAACGTCAACCAGTTTGTCGATGAAGTCTTCTCGGGAGATCAGCCGGGTCAGGATGGACATTGCTGACAACGTTTCGGTGGCCTTCTCTGCCATCGTGTCTGCCATCATCGACGATGGCAGAGAAGGCCATTGTAACGTTGGCAGCCATGTCCATCCTGACGCGACTGATTTCCCGAGAAGACTTCATCAAGATTCGCCGGGAAAGCATCAAATCCTTCGTCAACCAGTTTATAACTCAGCTAGTGAATAATTTTAAGTCTAGGCTCGGGGCAACTTATAATACACAATTAACATACATTTGGAAATATGATTCAAAATTTCCAACAACGTACTCACTGCCTCAACAAGTCACTCCTCGGTCTTTCTTGTGTTTTTTTTTCTTCTTCAAGCTTTAAGATTTTTCAAGTATTGTATTAGTTTTGTTGATATATGTCCAAAAATACAAAATATAGGAAAATAATGAGAAAATAAAAAATGGTAATAAGAAGATTGCTTCTTGAAATAGAAATTACTTGAAATGGAAAAATAATGGACAATTTAATAGAAAAAATTGCAAAAAATTCTTATTAAGTGTATCAAAGCTTTATAGTCAATGTTACCATTGAGTATTTAAGTTTCTGTTATCACAAGCCAACAACGCAAACAGATGCGCACATTATTATTATTATATTTTTAATTGGCTGATTAGTACTGCTGTCAGCCAATATTTTCACCCCTGCGTATTTCTTCTTTTTCACATCCTTCTATACCCGTTCTATAGATTTTGTTCGATGAATCCCTGCTATCAGTTTACATGAGCTACGTACGTGGTGCTCGTGTTTCAAGCCAGCTACGTAAGATCTACAACATCTACAAATTACACTGCGAGCCACCTCTAGGGTGTTTGGCAGGGGGTGATCAATCACCAGCATGCAGCATGCATTTGGACTCCCACATGCACACCACACCGTCCAAGAAACGTCCCGTATAATAACAAATTATACTACTATATGCTGTTAGAAATAGAATAGAAATTCAGAAACATGCAGTAAGTTTTACATAGGTTAGTAGGCTACACTACAAGTCATGCAATCTATTTACGCGCTCTATTGCTGCCGTTATAATCTCTTATTGATCGTGGAAAAAATGACATTCGGAATCTGTCTGTTCTGCAATCTATCTCTCTTATTTTATTTATATGATCTGATCTTCCGTAGTACGTTGGCGTCCGCAAGATATGGTTAACTTCGTCAGAAAAGACACTGCTCTTGAATTTATCTAAAAGGTTTAGTCTATTTTTCAATCTACGGTCCGACAGAGATTCCCATCCGAGTTTATCTAAGAGGTCAGTCACACTAACGACCTTTCACATACCTGGCAGCTCTCCTTTGCACGCGTTCTAACTCTGTTATTAAGCCTTTTTCATGAGGGTCCCAAACACTGGCAGCGTATTCCAAATGTGGTCTAACGAGGGAAAAGTAGCTAATTTCTCTCACTTTGTCGTCGCACTTTCCTAATATTCTTTTAACAAAACCCATTTTACGATTAGCTTGACCGGTTATTTCTCGAATAATGCATTTTGTGCTATAATTTGCAAAGTTATGCAAATGCATGCTCGTTGACTCCCACGAAAAAAAATCTTTGAAGTCCCTTGGCTCTCTAATTGATTCTGGCGTCCATGATGCATCCTTTTCGAGGAATTGATTATGACCGGACATCTTTGTATAGGCGAGTAAAATAGTGCTAACTTGTACTAATTGTAGTGTAAGATAGTCTCAAGTGATTTTGTGATCATCGTGTCAAGCCGATAAGGGAGAAACATAGTTCTCATAATTGTATTATTTTATTTATTTTATTCTCAAGCCACCGGATACAGATTTTATTCGCCATTTTATACCGGGGTATTCAACAAATGTTACAAGTAAACGCACACGAACAACCATGCCCTGGACCGGGGAAACCTATCCAGGCGGGACTCGAACCCGCGACCTCTTGTTTGGAAGGCGAGGACGCTACCCCGTCGCCACCAATGAGTTAAATAAATGACAACAGATTTTGGTAGACTTCTTCATTCATTCACATCTGTAGCCATGGAGATCTATTTTCAATGTCATCACAAGTCAACTATTCAATGATTGCTTGACGCAGCTTTCTATTCCGCTATCCTATCTTCTAGTCTTTTCATAGTGACTTATTTATTCCTTATGACATCCTTTGCTATCCAAGCTTGGTGCGATGCTTGGCAGTTAGATTTAAATTTGGAAAAATGCGTCGTAATGAATTTCTGGAAGAAGAATAACTACCTACAGCGTAACTATATCATTCGGGGCACCCAGTTAAAGGCAGTTGAATCCGTGAAATATCTAGGGGTTAGACTCAATAATGATCTATCGTGGAATAAACATATTCGAGAAATAACCGGTCAAGCTAATCGTAAAATGGGTTTTGTCAAAAGAATATTAGGAAAGTGCGACGACAAAGTGAGAGAAATTAGCTACTTTTCCCTCGTTAGGCCACATCTGGAATACGCTGCCAGTGTTTGGGACCCTCATGAAAAATGCTTAATAACAGAGTTAGAACGCGTGCAAAGAAGAGCTGCCAGGTATGTGAAAGGTCGTTACGATAGTCTTGTTAGTGTAACTGACCTCTTACATAAACTCGGATGGGAATCTCTGTCGGACCGTAGATTGAAAAATAGACTAAACCTTTTAGATAAATTCAAGAGCAGTGTCTTTTCTGACGAAGTTAACAATATCTTGCGGACGCCAACGTACTACGGAAAATCAGATCATATAAATAAAATAAGAGAGATAGATTGCAGAACAGACAGATTCCGAATGTCATTTTTTCCACGATCAATAAGAGATTATAACGGCAGCAATGGAACTCGTAAATAGATTGCATGACTTGTAGTGTAGCCTACTAACCTATGTAAAACTTAATGCATGTTTCTAAAATTCTATTCTATATTCTATTTCTAACAGCAGATAGTAGTATAGTTTGTTATTTTACGGGACGTTTTTTGGACGATGTGGTGTGCATGTGAGAGTCCAAATGCATGCTGCATGCTGGTGATTGATCACCCCCTGCCAAACACCCTAGAGGTGGCTCGCAGGGTATTATGTAGATGTAGATGTAGTAATCTGTCCATCTCTGGGGCATATTAGCCTGGGACCCATAGTTTGCTCAAGCAACTGTTTATCTAATCGAAGCCGTAAGTAACGAAAAACGGACGTCAACTGGTAGGTAACAGCTAATCCGTGCTGTGGTCATTGGTCAAATCATAGGATTAGAAAGGCGAGATTCCCGGGGACGAGCAATGGAAAGGTCAAAGGTCGTCGCCTCTAAGGCGACCTTAACGCACGCTCCGCTCCCGTTTCATTATTCCCGGTCGTGTCTTGCTAAAATTTGCCTTATCGACCTCTCTCCCAATCGAATGACTCTTGGAAATACATATGGTCCGCGAGACCTTTCTCCACCGATATTCTCTTCCTTCAACGTCCTTATTTTCATTAGACTATATCGTATCTCATGTTGCGGCCTATTAAGTTATCCCTAAAATATATACCTGTCTTTCTAAGATTATTTTATAAATAATGCATTCGCTTGATTCTTCTTTTTCTCATAACCTTTATCCTCAGATATGCTGCCTTTCTTTTCACTCCACATTCCCACCCGCTTCTTCCGTAATAACCACCTACTAAACCAACCTAAATTCCGTCTTTCTCTCTCTCAGAGATCACTTTTTTACGGACTCCCTACCTCCTTCAATGCCATTTCGAGTACTCACCCTTCCCTGGATCTTTCAATACCCATAAGATTATTCAAGAGGCAGCTTCGAAAGGCCATCTTCTGAATCCCTTTTTTTCTTTTTTATATCCTTTTTATAGTTTTTTTTATAGTTTATATTTGTTAAAGCTGCAGATTTTATGTTTTGTATTCAATGTAAAGGCTATTTTGGCTGTGTTTGAATAATTTAATAAGTAAATAAATAACAATAATGATGTTGGTCAATCATGGCCTCGGCATTAAACTACCGCTCAGCCACCTTTGGCACTCATTTTTATATTTAATATGAGTTAAATTCAATGATGTTGGCAGCCCTGTGCTTGTTATTTTCCTCCTTTCCTTTTTAACCGCTCATAGCTTCTTTGACTTCACACGAAATGCGCATTTACCGGCCAAGAAGTTTTCATTTACCCATACATATTAATCTTCAAGCCAACTACAGAGATATTGGGTAGCAGGCCAACCATCACCAACATGCACCAGAGGATTAAAATTTACTTCCACTAATATGCTCTACGCGTAACGTACGTTACTTACGACACATAATATACTCTATCCTATTTATGAAGGGAATATGTTTTAGAAGCAAGAAAATGCAAAACATGCTGTTGGAAATACTAGGAAACTTCCGTAACATGCATTAAGGAAAATATAAGTAAGTAAGCTACGCTACAAGTCAACTAAACTATTTTAAAGTACTAACGCTATCGTTATAGTCTCTCATCGATCGTGGAATAAAAGAAAAAAAACGACTCTCTAAATGAATATGTTCTGCAGTCTCTCTTATAGTATTTTTATGAGCTGATCTACCATAGTATGTTGGGATCGTAAGATATGCTTAACTTCGTCGGAAAATTAGGTGCTCTAGAATTTACATAATAGGTTTATTCTAGTTTTCAGTCTACGGTCTGACAGTGGTTCTCATCCGAATTGTTGTGAGAGGTCAATAACACTAACTAGACAATCGTAACGGCGTTTCGCGTGCCTGGTTGTTCTTAGTAGACCCCCGCGTTACAATAGGTTCGACTTATAACGGGTACGGCATACGGTCTATGCTAATTTTGCGCGCGTTTTTATTACATTTCAAATTTCGCCGTATTTCTTTCCACCGTCACAATATGTCATCAATTATTTTATTCTACGCCTGAATCATTCACAAAAAAAATTTCATAGCATTGATACGTAATCATTAACCTGGTCGGCACTTTGACTGACTTCGTCGGAAAGTAAACTGCTCTTGAATTTACGCAATATCTTTTGTTTTGTTATCAATATCTTTAGTTAGTAAATTTCACAGTTTTTTTTGAAAATTTTAAAGCCAAGGCCTTGAAGAGACAGTCGAGCAGGGAGAAAGATATAACGTGCTTAAGGAAACTTGACAATAGCCGAGGAAATTCCAATTTTCCAACTCGTCTCCGTGACTCATTAGCGAAGGCTAATTTCTCTTGAGAAAGTTCGGCCTCCCTCCCTTTGAGGCGAGCGTGGGATTCTCAAAGCGGAAACTCAAGGTTTGGCCTTCTCGGTATTTTGGACTAAAATTCACTCTGTAGATCTAAGGTAGTTCTAGATTAAATATGTATGAGAGCGCTCAAGGTGGCTGCGTTGTAACCAAAAGATCTTCATCTACATACCACCCCGCAAGCTGCCTCAATAGGCGTGAGGGGGTTGTTATGACCCCGGCCGATAACAAATATGAAGCAAATAGAAGTTCTAAAAATACTTATCTCATGAATAGCAAATTTACAGGAGAGCAAAAAAACGATTTATTTTTTTAAATTGTATATAATTTTAATTGAAATTAAACACCAAAAATAAATAAAACTGAAAAAGAAGCACACATTTTTGCTAACAAAGAGTTGTTTTTTGGTCGAATTTTATTTTTTATTAACAGTATTGGCAGTATTAACTCAAACCAGACAAATTGTGAGATAGGTGTTGTTAGAACTCAGCCATGGAAATGCTCTGACAAAGTTTTGCCTAATATTTATTGAAGTCTTTTTTTATTAGGAGGGAAAAACGAATTCCCACACCTATCCGTCCGGCAAAATAGCTCTTTTAATATATCGGTTATGACGGATCTGGAAATATAGGGTCTAATACGCTGTTCTTCATTCGAAGAAAACGGCAGCTGAAGTGCATCGAGCATGTGAGCTGCAAAAAGTCAACGGAGATGCTGCTCTAAGGGAAACAACGTGCCGTTATAGGTTCCGTCGCTTCAAAGACGGCCATTTCAATGTTGACCGTCCGCATGGAAGGAAGACCAAAAACCTTCTAAGACGCCGCATTGGAGATATTGCTCGATGCAAATCTATGCCAAAGTCAAGAAGAGCTTGCTTATCCAATAGGAGTTACCCACCATCCTAGTTCGAAGAGATTGCGTGCGTTGGGAATTATTGTGCAAAGGAAAGGAACTTGGGTTCCTAATGATTCTAAGTGATTCTACAGCATGACAACGCTCGACATCATGTGCTAAATCCGTGAAAAACTACCTATTAACGCTCAAATGGGAAGTCCTAATCCTTATATTCCCCAGATGATGCGCCGACCGATTATTACTTGTTCCGTTCAATGGCACATGGTATGGGTGATTGGCAGTTGAGCTCACATGAAGACACCAAAAAATTGCTTGATTCGTGGATAGCCTCAAAAGATGAACAATTTTACCGTTACAATATTGGACCTCAGTCGCATTGGTGGGGAAAAGTTGTAGTTAGCGAATGACAATACTTTGAATGATCATTTATAGCCATTTTTTCACGACAAAGTTAATAATTTCATTGAAACAAAAAGCGAGAAATTAGTTGCAAACCTAATACATCCGCTCGGTTCTTCATATTCTTTAGAAATTATCATTTGATTTATTCGGGTTATCAGTATATTTTGGTAACTTCAAGCATGTAAATAGTAATTACCATGAATTCAATTCAAATCTTTTTTTTTGTATCCTAATGAGAAAATCATTTTCTTCTCTCTTCATCGTCCCACCCTCAAAGTATATGAATACAAGAGCAATCGAGCGGACCGCACAGTTACCATAGGCTAAAAATGCAGCGTTGAAACCTCTATTTAACCACTCAAGATAACTGCTCAATGCATGTCTTTGAGTCGTTATCTACCTTCGGCAGTGCTATGACAATATGTATTAAATGCGGTAGAACTTACAGCAACCGTACCCATATCAGTCAGATAGCCCGAAATTTTTTCATCATCCTTTGAATAACTTACATGAATTTTTGAGAAATATTTGATTTTTATGCGTATTATTATTTTCAGGTTTTATTCAAAGTAACGTTTTAACATGGGATAATCTCAGGCGGCAAACATACAAACATGACAGCGAGAGTGTGGGATCAATCCAGGAAAATATAGAAAATCAATGTGTTTTGCATTTATTGTGTCTGTAAGAATGGAGAAAGTAAATTGGACGGAAAGGGGGAGGAACAACAAAGTGCTAGACTTGGTGGGGTAGGAGAGGCAGCCTCTAGATGAGATGCGGAGGAAAATGAAGGTATGGATGGAGCGAGCCCTGAGCGGGAAGGGGATGTTGAAAACAATGTTGGAGGGTAGAATGTCAGGCAAAAGAGAGAGAGGAAAAAATGACTTTTCAGAGCAAATAATGAGGATGAGTTGTTCTTGAGTGTAACAATAGGCCATGCTTTCCATCTTCATTGATGCGTACTTAATGGGGAACATGCTCCTTGCAGAGAGGACTTAAGATTCCTGACACAAAAATTTACTGATTCAAATAGTCATGTGTCTAGAATAAAGAATGATCAATATTGTGGCATGTATTAGAAGCATTGAAGTCGGTGAGCATGGAATTCTATTGAAAAAATAGTGACGAGGGCGAACCAGACCATGGGTCATTTCAGAAAGAATTTATCTTCCACATTTTTCAGTTTTGATCTGGATACCAAAATTATTTAAGAACCTCAGCCCTACTGAAGGTATCAGATGTTCATACTACTATTATGGCCCAACAAAAAGATCTAGGCCACTGAGAAAAATAAGATGCATACAGGAGCAGGTAGGGGATGTTGAAAACTGTGTTAGAGGATAGAATGTTGGGTTCACGAGGGAGAGGAAGGAAGAGAATAGGATTTTTAGATAGAATGAAAGGGAGTAGGTCTTATTGTGAATTGAAGAGGGAAATGCATTATGTAAGGGCAGGCTTCCGGAATTCTTTTTAAGTAATTCATGGAAACCTACCTCAACCGGTAGAATACTTTAATAATAATTGCCTGTATGTTAAGACAAAAGAATGCAGGAATGCGGCAGAATCAGTAGCGTATCCGGGGGGAGGTCGGGGGATTTCGAATCCCCCTCAACCCCCGAATTATAAAAACACAATTACTTTGCCTCATAAAAGAAAACAAAATATTTAAAGTCATGAATTTACAAAAGATTTCTTTGACAAATGACATTTTTTTTACTATGAAGTGTTGAAATTAGTTTAAAAACTTCTACTAGGTACCCTGTTTTTCAAAAATTTTCCCCCTGATTTTAGACTCCCCGAATGAAAGTCCTGGCTACCCTAGTCGGCAGAATACTCGTGAAATTAGTAAGTTCGCCTCGTAAGAAGGTGGGCAAGAAAAGAAATGCCTTTTCAGAAGGACTATATGAAAAACAAGTTTTTCATGGGACTGAATGGAAATAATTATGTAGCAATACTTTGCCGTCACCTTCAGTTACCGTCAACAGGTTTAAGTTTTCGATATAAATGTGTATGTTTTTTATCATTTACGTTGGCTCTGCAGCGACTTGCGTCCAAGCATTGAGCGAATGTATATTATTATCCCTTTCTTCGATTTGGTGAGCGTGCAGAGGAAAACGTGACTTGCGCAACAGAATGGATATAGCCGGAAGGGTGCCTAGGGCCTTATTCCTTGCTTTCACTTTCAAAAGAACTGTGGAATATCATAGTGGCGGGTCCTGTTTGAGGTCATTGACTTTTCAACGTGTTCTCCTAGCGTTCAGATCTGCGGATAGTCTGCTACGTAGAACAGGGCAGTGTTTTCAAGTTTTCTCTTCGAATCAGGTTGGTGAATTCATCCTAATTGCGGGGAAAAAGTATTAGTTAAAATTATATATTTTCCACTTTGTTGAGGTACTTAACTATATACGTTCTCTGCAGTCTACATGCATTTTCCCACCATGGTAGGATGATTCCGAGAATTAGAGGCATAATTCTTCTACAGAAGATTTATATTGAAAATAAGTGTATCGTTAAATGAAATGGATACGTGTAATTTTTTAAAAATAAAACTGATATCACCTTTCATTGGCCTTGGTGTAAAAACAGGTTTACAAGCATTTTCCGGTTGAATTTAGTAAAATTAATACATAACATGGTGTAGGTATTCATTTTGCAAGTAAATAAAATAGTTTTAGGATTGTGTGAAGGCGAAATTTTTATTTCATTTTGTAGTGACTTTGTCTCGTCTTTTGTATGCGATATTTTACCTATTAAAGTGACTTTGCGTAAGGTTAAATCTAAAATGGCGCTACAAATGGTTATGTATATAATAATTGCAAATTTATTTCTAGTTTTCTGAACTATAAAACGAAATTTTCGAAAACGTTAGTTCTTGATTACGCCAGTTGGAAATTATTTCCTTTTTTGAGATGCACTATGATAAATTGGTAATTTGAAAAACTTGTAGCTATAAAAGTGACCCCCATCATTTACAGCAAAAGTTGAATATTAAACATGACGCTGATTTGACCCTTCAGTTTTCCTACCAAGAAATTGAATGTAGCTGATACCTAGAGACAGTGCCACCCCATGACGAGGTGAAATTGTCGTATATTAAAAAAAATATACACAAGACATGAAAAGTCCCTTGCTGTTAGCTTTTTTGTTTTGACGATCCCTTAGGTGATACATTCTTATGATTTAAATGGTCGTCTTTTTGTGATGTTTTGCCAAGTAGAATACGGTAGTGCATGACGGCGAAATTATTTCCTAAAAAATATTCATACCTTCTGAATAGTGGCGTTGACAGGAATTTCGTTGGGGGGGGGGGGGTCCAAAACCAGTTGGGGGAATTTTTGAAAAACAGGTTAATAAGTTATGGGTTTTAAACTAATTTTAACACTTTTCATAATTGAAAAATCTTCATTTGTCAAAGAAATATTTTGTTAACTCATGATGTTTCGACATTTTGTTTTCTTTTATGAAGGAAAATGACTGTGTTTTTTTTTATATTTCGGTGGGGATCCGGACCCCCCGGACCCTCCCCCTGGATACGCCACTGTTTATTCAATACCCCTATGTAATTTTTTTGCAGTGTATTTTACATGCGTCATCACCTTCCAATTAAAATTTACTCGATACCCTGAGAGCCATCACCATGGGCATTCGTGTCGCTTTTGCTCCATTAACTTGCAATTTTGTTACAAGGAGATGTGGGGTTTATTGCTGCTGCTAGCTACTTGCACCTCACGAACCAAACCTCACTGACCCAGCGACCCAGGCGTCGGGTTGAAACCAGGTTATTCCCGTTCTGAAAACGTTTCCTCCCGCTGGTTTTCCTCTGTCAGACACTTCCGTTTATTGTCTGCGCCTCCCGCGTCTCACCGACCAACCACCAGATGACGCTGTCGGATGGAAAAGTTTATTTGGGTCACATAGCGTAAATCACGCCGCGTACAATTGCTCGAAAGTTTCGCGTTCCACGAATGGTCCCGGCGTCACGGGTTAGGTATGAGTGGTTGTCACGGAGGAAGCTCGCCGCTCAGAGTGTCCCCAACTCGCGAGTTTTTCCAGTAAAGGCGACACACTGATGTTGTCTGGTACTAAATGAAAGTTAATCTCGGAGTTTACGAATTTACCGGGAACACCTGCTTGAATCCATGGTGACGAACGTCATTTGCGATATAGATTGTAAAAACCATCTACGTTTCCTCACTTATGCAATATGGAATAATTACCGGGTATTATAGCATCGGTCAGTCAGCAATATGCGACATTAAAGTTGCTTGTTATCATCTCAACATGCTCTGCTGTGTTATATAGACAACGCAAGTCTTACATGAATAGTAAAAAAATAAAATGGTATATCATCTAGCAAATTGTTTTATTATCAGTGATTTATATCTTTTGAATGAAAATTTGTTTCAGCAATATTTTGACAAAATTAATTTTTTGGCATATATATTATTGATGCTTGACTTATGAAATTACATTCTGTTAAAATAAAATAAACGGAGTAAAATCGTGTGCTTGTATTAGTAAAGTATTAATGGTATGCATTATTTTTTATGACAAAAAAACACTCTTGATTCACTCCAGAGGAGGTAGCCCTTATTGAGCTGAAGAAATATGTTTTTCAATAATCCATTTAGCGGTATTTTCATAGAGGGTAAAGGTGTAGGGAGAGGATACAGATGTGTTTCCATGTTAAATAGGAAATATCAATGCGTTATTAAGTAGATTATTCTATTTTTCTCATAAAGAAGTTCATGTTTCGCTCGAAATGTTTTTCTTTGTCTGGTACTGTCATTAATTCGACCCAATTTGGCATTGTTAGATGTTCTTATCGGTCTCTTTATCTTTGTCTTCGCTCTGCGCGTCCGTGTTACAGATGCAAGGGTGGTGATTTCTAATTGTTTCACAGTCCACCCGCCTTGAAACAATGGCGCTAGTGCTGATTAATAATTGCATGGATGCAGGGGTCTCATCCCCCCCTGTTCGGTGCAGGTGATTCATTCGACACAAGGTCGTATGTCGTACGAAGGTTGTTTCCTGTCATTCAACGATCTGTTTGGCACTCCGTTTCCGCTTGCAGTTCCGTATTATCTTTTTCTCGTAATTTTTTTAAATATTCATTTTCATTCTTACCTTTCTGCTTGGGTTACGAAGTAGTCGGGCAAGTGGAGATTCCCTGCTTAACGTTTCCGGCTTAATTTTGTTGAATCACGATTTATGAATATGAAACTATCTTTTTATATTCTACGTATGAATCGGTAACTGCAGAAAGGCATCATGTCCAAGTCGGACGATTTTCCTTTTTTTCTTCTTAATGTTGCTGCTAGTTGCAAGACTCAACGTTTCTCTTCTAAAAGGGAACATGTCCAGTCGGTGTTATTAGCGTGACATGTTTCGTTTTAGTAGGAAATGTTGAGTCTTGTACCTAGCAACAACATAGAGAAAAAAAAAAGAAAAATCGTCCAACTTGGGCGGGATGCCTTTCTACAGGTAGCGATTCATGTAACGATACAACTTATTACCGACCATGGTTCCAAAACTTATGTCATTATCAAGGTACAAATTATTGTACCTTTATCAGGGTACTAATCATTGTACCTTGATAATCATTGTGCCTTGCCTTGTACCTAATCATTGTGCCTTTACAATAACATACGTGTCGTAACCATGTTCGGTAATGAATTTTTAGTGTATAATATATAAAGAGAATTTTATATTCCCATTTTCCTGCGTATATACGCATTTTTGGATGGTTTCATTTGATTTTTGTAGTTATAGTTGATTACTGTTGATTTTAAATTTTGCTGCTCGGTGTTATGCTTTGAAAAGGAATCAAAATATGTTTAATGCATGAACCTTGTCTTGGTTTCAAACCCCTTGTTCATGATCATCACTGGTCCACAATCTTAGGATTGGTTTGACGCAGCTCTCCACTCAATTCTCCTATCAGCTAATCGTTTCCCACCTATTTCTGACTACCTTCGCACTATATTTACGCACTATAATACTTGTTGACTTTTTATGTAAAAAGTTCGATCTTTAGGTTAAAAGTGGCACCTGCTGACAAGCCTTGTATGGCTTAGCGGGACCCTATCATTTTTAAATTTAAAAAAATTCTTCTCTTTCACATCCTTCTTTACCTGTTCCTTATATTTTCTTCAAGATCTTCCTTTTCCGTTTTTGCCATCCACTTGTTCCTCAACGATTGTCTTCATCAAACCATCATGTCTCAAGATGTGGTCCATAGGGTTGTTCCGTCTTCTTCCTGAGGTTATTGAGGCTACTCTTCTCTCCTACTCTTCTTAGGACTTTCTCATTACTAACTCGGTCGATACATTTTAACCCCCTTGTTAGGATTTATAAAGAAGAAATCAGTAATTTGGATTGTTGTAAAGGTTGAGTGAAGTTTGAATGGAGAGTTTCTGTGAATTATTGTCTGATTTAAATGTTTTAAATTTGGTCATCCTAAGTGTCCACAGACTTTTCTTGTTCAACTGTCGCCCTTAATTGAAGGTAAGCGTGACAGAGGTGTTAAAATTGTTTAGGCTCGATATCATTAGAGACAAGGAGTAGAGAAGCACGAATTAAGGGTATCCATAAAGCTTACATTGGTGATCATGCGCGGAGGGACCCATCCAACAAGTTAAAAGGACCTAGCTATTTGCCGGGGAAGATAGAGCATTATTTCATATATATTTATATCAAATTACACATAAATGAAACTAGATTTGAGGTAAACTAGTTTCATAGCATCTTGTAAGCGTCATATTCACACCTGTTATATTCAATTAAACTTGGTGAGATGGATCGGAAAATAAAACAATGACTGGGAGAGAGTCTGGATTTTTTTTTCTGGGAGAGCCTGGAATTTGGCCACTTAATGCGATTTTTTGGGTCAATGGTATTTTTTACGGGTCAAAATCTAGCGCGTTCAATGTTTTACTATCTTTATTCGTTAGAATTATCAATGCGTTTCAGTAGGAAAACCTTTCTAATTCTTACATACGCCAAGGATGAAGTGTCTCTTAAAAAATATTTCACTTAATCGGGAATCGAACCGGGATCTCTCGATTGCCGGTCGGGCGTGTCAGCCAATTACACCACCAACCCAATTCATGCCAACCCAACAATGGATTGTCACTTGAGAGGGTAGTTCGAATAACGACTACTTTTCATTGCTTGAAAACTTGACTTGACTTATGAGAAACCACTGAAGATGAAAGTAAAGCTTCTCGCTTTGCCTTTTTGCGGTGGACACGTGATAAGAATCAACTTCCCTCAAAAGCAACTCCGCGTGCATGGCGTCCACATTAGTCGCGGAGTGGTTTTAAGTTTCATGCGTGGGATTCTATCATATCCGGTAACCGAGTCATGATGTGATCTTGATCCAAGCAATTGCTTATTTCAAGCGGCCGTGAGAGAATCACGTTAGCCTGACATTGTATGCTAATCCTAAAAAAGAGCAATTGAGGATAAATCCTCCATTTCTGAATGCCTTGCATGCACTCTTGTGTGGGTTAAGTTTCAGCCCCAAGGCCGTGGATACGTGAGGCGATAAGCATTGACGAAATGGAATAATATGGGCAGTTAAATATGCATAATAAAATCCGGAGATTCAAGCGTAATGGAGTGTACTTTTTCCATATTTAAATGAATTCTTGCTAATATCTACGAATATATAATTTATTATGACCTAGGTTGCTTTGTTGCTATGTTGCTTTGCTGCTATGGTGGCGGAGGGGTAAAGTCCTCGCCTGCCAAACCGAAGGTCGCGGGTTCGAGTCCCGCCTGGGTAAGTTACCCTTATCCAGGGCATAAGCTAGTGTGAATGTCCTTCATTGTTAATTGTTAATTCCCCATTGTAATGGCAGTATATGTGCTGTTTATGGGGTAATGGAAATAAATAAATCATATTAAAGGTACAAATGGAGAGAAGTGCGTTAAATTTAGGTGTACAATTTTTAATTGGAGTAGGGGTAACCTCTCTCCCCTTACTTTCCCCAGTCCAGTCAAAAGTTGTATAAATTGAACGCAATACACTCTATTTGTGGCTTTAAGATGATGTAGAAACATTGGAACCACGAATACTACAATAGAGGATCCTCAAGTCGGCCTCTAAATATGTTGTCATCCACCGCGTATTCAAATGGGTTTACAAAAATCGCCACTCGCGTCGTCGGACAAATTGATCCGAGCTTCATGAGGAAATAAGGCATAATTAGGTGTAACAACCTAAATTTATTAACATAATGATGTGATCTATCAATATCTTGCATGATGTGAGGCACGATATGGTGGGAGTTCTTAATATTAGTAAAATCAGGCATTGCAATATTTCCACCGAGTTTAATTATGAAATTACGCGTTTCGTGGTTACAAACAACATTACCAAGAATATCAACAAAATCAGCACTTGATAATGTTGTTTGCAACGACGAAACGCGTGGTGTCATAATTAATACTCAGTGGAAATATTGCAATGTCTAATTTTACTAATAGTGATCTATCAAATCCATTACTTTCAAATGTTATTCCTTGCAATTACAAAAATTATACTGCATTATATTGGAAAAAGTGGATCACATTGCATTCATCACCGCGCCGTGGACATTTTTGAAAACCGATTAAAATACTACCGAAGTGGAAACAGAAATCAGCCTTCTATAGGATGTAATGGGGCCTTCTCTATGTCGTCCTCTTGATTGAAACCTAGGTCTTAATACATTTCTAATCGTGGACAACTGCAAGTATTTATTTCGATACATATGCACGGTAAGAAAGATATCGATATGACATGGCGGTTGTTGTTGACACGATTCGACAATATATTGTTTGGCTAAAAAGCAGGCGCACTTTATAATTAAACGTTTTCCTACACTAAAGGTGAGCTTTAACATCATTTATATTTGGATTAAAATATTTAGACTTCAGCAGCCGCGTTTATATGCTAACAACTTCGAGGGTACACAGTTGACTCGGGCTAAAACTGGTGCGATTCTGGGATGTTGTAAATTGAAAGTCACTATGCAATTCTCCACAAACAATTTTATTCGCACCACCGGTTTCAATACATTTAGTATTATCGTCATCTGAGTAGGATACATTTCAATACATTCCACATTGTCGTCATCCTACCGGCCGTGCGAGTAAAATTGTTTCTGGAACATTGCTAGTGATTTTAAATTTACCGCAACTTCCAAAGTATTACCTATTTAAATGTGCCTGCTTTTTATTTTCATCCTGATTCTTACGTTTTAAAGCACCCCAATATATGCTATTGGCCTGAACGAAACCCTAGCTTAATGAAACGGTATGACAATTCATCCTACGCATCACGTTGTATATCGACCTTATTCTTTCTATTCCACTTTATGGACATTATAATTTTAAAACATTTTGGTAGTGCTTTTTAAGGAGAAATTGAGTGTTTTTTTTTACTTCCACGGGTGGAACTTTGGTTATTTTAGTTTATTTTTACTGAAACGGTTTTATTACAAATCAATATTTAGATATCACTGAAAGTTACCGCGAAAAAATCTTTTCCGTCTGCATGAAATAATAATTTCCCAGCTGAAGAGAAATGATAAAGCAAAAGTGAATTGTTTTGGCTAACCAATACTCACTCATGATGTTGTTGCTTGCTTTTAAACGGGTATGAAACGTTGTGACGGTTTTTTTTGCGGGATCTTGTGTGGAAATTTCTTTTGCCATACGGGTGCAGCCGACCATTCTGTCGCTGAAGTGGTCATTCCTCACTTCCGGTGCGTGGATTAGCCGTGGGATTTTTCCCGTCGCCCAAGGCGACTTAGCCAATGGCTAAGCGCTCATCCTGCGTGGCGCCTACTTGTGTTTCCGTCCTCCCTTCGCTGTCTGTGGGCGTTATACAAGTCTTCCAACTGAGACTGAATAGTTTATTTTTCACGTCGCTACCGTTTCTTGTGGGAGGTGCACACGTTACATCGAATACAGTCAGATTTTCTATGCAACTATTTTTTTAATCAAAAATTTTATATATTCAGGGTGTTTCAGGACGAATCGTCAGTATTTCAGGAGGTGCTAGGGGAGACAATTTTAAGCATTTTTTTGCTCATAAATATGGTGTTGCAATTCCTTCGTTAATTGTTGCCTGAATACGAAGCGCAGTTGCATTTGTTTTTTAGGCCACTAGGCAATTTCTTTAAGTATTTTTGTCCATAAACATGGGGTCGCAACCCCTTAGTTACTGAGCAAAGGCAAAGCAAACATTTTTTCGGCTGCAATTTGCAGTGACCGAACGGTTTTTCTTGGGTCTCCAATCTTTGCGATATTTTTTAATACTCTGGATTTGTTAGGACATTAAGTAATTAAGGTTAGACGAAAATTTACTATTATGATTGCCAAAAATAAGTCCCTACCACTTCTTGCTTAATATACTCAACACCACTATCAGGAAGATAATTGCGTTAGCAGATTGTTCATGAACAGGTAGATTATGAGAGGATCATTACGTATGAGTTAAAAGAAAAGGTCAGTGAAGAGTTTGATCTGGAGTGTAGCGCTAGACGTTGCGGACACATGGACGCTGAGGAAGGAGGACGAGAGGAGACTGGAGGCGTTCGAGATGTGGGTATGGAGAAGGATGGAGAAGGTGAAGTGGACGGAAAGAAAGAGAAAATACAAAGGTCTGGACACAATGTGAATTCAAATTAAAACCATTTCGAAATTCGGATATCCACAGGAAAATAGGAAATTAAAATTCGCCCTCTTTATTCCCCTCTGATAATTCATAACCGGCCATGGGTTAGACAGAGTATATGTCATTACAAATGTACACAATCAAGTAACAATGCAAAAAAAAGTTCTGCAAAAAAAAGTTCAAAAAATGCTCGGCTACAATTTAGGGTGTTTCTGGCTAATTATGGGTCGCTGAATCCGAAGATTACCTCCGTTTTTTTCTATCTCCTTCCATTTTTACGAGCAACCCTTAAATTGGGGAAACCCTTAAATTGGGTCGCTGAATCCGAAAATTACCTCCGTTTTTTTCTATCTCCCTCCATTTTTACGAGCAACCCTTAAATTGGGGAAACCAACCCCGTACCTGAACTTATTACTTTTCGAGGGATTTTTACTAATTTTATCTACTTCTGATTAAAAAAAACTCACGTTTTGAGGCTGTCAGGGTCATGAAAGAGACAAACTTGACTGGGGTTGAAAATATTCAGGGGGCGAAAATAGAAAAAAAAAACTTAAAAAAAAACCATTGAAATAACCATTTTCCTTCGCTTTTTATTGCGTATGATATGGTAGCTAATAGAGAAGTTGTTAATGTAAATTCACATGTATCATTTGAATGAGTGGTCAAGTCTTTTCTTATGCCTTCGTGCGTGATTAATTTCGGTGACATTTATGGCTCTACATTTTTTATCTCCTCCTTTCATTCTTAAAATACCTCTTTTCCTAACTTCCTTCCCGATTGATCTTTCGTTGATATACTGCTTAATTACCGGACATCGTTGACGCATGGCGTGGCGTTTGCCCGTTCCAAAATGCGTTCTTTTCCGATGCAATCCCGTGTGATTCTGTCATGCGCCACGGTACACTGTGGCGTGGGGAAGGTCAGTCTCTCTCTATTTATTTTCCTTTCTCACGTCCACTTTTTGTAATTGCCCGAAGGAAAGTCTCGTGAGAAAATGCCGCGAAAAAAATGCAAGCAAAAGACTTTGCGAAACTGTCTGATTACTCGCGGCTCTCCCCTTCGAGTTTAATTAACGATCGTGTGGTCGGTGAAGCTCCTCATGTTTTTCCCGCGTTTCCAACGCCCGAGAATCTGTTTGCGCTCGCTTTTACTCCTCTGTTTTTTTTTCAAAATAATTTCTCGCCCATCCGGCTGTGGGAGCTAGTGTGTGTGTGAACGAATATAGTAACGCGTGTGTGTTCGCGAAAGTGTTTTGTTTTTCGTCTCTCATATAGGTAAGCTTTGAGTTTTTATTTTCTGTACCCCTCTCCACAGTCCGGCGAGATAAATGGTATCTCACTGTGTTCAGTTCCGCCGTCCGACATCGCCTCAAGGTTTTGCTTCCGAGATGCCGGGGTGGCTTCAGCGTATCGTGGGAAAACTATTAACGCGGTCGCTAATTCCACTCTTCCACTCCGTCATCAACTTTGATTACCTGTCTCTACCTCCTGTTTAACGGCCATCCTTCGTTGTATTTCGCATGAAGTTCTTAAGCTGTGTACCCCATAAGAGGTGAGCATGGTTGCCTAGTTACTATAGCGCTTCTCTGCTGAACAAAGGATCCCAGTTTCGACTTCGACATTCGCATGACGTTAGCCTTTAGTTAATTTTCTTTCCCTTTTGAATTGTAAGTACTCGTTGAACATCCGTTCGGAGGCTGGGAAAGGTGAGGGCTTCATTCCATGCAAGTATTATGCATTAGCTTATGAGAATAGGCTCTTTGAAAGTCGATAGCAAGTGCTAAAAAAACTATAAATAGATGCCGACTTCACCTTCCACATGGCTTTCGTACCCCACTCCTCCTAGCAATATTTTGTCTACTTATCAAGTTGCGCCGTTTCTCATAATTATCTATTTTGCTTACGATTTATCGTCACCTGTTAGCTATCACTTGGGATTAGCTATTTTTTGTGCTATAAAAGTTGTTTGGCCGTGAAACGTCCTTCGATTCTGGTGAAATTTACTAGCTGTGATATCATGCTTTTGTGAAACTCATATCTTTAAGCTGCCTAATTGAAATTAAATTAAATTCTTCCAATATGTTTCTGATCTGTGCTTTTTGCGGCATGCGATCGGTGCAAGCGAAATCCGGCTGGTTCGACCACTGGGTGGAATTTTTGACCTCTGTTTAGAGAGAAGTCTGCCGTCATCCTTCCAGGAATCATATAAGGAAAATTGCCATGCTTCTTTCGACCAATCGCGCCCAAGGCTATCTTGATGCTCAAAAGAGAAGTGCTTTTTCTTACCGGTATGCTTTCAAAGGTTGGTGTAAAACTATGGGAGTCTCATAATGCTAAAACTGCCTCCACTCTAATGAAGCTGTCTTTGCTCCCTCATAATAAATCTACTACTCCTATCTAGCTCTGAAGACGTAAGAAAGTTGAATTATTTTTAAAGATAATCGATTTCTAATTATGATAATTGCGGTGTTGTTTGAAAATGCTTCGTAAATGATAAGACTCACCACATGGATATCGCATGACGTTAGCCTTCAGACGTCCGGTTAATCATTGTTCTTTTCCTTGTGAATTTTAAGCACTCGTTGAACTTCTGAGTAAATATTTGTATTGGTTCCCTTGTAACCTGGTGTTAAAGTGATATTATCGCGTTTCCAAAGTTTTTATCCGTATATAATCTGTAAATTTTTATCATTCGTATTAGAAGTTAGGTCATTCTCTTCATAGAGAAAATCAAGCTGGGGTATTTAGTATAAATATGCCAAATAACCCTTTCTTATTGTTTTTTCTGTCCTAATAGCTTCAGTAGCTTTGTTAAAACAGGTTTTTCTTGTTAGCTCAGTGTTTACCGTGCCAAAGCAATCCAATTTTATATCCCACTGCATATTTATTTTTCTTTTATTATTTTCTTAGGAGGATTTAGGATTGAAGGGAATAGAATTGATTATACATTAACACTTGGGCTATAGCTTTACAATTAATTTAAAGAGGTGAATCTTTTTGGGCTTCCAACCGTGTTCAGTACACGGTCTTAGAAAAAGAGTTCAGATAAAAAAAATTCTAGAAAGGAACGCCATCTATTGAGAACACTAATTTTTCGATTTTGAACAGGAATTAATTATAGCTCAAAGGCAGAAAAAATCCAACTGTCTGAATACTTTATAACTTCAATGAGAATATAAAATCTCAATCTTATATTTTTCGTGAAGTTGTGAAGTATTATTTTTTTTTCCTTTATTTTGCGCTGAAAGCAAGAGAATTGCTGTCCAAGCCTGAGCGGGCGAGGCATCGCGAGCGCCAGCATATTTAAGTGAATTTTCCGAGCTATCGCTACATATTATAGTTATTGTTGCTAGGTTATGCAACAAAAGTTTTTATTAATACTGCGGTGTCTTGATGATGTATATTTTCATCATTCAGGAGAGGATGAGGTGAAATGGAAGCTGGAAAATTTAGAAAATACGTGAAAAATGGCGAAAAAACTGCACAATTGATCATTTGTAATGCGTTTCAACAAAATTTAGGAGTACTTATCCCCCCAAATCTAAATCCTTACCATAAATATTCATTTTTTACAATTTCGTACCCCTTAAACCCCTTAGAAGAAACGTAATTGACAAAACCATCCTTTTAAGCCCCTCAATATTATTGAAGAGTGATTAAAATAGGGGGGGGGCTTCCCTGAAAATGGTGGTCGGTGGAGAAAAACGGAAGTCATATTCGGATTATGGAGATAATTTTACATGGGAAATAGCAGGAATGGTATCAGGACCGAATTTCATGCCGTTCAGCGTTGATGAATTTCGAGTCGATCCAATAATGGAGAGTGGGTCAAAAACAATTGAAAGATGCCATTGATGAAACAGAAAAAAAACGCGGAGCAAGTTAAGAAAATGTGCGTTCATAAGAACTCGGTTAGTATCATTATGTCACAGATGGTTTAGAATTATATTTCCCACGGTGCTTTTGCAATCGTGTCACAAGTGTTACGGTAGCCTGGCTGTGGTAGTTTGGTGTTTTATTTTCGTCTATGTCTGCTGTTTGTCCCTACCCGGAACTCTTACGAGTAGGAATAGAATACGTTGGAATAGAAAAAGAGCTCAGCTGTTTTTCTCTTCGATGGTCATTTACTCGACTGCCGATCCATGATATTGCGCCATGGCACTCCCTCAATTTCTCTGCTTTCGCTTTCACTTTTCGTTGGTCATCTGTCATAAATACCCACCCTCAATCTCTCGCGTGCTGCGAAATGAAAAGATTGCTCATGGGGATGTGCCGTGATATTTCTCTGGCGACCACCAACTCGGAATTTCCCTTGTGGCGTGCCCGAAAAACAAAATCTACATATTACCCTGAAAGCCACCTGTAGAAATGTGGGAAAAGTTTCTCGGGATTCCCACCGGGTTAAAAACATCATTTTTTCTGACGTTTCCACCTCCGAATCGCGGCTCATCCTCAGAGCTGCTGAAAGCCGTTTTATTTATTTATCGGTGGCTATGTCATTTTGTTGCCATTTATTCTGAGTTTTTAACTATAAAAGAATGACCGTTTCTGAGGCAATTTCGTGGCGTGGCCAATTTCCTCGAAACGAATCCTAGATAAGAGGCCATAATTTTGCAAAAAGTTTATGTCAAGTAAACAGAATACACTTACTTCAAAAAACACCGACTAAATACACGCTGTAAAGGAATTGACACAATGCATTTTAGTAAAATTATTATAGCTTGATACACCAAAGTCATTGCAACAATGTGACCTAGCAACCAAAAAACAAATACAACGAAATTCAGCACCCCTGAAGATGAGGCCCGATTTGGAGTTCGAAACGTCGGTAGAATTAGAAAAAGTTTTTAACCCGGTGGGAAGCCCAAGAAAATTTTAACCACATTATTCGCCGGGAAAGAATAAAAAATTATTCTACTTACAGAGGTGTTTAGCAGGGTGTGGACCATCACCAACATGCACCAGTGGATTAAATTTTACTTCCGCTAACATACACTACGGAACATGTACGCTGCATGTGACACAATATTTTAGATTAATCAGTATCTTACTTATGAGGACAATCTATCTATTATGCTAGAATATGCAAGAACATGCTACTGGAAATATTATGAAAATTCAGTAGTATGCAGTAAGGAATTCATAAGTTAGTAAGCTACACTTCCAGGCAGCTAACCTATTTTTTGTTAGCAGAGCGTGATTCTTGGTATAAACTCGCCCAATATATTACCAGAAATGCACTCCTAGGACAGGGAATCAGTAAAAATAAATACACCACCTTTGCTTGACAAGAGCACAACCAACAATGCTTTATTTATATTTACCTCTCTACAAAAGTAAATAGATACCAGTAGCGACTATGCAATTCCTATACTTGCCGCTAGATGATGTACCCATCGGTATAATCGCAGCTGATATCATATGATCGCAACTTCCAACACCTCCCCTCAATCATTTAAATCAGCTGATAAATTACATACAGTAATTGAACAAAATTTACACGTTAAAAAAAAACAGTACATTCAAATCACAGTCAAAGTACAGTCACAAACAAAAATATTCAAATCAAACCCAATCTCTGAGTGAGCATATTAGTCCTCACACCCGATAATATTTTTGTCAAGAGATCAGCTAAATTATTTGACGACTGAACATACTCCAAAATTATTGTCCCTTCTTGTACTAATTCCTTCACATAATGGAACTTAGGTCTAAAGTGCTTCGTTCTTTCAGAGACATTAGTTCCTTCAGCTAACTTTATTGCTCCCATGTTATCAACACAAATTTTTATTGGACTCTCTACAAACTCTCCCACTCCTAATTCCTGGAAAAAATACTTTAACCATGCAACTTCTGTACATGCTTCATACAAAGCCATGTATTCTGAGTGAGTTGTAGAGATTCCGGTACAGCTCTGCTTGTGGCTCCTCCAAGATATTGCTGCACCTGCAAATATGACTACATAACCTGTGATGCAAATTCCATCTTGAGAATTATTAAAATCTGCATCCACATATACCTTAATTTTTTTCTCCAGTTCTTACATAATTTAACTTATAATTCCTAGTACTCTTTAAGTACCTCAGTACATGTAAAACATTTTGCCAATCCTTATGGCTAGCTTTCTCACAATATTGACTTAACTTTGAAATGGCAAATGAAATATCTGGTCTAGTTCCTCCTGCTAGATACAAAATACATCCAATCCCTTTGCGATACATGTAGTTATCAAAAATTTCCTCCTCACTTGGCTCCTCTCTGTCCTTTGCATTTTGGTCCAAAGGACTCGCCACTGGCCTACAGTTACCCATACCAAACTCGTGGAGTATCTCATCTACATACAAACTTTGGTCCAGTGTTAGCCCACTTTCCTCTTTCTTTGCTGACAAGGACAGAATTTTTGTCACTTCCCCTAAATCTCTTATTTCTATCAGTTCTGATAATTCAGCTTTAAATTTAAGAACAGCCAGTTTTTCACCAATGACTAATATGTCATCCACATGAATACCTAAAATTACAGTTTCCCTCCTATACACACACTGGTCATATTTGCATTGATAGAATTTCAGATCTAAAAGAATTCGATGTAGGAAATGGTTCCAATTTCTACCCGACTGCTTGAGACCACACAGGCTCTTTTCTAGTTTACAAACAAAATTTTTAGGATGTTTCCCTTCCATCAAATGCATTTCTGGCTGCTCCATATACACAGGGATGTTTAATGGGCTGTTCAGGTAAGCTGATATTACATCAACTTGATGTATTACCCACTGTTTCTCAATTGCTATAGCCATTAGTAATCTAAGACATCTTCTCCTCATGACTGGGCTAAATGTCTCCCAAAAATCAACCCCTGCAATTTGCCTAAACCCCTGTGCAACAAGTCTTGCTTTGAATTTTATAATTTCCCCATGGATATTCTTTTTAAGGACAAATACCCACTTACTGCCAATTACATTTCCCGCCTCAGATCGTTTAACTAAACTCCAGGTGTTCATCTTCTTGAGGATAGACAGCTCCTCCTCCATGGCTGCCCTCCATTCAGCAGCCTGTGGGCCACTCAAGGCCTCACCTATAGAAGTTGGCACGTCAATGAGGGTCCCTTTCCGCTCTCCTTTGGTGATCATGCAACATGGTAGGCGGCATGGTACTCTTGGGTTGTGCTTCCTTCTCGCTTGTCCCCCAAGGACTGGATTGCCACCATCGTTTTCGTTTACCTTGGCACCCTCCTGGTCATGCTCGTTCCCGGGTTGTTGCTCTATTTCTCCCCTGAGCAGTGCCTCCCCTGGATCCGGCGCCTCCCTGGATGGTGTCTCTCCTTCATCATCCTCTCCTTGGCCTCCCATTAGTGGTGCCTCCCCTGGATACACCACCTCTCCATCATCATCCCCTGCTCGGCCTCCCCTGAGTGGCGTCTCCCTTAGATTCGGTGTCTCCCTATGTCCAAACCTTGGCTCACTATCCACTTGGTCTGTTCCATCTTTCTGCATTTCAAACATTTGTGGAGGCTCAACTGGGTGATGCTCCATCTCCTGTGGCCTCATAGGAAAAACTGCTTCCCTGAAAATTACATCTCGTGCCACAATAACTCTTTTCTCCTTTAATACCCAGAGTCTATACCCCTTCACATCGTCTTCATACCCCATCATCATACATTCGACTGCCCTGGCTCCAAACTTCCCTTCTTGGCTCAGTTTAGGAATCCATGCCCACGCCCGACACCCAAACACCCGCAAGTATGAAAAATCAGTTTCTCTCAGTGCTCTCCCTTTCCATATCTCCAAAGGTGTCTTGAACCCCAGAGGTTTAGATGGGCATCGATTTCTCACATGACAAGCAGTCTTCAAAGCCTCCGCCCAAAATGCACCAGGCACCCCCGCCAGGATCAGCATGCACCTGATAGTGTTGCACAGTGACAAGTTCATCCGCTCGGCCAATCCATTTTGTTGAGGTGTGTAGGCCACTGTCCTACGATGCGTGATGCCACATTTCTCCAGAAAAGTTTGGAATTCTTTGCTGGTCAGCTCTCCTGCACCATCAGATTGGATTTGCTTTATTTTCCTGTCATGCTGCAATTCCACTTTGGCCTTGAATTTCATGAATTCTTCCAAAGCTTCACTCTTTCTTCTGATGGCTGTGGCAGAAACATACCTGGTCGCTTCATCAATGAATGTGATGATAAATTTCTTTTGTCCCAATGAGGCTGGTGTGATTGGTCCCATGATGTCTGTGTGAACCCTGTCTAGCACATTCTTCACTCTGTCATCCTTTGCAGTAGGAAAACTCTCTCTCCTCATCTTTCCTTGGATACATGCAGAGCAGTCCTCATCCATTTTCTTCTTACTAGTTAAAGAGGTCAATACTTGTAATTTCTTCATAGCATCCGAATTTGGGTGCCCCAACCTACCATACCAAGTAGTGAAAGTCACTTTACACGCCCTCTTGTCATGATAAGCACCTCTTATATCTGCAATGCTAGAGCTCCCAACTGTTGATAAATAATACAACCTGTTAATTCTGTGGGCCTTAAACAATGTCCTTTCTCCCTTAGATGCCACCTGCTTGCCCCCTTCTGTCACGAATTTAACGCCCTTCTCCTCCAATTGTCCTACAGATATCAAATTATGCCCCATGTTTGGGACATACAGTACATTTGAAAGAGTAATATCAATATTACCACACTCATCAGAAAGATGGATACAAATAGCTCCCTCTCCTTCAATCTGTACAGGCGCATCATCCCCCATAGCAACAGTCCCTTTTAATTCTGTGAAACTAGTAAACAAATCCCTCCTGTTACTCATGTGATCACTCGCCCCACAATCAACCACCCAAATTCCATCATCTTTCTTTTCAGTTCTCTGCGCACAAAATGCTACATGTTCTCTGGTCACTACTCCTGCGGTTGCTTGTTTTTCTTTCTTCCTCTCCTCAATTTTTAAAGGACAGAACCTTGCAATATGATCATTCTTTTGACCACAAGCATAACACCAGTAAACTTTAGCTTCGCCTTCTTTTCTCATTTCCTGTTTTCTTATCTCCTGGTGTTCCCTTTTACTCCCAAAGTCGCCGCTAGCGTTGTTCCTGGGCTTGTAGAACTTTTTCTTCTGCACTTTCAACGCTTCGTGAGAAACTCCAAGATCCATTTGCTCCTCTTCCTCGATTAACACTTGTTTAACTACGGACATGGTGAGGTTTTGTTTTTGGGCAATTAATGTTTTTACTGTTATTTCGTACAATTTCGGCAATCCGGTAAGACAAACTGCGGCCAATTGTCTATCCGTGAGACCCAATTCGTTCCATGTTAAACATCGGTTCATGTCCATCATACTGTTGCAATAATCTTGAATAGACATACCTGGTGTCTTCCTGAAACTTGCGAGTTCTCTAAATTTCATTGCGGCTCCGTATTCAGTGTTTTGGCAACAAACCCTTTCCAGATGATTCCAGGCCTCCCTCGCTACTTCATAATCGGCGATGTCGTTTATAAGTTCGTCTCCGACAGTTCGCATTAAAATGGCTAGTGCGATAAGATTTGCCTTTGTTTTTCTTTTCCTTGCATCGCTCGTCGTACTCTGCTTAGTCACATTACTGTCTTCATCTCCGTATCCTATAATCGCCTCCCATGCCTCCTTCGCCAAAAGTTCCGCTTTCACCCTTGCCTTCCATGCATTCCAGTTCCTTCTATTTAAACGTGGAATGGTATTTTGCGATATTACTTCCATCTTTAGTTTTCGCCTTCACAGTATTTCACCAGGTAGTGTATGTTTTTTTTTTCTTTTTTTTCTTTTTTTTTTTTCAAATAAATATTACTTTTCACTATACGTCCCTGAGTCTGGGCTCCATAACCTGTTAGCAGAGCGTGATTCTTGGTATAAACTCGCCCAATATATTACCAGAAATGCACTCCTGGGACAGGGAATCAGTAAAAATAAATACACCACCTTTGCTTGACAAGAGCACAACCAACAATGCTTTATTTATATTTACCTCTCTACAAAAGTAAATAGATACCAGTAGCGACTATGCAATTCCTATACTTGCCGCTAGATGGTGTACCCATCGGTATAATCGCAGCTGATATCATATGATCGCAACTTCCAACATTTTTAAGTACTAACGCTGTCGTTATAGTATCTCATCGATCGTAGAAAAAAACGACATTCTAAATCTATTTGCTCTACTGTTCTATCTCACTAATAATGGTCTCCACCAAAGAGTTGGTGGATAACCCAGTAGGTTTTCACGTATAGTATATTATGTGAAAGTGCTACTACGGATCTTACTCCCTCTTACTCCTTAGTGGATAGAACATTGGTTTGTTTTCCTTGAAAATTTGAATCGCATACTGGTGGATTAAGATCAGATTTCCGCAAACAGTTGTCTGGGGTGAGTCGAAAGCTGGATGAAAGTAAAGGAGGCAGAAAAATCGTGATAACCATGGAAGATGAATGAATACGATATGCCCGTAGTGGAGAAAGTTTTGTCCGTAGCAACCCACGAGTTGAGTTATGATATAAAACGTGGTGTCAGCCTTTATTATCCTGCGGAAGGCTAATTTTTTAAATGCGGTAATTTAAATGTTATATATTCATGCCTCTATATTTTCTTGTCGTTTAAGCTTATTAGTGTGTTTTAGGAGGAATATGCAATCTTCAGGCGATGTTAGGGGAGACAATTTAAAGCATTTTTTGACCATAAACATAAGGTCGAAACTCCTTAGTTACCCAGCCATGGCAACGAAAAATTTTTGTTGGGTGCACTTTGCAGTTACCATGAAAACGATGAATAACGTAATACGCAGTGATGGAAGAGATATGAAACTTGTGATAATTAATAAAATAGTAATAATAATTTATTTTCTCCTTCATTTTCTTTTTACATCTGAATACAAAACTAACAAAGAGAAAGAGCTTTAGGTGGTCTCCAAGGCCATAGGACCAGTATTGAGCAACCATCAAATAACAAAATGTGTGCCAATAAAAGAAAATAATAATGCAGTAAGTAATGCGTGAGTGTTTTTTTAAGATGCCACATCAAAGTAAATGCTCAATTATTTCTGGCGAGAAAAGCCAGTCTTTGGCAAGTCTTAACATTACATTTAAGGATTTATTTTTTTAAATTCAAGCGGGCAGTTGTGCGTCTTATTGTGCATGAAATATGTTTCGTTCATTTTTTATGCTATCCACAAAGAGAATGGTAGCTTTAATTTTGCAATGGACTCAGAATAATCGTAGGAATAGGTAGAACACGTATCTTCGTATCGTACTTATTTTCACCTGTCACGCTTTGCCGGAAGTGGCGCGTGGTAGACCACCGATAGTGTCGGCCAATCCTGCCAGGAGTCAGCTGTGGGTAGCATTGATGAGGAGCAGGCAGGTCCACTTGCGTTACATAAAGTCGATAGATTTCCCCGACAAGTCCACGCGTCCGTATCGGGTTTTTAATCTGTGCGTCTGTTGCTGTTGCGGCGGAAGGCGGTCGTAAGATTATCTCAATCGGCTGAGTGAATCTCCTTGTCTCGGCCCGCGGTTGATGGTATAGCTAAGCTCTTGTCGTTGACCCTTTCCGGTATACCTCCATCATCATTCTTTAACACTTTCACTCATTTGGATGACTCAGTCAAATGAGAAATATGTTACATTTTTCACTTACATCTACTACAAAAAAATTCAATTTTTTTCTCGATGCAAATCTAACTCCTAACACCTTTTTACACCTTATACGGTGAAGTGGATGAAGAGAAGGGGTAGTTTATCGATGGAATTATCAATTAAACTGTGATAGAAATAGATATTACTTTGAAACTATAACCGAAAGTATTTCTTTATTTTGC
This sequence comes from Ischnura elegans, assembly GCF_921293095.1. NCBI lineage: Eukaryota > Metazoa > Arthropoda > Insecta > Odonata > Coenagrionidae > Ischnura > Ischnura elegans. Next base: position 74,733,505 of record NC_060254.1, on the reverse strand, counting down.
AATGATACTCAAAATTCGATGACATTCTTTATATTTATTGAGACCCATTTAAGTTTGCACGATAAGAAAATATGTAGACATGAACATATTTCAGTTTTGGACAGTCAAAATATGTTTAAACTGAAAGAGGGATAGGAGGGGGAACGACGAAGTGCTGGACATGGTGGGTGAGAAGAGGCAGCTTCGAGATCAGATACTGAGGAGATAGAAGGTATGAATAGAGTGAGTACTTAGCGGGGAGGGGATGTTGAAAACAGTGTTAGAGGGCAGAATGTTGGGTAAACGAGGGAGAGGAAGGAAGAGAATAGGATGTTTTTTTTAGATAGAATGAATGGGAGTAGGCCTTATTATAATCAGGGTGACTTACCTAATTCAGTTGACCATACCTAATCAGGGTACCGAGCAGCGACTTTGCCGCGCTGATTCGATTCGATTCTGACACTTCCGTGTTTTTCGACCCAACATACTTTCGAATTTTACATCGTAAGCGGTGATGTTTCCATCGGAAATATGTATACAAAATTCAAGCAGGGCCACTGTATGATAATGAAAGGTATCTTGACATATATAGGTAAAGGCTAACTAATTGTAAGTAATACCAAATTTCAACTGTGTCTTAGATGGTTAGGTTAATGTTTTTTCTCTTGAACCATTGCCTCACACAGAATGATTCCCTTTTGATTCTTTCACGCTCGATTGCATTCGAAATTTTATTTTGTCTTACTTTTATTACTAATTTTCAACTACTAAAGATAAAATCCTTATGAGCTCTTGATAAAAATACATTGATATAATCATGCTCTCAATTCCACGGCAAACGTATTCGTGACACCTAAGTTTTTACAGCGTAACATATGAAAGCATGTAAAATAAACAGCTTATTTTGGCAAAAATTAAGCCACGATGTTCCAAATTTTCGATGAAAATTGAGCAAAAAATGTGTAGAATATCAAATCTTTTGAACAATCGCCCGATTTTAGTTACGCTCTCAAATCCTCCATATTGTCATGAAATATGTCGATACAATTCCATCCGAGTAAGTACGTTCATTCTATTAAAATCCTCTCAAATTACTCCTCCGATGATTATATTTACCCTCAAGCCTTTGAAATTATAGAGTTGATGCAAGGTTTTGACGTAATATATACCTTAAGTGGATTATTGCCTCCGGATTACCTTGCATTGTTTGGTTAGCGTTGCAGAGAGTTGCAGTTTTGCAGAGAGTTTGCCTTGGCTGTATTAGCAGTATCTGCACATTCCATTTACGAATGTGGGATAGATTTTTTCGTACCTTAAATACTTATCGGGTTTCTCCTCGTGTAGTGGAATCAGTGTACTCGCTGCGGTGGCTTCCTGGGGCATTGCATTGCTTCTAACATATTCCTATTTATTTTTTGGTATTTGAGATCATGCCTATGGATGCATGGTTTCCTTCCAGGTAATTTCATTGAAGAATTTTGTGTTTTATGCATGATGAAAAACTAAGAATTTGGAATTATGCAGGGCAAATAAATAGAGCGAATTCTTTCCCTGCTAAATTTTTTCCTAGATTTTCACGAGCATTATGTGAGAGCTAATATTTTCATATTGGCTAAATTTTTATCCCGAGTGTAACGATAAAAGTGAAGAAGTTTGTGCAGATATTTTGCATTTTATTCATTATAAAACTAAGAATTTGGAATAATGGAGGTCAAATAAATAGTAGCGAATGCGAATTCTTTTTCTGCTAGAATTTTTCCAAGATTTCCACGAACACGATCATGGTGAGAGATTTTGATACTGGCTAAATTTTTAATCCGGCAACAACGACGTGCGTAAAGAAGTGACTGCAAAAATTAGCCCTCAAGTCGTGGAATTTGAAATTATTACATCCCTTTTAAAGGGAACTGCTCTAGTTTCGTGGTAACTTATTGGGTAGAGCAATTGGCTACTGGCCTGACTGTCCCGACTTCAAATCTTGGGTGAAGTCTGTGGACACCTCCAGCAAAACATCCTCAACTCGAAGTGTGAGGTGGCTGATGGAAAGGAATTGGCTCCCCACACGCTGTATCTGTCAGTCATACGCTTGTCGATGGTTCGGGGTGAGCTCTACCGCCTTCTATCCCAACCAACCTTGGGGTTGATTCACTAAATGAAATTTTATTTTGTAATGGAACAAGTCCATCTCAAAATTCACTAACTCATCATTAACTTGGTTAACATTCCATTATAAGTTTACTTATGTATTTCACTGTTACTTGTACCAATACTTTTTTATTATAAAAGGACCGGGTTTCGATGAGTTATCATCATCTTCAGACGTAAATTATGATCTATTTATCTTATTGTTGTTACCTAGTTACCTAACGGAGGAAAAGATGAATTTTCAAACCGACGCACCTATGGCAGTTGCATATTTGTGGAATGCAGCGATTGCAACGGAGTCTACGTGGCGCAGACAGGAAGAAGCTTCGAAGTAATTAAGAAATAACGTCACTTAAATTTGTAACACCATAAGAGCGATTGTTAAATGAATATTTTAAAATTATGCAACGACCGCCGTGAATTGGACTCTAGAGAGCAGTTGGAAATTTTTAAAATGATGGAAAGTCAGGACAAAACTCTGATAAACGAATATCTTTACCCATCCTTTTCCCCTATTCTGGCCGTTCTTGTCTTGCTCTCTGTCTAACTCCTCCAGTTTTCAGTCAGCTTCCTCATTCCTCACTTTATCCACCCACTCCACTTCTCCAGTCTCCACACCCACATCTCAAAAGCGTTAAACCTATCCTATACATGAGTATATTTCGTGTTTATTTTTGGCCTAATGTAAAAAGTTAATTCACTGGTGCACTATTAATTTCGACGAAGGTGCGTAGCTTGAGATAAAGTCGATTGATTATGTTAATGGTCCACTTAAAAGCGGATTATGTTTGACTTCAAAGTGGCCTGGTAGGCAGATAAACTCTGATAAAAAAACTCGTTAAAGAGATATGAGATAAGGTGCACGCCGAGACACTATCAGTCATGGGTGCAGAAAATTTTAACGAAAACGTACACTCATGAATATCTCCAACTTGATGCGTTAGTCTGAGGTTGTTCCATCGGGTAGGTTGCTAGGTGCATTTATCTGATTCAAAAAAATACGAACTGATGTAGAGGTTGGTAAAATTCTCTAATGCATTATGGATTTATTTTTGTACTTTGAATCATGGCCTGCTCACCTAATTTTGCAGTGTCCACTTTTCAAATTATAGTGCCAGGGGCGGATCCTGGATTTCTTTCTGAGTGGGGCACTAGGAAGGCCGCATCCAGGATTCTGTTCTGGGGTGGGGGGGGCACAAGGATACCCCGTAACACAAAACGAACGCAATTATAACGGGACCATATTGAAAATCTTGCCTATTATTTAAGAGACTTGGGGGGAGGAGGGCACGTGCCACAGTGCTAAGGAGAAATAACGTCATGATATGTTCTTTTTGAGAAAATTAATTCACTTTTTGGCTTACCCTTGCTCCTTAATAAGTAATAAATTTAAAAAATTAAGCAATCTGCCAACTTACCCACCACTCCCTTCTCTGGCTAAATAAATACGCCAATGGATAAAGGAATTATGCGGGCATCTCTTTGGGTACATTATCTAAGGTTTTATAATTCAATGTCATGAAATTTTCACGCGATTAAATGCAGGTGGCCTGTCCATCGCGGTGTCCAGTCCTCTCCGGCGTTTCCTGTTGGGTTCGCGCGGGTGATCACGTTGCGTCAGACGCAATCTCGCCCTATCAGCGGTGAGCCATCATCCCCGATTCCCAACTCGGCCATTCTCTATCGCTTCCTTCACGCCCATATCCTCCTTTCCTACTTTTTCCGTCCGAAACAACTTCCTCCAATTAAGCTGGGAGGCGCTGGAGACTCGGGAGGCTGCGCGCTAGTCTTAGATTACTTGAGCATTTGAGAATGGATATCTTTTACAGCGACGCGGAAAACATATCATAGGCATTATTTTATACCCCTCTTCCCCATTAAAAAATAGCGATTTCTCTGTGTAAATTGTTCTTGTTTTTATATCAAGTCAATTGAGATTGGATATCTTTCAGGGCGATACGGAGAACATTATATTTGAGATATTACAGAGAATATCCGTCATCCGCATTAAGAAATCTCTGTTGTTATGCGTAACTTGTTCTTTTTGTGTTTAGATCGAGTCAATAAGATTTAGGTTTCTTCAGATTTTGATGTCATGCTTCTTGTCATTTTAGCTCTATAATTTATATTTTGTTTTCATACGAATTTTGTTCGATAAAATGTTTCGCTTTTTTTTTGTCCTTTTTGTAAATCCAATGTACCCACTCGTTTCCCACAACTGAAACTGCCAGAGCTAACAACCAGAGCCAACGTACTACGGTAGATCAGGTCATAAAAATGTGATAGTGTAATAAGAGAGGTAGACTGTAGAAAAGATGGAATCAAAATGCCGTTTTTTCCGCGACCGGTACGAAACTATAACGGCAGTGTTAGAATTTGGGATAGGTTAGTTGACTGGTAATATAGTTTACTAACTTATTTCGTATTCCTTAATGCACGCCATACTGAAATTTTCTAGCATTTCTAACAGCATGTTTACCATGCTCTAGCTTCATAGGCAGATTCAGCGGCGTAGTCAGGGTGTGAAAATCAGGGCACCAAGTAGAGGGTCTTAAACTAATTTTAACACGTTTCATATTCGAATAAACTTCATTTATTAAATAAATATTTTGTTAATTCATGATTTTTCAATATATATGTTTTTCTTTTATGAATGAAAATAATTGTGTTTTTATATTTGGGGAGGGGGGGGGGGTTGGACCCCCTCCCCTCTGGCTACGCCACTGAGCAGATTGCCCTCATATGTAGGATCAGAGACATAAGTTACTACATCCTCGGTAGGATGTAGTAACTTATGTATCATATGTATATGGGTGTTGTGCATGCTAGGATTCTTACATTCGCTTGCTAGTGATTGATCACTCCCTGCCAAACACCCTAAAGGTGGCTCGCAAGGTATTATGTAGATGTATTCTTGGAAGTATTACACGAGTATTGCGTCGCGAAACACGAGTCACACGTTAGTGACGAGTCTTCTGAAGAGGGTTGACAACAGGACTATAAATATTCATTCGCTCATTAGCATAGTGCCATATTTCCTCCTTGCACTCCTTCTGAGCATAGCTTCACGCGATGCTACACACGTCGTGCCTTCATTTCTGATGATCCTTTCTGCCGCATCTCGACGAAAAGAAGTTTATGGAAATGCGTGCTTAACTCCATCAGTCATTCTCTGTGTTGTTTTTTTTGTGCCCGGAAGCCTGCGGGAGAATTTCCAGATTTTTTTCCGTCGAGGGAGGAAACTTTCACTTTCGCGAGGGTTAGAGCGAAACGTAAATAAGGGATTTCAACTTTTAAAAAAATCACGAATTTCGCGATGCGTGAGTTTTCCGTTTGACCTTCGTTTATATAAAGGCCGTTTTAATTCAAGAAAAATTGATGCTTGAAAATTTCAAATGTTTTGGGCCAATCAGGGCCATTCCCGACGTCCGATGTCGGCTAGGTTTAGTCCTGTTAGTTTTATTGTGCTTTAGCACGCGCTCACTGGAAGCCTGTCTTTCTCAATTCTTCTTCACTAACACTGGAAAGGTTGTACTGGTCCCTTTACACTTGAATCGTCATATTTTCCCTGCGTGAGTACTATGCTCACATTCATCGCCGCTCAGTTCAGTTCAAGTTCAAAATACGTTTTTTCACGAGCAAAACACAAACGTAGAATTTGAAATAACAGCAACAATAACAAAAGCTCGTGGAGCTGTTGTAGGCTTGCGCCTCTTCAGCGTTACTGGGAGTGAATCACCGGTAAGGGAGTGGTATTGGCCCGGCAGTCGCCCTAAGGAGGTGGGAAACCCGTAAAATCACCGTCAGGCCACCACGGTTGAATAAACAATAAACTCAAAAACAGTATTCACCAACGTTACAAGGTAAATTACGGTGGTAACTTAAACATATATAGACTCTGAATAGATCGCTGCAACAATAATATCTATGTTGCTTGTGTATAATGTGTTAAGTCACTCAATCATAGTTTTGAGATGATTGCATTTGAAAATTCACTCGCCCATCATAAATCCAAGCGTATGAATTATTGTGAGATAAATAGCTCATAAGCGACCTCCTCATGTGCTGTTACTATTACCACACTATGCACAAACGATTCTATATGATTCATTTGATGGTTAGGTGAGATAGTCCCATTTTTGGGGTTTTTGGACTTAAAACATTATGCACAAACAACACAGATATATACTCTGAATAAATAAATAAATAAATATCACTGGATTAGGTCTGATACCCGTCACTGGACGGGGATACATATCACTGGCTTTCTCATAATAGTTCATAATGTCTGTGCTCTATCTGCCATTTTAGGGGACACTTTGGGGGGGTCACTCAGTTCGACACGTCGGTAATTGTGCAGATTTGAACTGCATTTTTTTCTCTATCTGGCGTGCAATGGCAGTAATGCCTGAACGAAATTAGAACAGGGGTTATTTTTACATATCCATGCATTCTCGCGTGCGTTCTAGCAATGCGCCGCTTTACACGACGTGATTTTGAATACGCTTTCGTACGCGCGTCAGATTTTGCAATAACTTGCACCGTATAAAACGGCTTTAAAAGTTTGTAATGGCAATGCGCTATTAAATATTTTTCTTTTTTTATTCCCTCATCTCCTTTATGCGTCTTTTATTAACGTAACCAAGACGGATTTATTGCATTATGAACCAGTGGAAAGCCTACTGCTTAAAAGAAAATGTTGGTATTATAGGCTTACAATGTTGGTCCCTTTTCCGGGTGTTTTTTTAAATCGCCATCCGGTATCTTGGTAACGCAATATTTTCAAGCTTTACATTGTTGCTCATGAACTTGCTGCGCTTGCACTTACCCTGCCAGTGAGTGATTTGCTTAAAGATAAAGTATACTTATTCTATAGCATTTAGTTAAAGTTTTTTACACATTTTTTATCGAACATTATGTGCAGCTCGCTAAGTATCTGTGAAATTAAATATTATTCGGATGCAAGTTGACTATAATTTTTACTCATTCAAATTTGAAATTTTCCGGTGAGAAAATTATCTTTTCTTTTTTAAATTTCGTAATACATCGTCGGTTTCAAATATTTTAATTACTTTAGCTACATATAAATTCCCTAACTAGCGTATAAAATTTCTATTTCTTTTTTGGTTTTTATTTTTTATTATTTAAAATCTGCAGATGAAGGTACGCTCATCGTGATTAAGGACGTCGTTTGATGTTGAAGTTTAGGCGATAATGAAAGAAGCCCATGATTTTTCGAGAGAGATGTTCCTGTTGAAGGAAAAAAGGAGGTTTTTAAGTCCGTGGCTCGATCTGAAAGGAATAACCTTCCATCCAACTGATGGAGCGGCATAATCACGACGCCGCTTAACTCACCTTTCCTTTTTCAAATGGCAGTGATTTACATACACGCGTGATAGATGGAAGTGACGTAATCACGATGTTAATCGAGTTTTCTTTCGTATATCAGACACACTTAAGCCCTTCCATTTGTAAAATTGGAAATATATATGTAGGTATCAGTAAAAAGAATTTTTTCTCTAGAATAATTGAAAAACTTCTTGAACAATAATTTTTGACAGCAAGGAGTCGTAATGACTTAATAAGTAACATATTGCATTAACCGAAAAAATTAGTAAATAAAATTTATTATAAAAGGAATCCTTAATTACTGCTATTTTCAAAACGTATCATGCTTTCTTCCCATGGATAATGAAATCATTACGCAATATGTTCTTCTGTATCATAAATATGAAATCCCTAACTGACCTTGTTGAATGGAATTATGCTACTTTGGAATTCATGGCGTCATACCCTCAGAGAGGTCTTTGTATAGCCTACAAAGGCTGTGTAGTGCGTGCTTTAGATTTAGTTGATTTAGAGCCTCCACTTGCCGGCTACAAACAGGGAAATTACTATTTTTTTAATCAGCACAGACTGTTTTATATGATACAATCTGGCTCTTGTGCACGAAATTGTGATTTTCTCTTTCATCTAGTGGTGTCTGGTGAAGAAAAGGCATAATATTCAAATAACATTTTTATCAATTTTGGTGCCCGAAAATTTCTGATATATAGGGAACCAGGATCAAAATGATTTATCAAGTACAAAACATCAAAAAACAACAACACTACGTATTAAAAAATTATCTCACATTTTTTTTAGACCTATTGAACTTAACTGATAACTTCAGGATTTAATTTGAGAAACCTCTCCATATTGGAAATTAAGAAATAAAACTTTGTAAGGTTCATTATTATTTAATTATGGGCTCGGCCAGGGTTTCGTAACTTGGTTACAGTCCAGTCACCTGACGACGTAACCAAGTTACGAAACCCGGGTCGTGCCCATTATTAAATAATAGAGAACCTTACAAAGTTGTATTTATTTATTTCCACCATTGAAATGTATTGACCACAAAAATATTGGAAAAAATCTTAATTATATATTTTTTTCCCGAAAGCAAAAAATTATGTCATTTACCTCGTTCTGCCCCAGGTATGGAGCGGAACGGGGTAGTGTGTAAAATGAATTACAAAAACGAATTAAATATGTGAAACAAAGGGAAAACTCAACTCGTATGTTCTTTTCTTTCAATTTGAATGAATTTTATGCGCATTACACCTTTACTTAGTCTTTTTTGGAGCCTAATTGCAACATTCACTCACAAGTAGGTATATAGTCATATGCTTCGCTATTCCCTCCTGTGCACGATTTGTTGGCCCATTTCTTGCTTATGAATTAAGTAACCCATCCTTCAATTGATTTTGAATGGAAATCGCCACAGTATATTCATATAGTTGCCTCTTCGTCCCATCATCCTATTTTCCATCTAATTTTGCCATGACACCACTGCTTTCATCTATTCCTACGTGCTCCCATGTTACAGAAGTTATAGGGCCTCTCTAGCTGGGGGTTATAGGAAGTGAGACCAATGCTAGACTAAAGAGATAGAATAAAGAAAAGCTATTAAAATATCTACAAAAGCTGTGTGTAATGAGGTGTTTTATCCGAGATCTGAGTGCGGAGCCGCGATTCTCTTTTATTTTTCTGTTGCATTTTTTTCTTCCTCTTTCTTTGCATCCTCAAAATAAAAGAAAGCCGAAAAGCCGGAGACCTCGACACACATCCATGCATTCCGCGACGTTGCCGGATTTCTCAGCGCCGCGTTTTCGCCTTTTGCGAATGAGTTGACGTCACTTTCTTATCCCCTTTCCCCCCTTTTAAAGCGTTTGTGATTGGAGCAAAAGGCAGCGGAACGATTAAAGAAAAAAGGGAGGAAGTATTTCCTTTCTGTGTTCCTCAGTGCATTACCCACCTCCTCAATGCACCAGAAACAAATCTCACAAGTCTGGTGTTTGATTCGCGATTATCTCATTGGTTTTTTTTGCAATAAAAATTTGATGTACGAAATGCGGCGTCAGTATTAGCGATTAGAAATAAATGTCCAATAGATAAAGACAGCGATTTTTCCCTTAGCGTAATTGTAACTGGACAAAATTGATAGTACCTGTATTATGTATCGAGAGAGATTTTAGCTTCTGGGCCAAGTTTAGAGTGGCAAAATCGAAGTCACTTGACGGATCTGACTGGCTGATTTCGACGATAGTGTTTTTTTTACTTGTTGTTACTTAGATTGGAAATTTCATTCCAATTTAATTCTAATTGTATTTTATGCCAACGAAAAAGGAAAAGTTTTAAGATTACAATAAAATCTATAACTTGGTCACTGTCGTTACCTGGGATATATTAAAAATATGGTGGAAATAATTAAATTCTGCAAATTTCACGGTGAAAGATTTATTGACGGCCAAGGTTTCGAATAATGCGTCATCTTTACGTTGGACGACAAGTACCTATACTTTGCCGGAACTTGGATGGTGAACTAATAATTTTCTGTGAAATGTGATACATTTTAACATTGCCATCACTATTTTTAAGTAGTATTTTTCCGTTTTCCACAATAATATTTAGTAAGGAAGGTAGGGGTATCTATGTTGGTATCGACTTTTTGTTACTTCGCCGCCATACTCATGTTAATGTGGTGGTTCGGAATATAACGGGACTTTTCGTTTCCGAAAGAAATATCAATTTATTTGTCTCCATAAATATTTTTGCCTACAAAATAGTCACAATAGGGTAGTTTCCTTCATCAAAGAAAAAGAAAGGCACTGATTGCGATTCGTTACCCAACATTTGTGTATTCTTAATGCACAATTTTTTTGGTTTTAGAAATCCTAGTTTAGACAAATGTTAATGGTAAATTTTAACCTCATTTGCAAAAGGCCAGATTGGCGACCATGCGATGCCACTCCACGTGTCGTCACAGGGGCCCATATGCTATACGAGTAGACAGGAGTTTTACATCGTCTGAGATTACCAATGCATGCATGTGGCACAGAGCTCAGAGAAACATCTCAGAGCAATCACTTATTAAAATTTCCTACGTTCGGAAAGTTTCTTTCATTTGATAAGGTATTCCTTATTTAAGCCCAGCGCTACCTGCAAGCAGGGTACTCTGCTACTTTCTAGCTGTCTGCATCGTAGCGGCGCTCATAGCCTCGGACCAAGGTGGCCTCTCTTGGCGGCAGCCAGACTATTTATAAAATGAATACAGCCTAAAAAATTTTCATACTTCAGTGTAATGCACAAGGGTCGTTAAATAAGTAATGCCCCACATTTTTTTTAAAAGCCATTGGTATACTTAAATCAATTTCCTTGTCGGTGCTTCACAATTAATATTTATCTCATCGCTGATGAAGTTTGGCACTGTTCTACCAGGTAGCAGAACCGTAGTACAGGTTCAGAATGGCGTCTACATGCGACTCACGTTAAAAGCAGCGTGCTGATATTGAATTTTTGTGTGCAGAAACAGAAACCGTGGTGAACATCCATAAATGTTTATGTGCATTGAATTGAACGCTGCAATTGGTAGGAGTGAAGTTGATGGATGGGTGCAGAAAGTTACAGCCTCAGGAGATGCAGAAACAGAGCTCCATGATCAGCCGCACTCGCCATGGCAACGCCTACAAGACAAGAGCTTTTACCACCTGGGAATACATGTCCCCCAAAATGTTGGCGCTAGCATCGATTAACAGTGTTGTACAAGGCAATTTATGTGGGAATAGACCAATTAAACAATTAGAAACAAGTAGGGGAAATTGCCATAGAAATTGTCAACATTTGGCATAAAGGTAACAACGCCATAATTCAACAATGTGAAAAAAATAACTGAAGTCCTTCTTTCAAGACATAAATTAACACTTAACGTAACAATGAGAAAATAAATGAATTGACTTAGTCATTATCAAGGTAATGAAATGCATTACCTCAGTCATAGTAATACAAATCAGTAAAATTTTACACAAGTTATGACAACAAGTTTTCATGCATCTATGTGAAAAAAAGCATAGGAGTGCTTCTTCTTACACCACAATAAACATTGATCATATCAATTTAAACCGATAAATAAATAAAACGATCAGAATTCGTGGTTCACGGGAAAGTGAAGAAAATCGTACATAGTGAATGAGAAAATGGATTTTTTAAATCAGTATTCGGGGCGTGGGAACGTAGGGATCTACTGAAAGGTTTGTAGCGCTAAGGAGTGGTGAATGGCTGGCACAAAATGATCCGGCAAAGCCAACGCCCACGCACCCACCTATTAAGCACGCCAAGGTCGAAGGAGAAAGATCTCGCAATGCCCTTTCCCCATCGGGGTCACGCCTGCAGTAGACGGCTGCCAACCTCGACCGAGTTTACTGCTGTAGCAGCAGCTCCAAAACGATGTTTCGCCACTGTTACTATCATCAAAATGAGTTTTTTCTCCTATTCCTGACCTCTATTATGTGATGTCTGACCCGTGTAATATTTGTGTATACTTTATACCTAATTAACTATGTTGTATTTCACAAACAACATGACACTATCTTTCACTCAGTAGGTTTTCGCTGGTTTTTCACGCCCCCCTTCTTGTGTGGGCGTTTTCCTGCAGTGAATTCTTTCGCTGAAGGATACTACACCTTCATCCTCATGTTTTTTCTCACAAGCAGAAATATTTTTTTACACAAAATTTTCACATATACTTGTTTATATTTTTGATGTTTCCCAAATAATGTATATAGTATATCTTTTGTATTGTAAACGTTTGTCTACCATTTTTTTATATGTTTGCATGGACGCTATCGAGGGGACTTCTTAGTCTCAACCTAGCCTGAATAAAGGAATCTTATTATTACTATTATTAGTAGGAAACGAGGAAGTGCGAAGCGAAGTGGTACAAGTGATTTTGTTTTCTAAACACATGTTATTATTATAGTATTCTACCGATTAAGGTAGGTTTTTATGGAGTACTAAAGAGGTAATCTGGGAGCCTCCCTTTCATTCCAGCACTGCCTTCTTTAATTTACTGTAAGACCTACTCCCTTTCAATCTGTCTAAAAATCCTATTTTCTTCCTTCCCTTTCCTCAGGCAGAGAAATTAAGTAAATAAATTAAACAAGATAGTTATTTAGCAGTGCATGTGATTTTCCACTCGAAGTCAGCACAGAACAGAGACTTAGTCGTATCCCTTGGCAACCAAGTTCTTGTGCATTTCTTCGAACAATTTCGGTACCTAACTCTGTTTAGAAACAAATTACATGTATCCCTTGGCTTCTCACCCCCTCAAATTTGATTCATGGAGTTACGTTGGTCTTTAAAGCAAAATGAAATTTTAGGTCACGTTTATTTTTAAACTATTATCAGGTCTTGAAATGAAAATGAGTGTATAAGTTTGTTGCATAAACATAATAAATGGTTACGACAATGTTTTTATATAATAAAAATAATATAATAATTGAGTAAAATTCTATCGTAAATTAAAAAAAACGAATAGACAAGAATTTTGACATACCTTTTTGCAATGTTATCTGATGAATAACCAAACTAATAAAATCCATGGTTACATGTCGATTGTGATTAATAAATACTAATAGATATGGCTTAAATTGTGTGTCTGATCTTTCGTTACAACTATTTTTAGTTTTGGAAATATATACAAGATTTTATTGAGACACGAGGTACAAGATTTATTTTCACTTATTACAACATTTACATTGGACGCTTCGTTTCGGCGTATAGAAGTGTACTTTACTAAACAAAGTTATGCCCCAAAACGTACTAGCTATCTATTAGGTTGACCAAGAAAGAGTTTCCCGCTATTTTTAGCGAATTACAGGATGTTGGTGTGTATGACAACGGATCTATTATAGAAATTAATTCCTACGCAAAAACTGTAAAATTCGATTTATTCCTCCACGTCAGTGTGTTCAAATTCCAAGCCATCAATCGTCAGTTTTTAAAATTCAAGTAATTTTAGTGCTGTATTACCTTCTTGTATTAACCAATGTGTCGGCTAGTATTAAATTGACCCTTGTTTTGTTGTCGGTTGACCCAGCCCTAGGCATTCAGCAATTTCGTGCTGGAGCGAGTGAGGGGCCAGTGGTTTTCCTCCGATTACCTCGGTGGTGGTATCAAGCTCGTAAATTAGGCATAACAAAGCCTCCGTTCTGCCCTCTTTCGGGGATGTTATCTCACCGGCCGAGAACCAGAGTAAAGATTAATTCCCAAGGGTGTGTGAGGTTTCTTTCGAGGGTATACATAAATCTGACGATGAGCCTCAATTATTGAATCAGATAACCGAAGTAAACCCCAAATTTCACCTTATGGGTTTTTGGATCTATTATAAAATTGCGTAATATTTGTGACTCAGGCAGAAGCTGGTAGCAAAGGTGCCTTAAATTAGCATACAGCTGTTTTGGGGCTCTACGCGACGAAGTCAGTAGTGAATGCACGTACCTATCTCAATACTCCCTATCGGGTTCAGGTGAATGGAACAACAACTTGGCAACGCCAACAAAAACCATGGCAACATGTCCAGTCTCCCTAACTACTGATTGTGCATTGTACAATGTACACTCTCTTCAATGCACTTTGATGGTCACTTCGTGCATTGTGTATTATATCAAATAGGGGCTATTTATTATCTTTCTAGCAGTCTGTTGCATTTGTAAAACTATTCAATATTTTTATACTCACTTTTTTCATTTTTGAGTCACAGATTTCCCTAATTTGCTAATTTTATTTCATTTTTAGAGTAAATGAAAACATGTTTTGAAGTGTCCCTAGGGTTTATACCGGTAGGCCTTGTTTTGAATTTACCTGATTTCCTAAAAATTAAATGTAAGAAATGGTCGTATGATTGTTGAGGTCATGTTTTTGTAATTTTATCTAGCGATTTGAAGGAACAGCCACGACTCAACTTCATTTTCAATGTAGATATTGCTGAGAGTAATTACATCAATTAATGTTGAGTTTTTATCGAAGTTAAGCTATTAGAAAATCAAATATTTATTATGCTATTTGAGGATTAGTTTTTCTATGGTAACCTTTCCTTTGATTGGTATTATTGAGATAGGTGCGTGTATTCACTGTTGGCTTTTTCGCGAAGAGGCCTAAAATAGCTGTGTCCCAAATTAAGGGGTCTTTTCGACCCACTTCTGCCCGTCAGAGGGCCCTTTAAAAGGCTCGGATGAATGAACCAGACCTCTCGCTAATTCCAAATTGGGAGTCGGTGGTTACTTAAGGACAGGTAAATCAGTCCCCAAGAGTGTAAGACCAAAAGAGTGTAAGACCAAGTTTAAATCGAATGAATGGTGTGCTGAAAGTGAAGACTCCACCCGTACAATATCGGCCTATTAAATCATGGAATCAGCTCTCAAGTTCCTCCCCTTTTTCACATGATTTCATGCACTAAATTCTGTCCTATCCGTATTGAAGATTTTTATTTTTTTATTTTATTTTATTCTCAAACCACCGTATACAGCTCTTAATAGTCATTTTTTTACCGGGGTATTCAACAAATGTAACAAGTAAACGTACACAAACAGCCATTCCCTGGACCGGGGAAACCTACCCAGGCGGGACTCGAACCCGCGACCTCTTGTTTGGTAGGCGAGGACGTTACCCCGCCGCCACCGAGGCCGGCGAATAGGTTTTTTTTACCTAGTAATGCGAATTTTGAATAAGCATTAACATTTAAAGAAGCAGTTAACGGCAAAATCATGCATGCCTCTGTCTTTTTCTCGGCTGTTTTAATACTGAGACTTAACCTACCTCGTTTTCAAACTTCTAATTCCATAGAGCAAAGCAGTAGTCTAAATTAATGAACTTAGAGAACCGGTTCAAATTACGTGATAAAACTAGTGCTATTTTTACAGACAAATACAAATGTATTTTCAATATTTACCGTAACTACTGCTCAAGTTCATCATCCTTATTTCAAATTTTTTTGTGATAGACTGATACATTTTCAGTAGCACATGGATTTCATCCATCGATAACATCGAGTGTACGCTAGGAATTATGAGTGTGGTAGGTAAGACTAGTATATTGTATTTTTACTTGAGTAATCATTTATGATTATGGGAAACGATAACTATCTCAGTGAAATTTCCTTCTAGATATTTTGACCATTGCTTGTAACTCAGAAATATAATTTTATTTGGCATGAAGAATTTGGCGAAACTTCGATAATATACTGGTAAAAATGCCTTCCATGTCTGTGTGTAAAATTGAATACGGATGGTTCCTCATATTATTTTGTCACCTGTTAAGGATTAACTCCTTAGCATATATACCTTCATTCAGTCAGTTATCAGTTACAAAGGCAGTTCGAGTAAGTGAGGCTAGAGCTTACCCTGGACGAAATTAAAAGTTTGTGAATTTAATTCAGTCTGGGTAGCATGTCAATTTTTTTCCTTTTGGCTGCCTCGCTTTTCCATTGAGCATGCTGCATGTTGGTGATTGATCACCCCCTGCCAAACACCTTAGAGGTGGCTTGCAGGGTATTATGTAGATGTGGTAGTCCGAGGATGTCCGAGTGCTTCAACGGAGATTGGAACCCGGTATCTTCCGATAAGTAGCTTTAATCTTTACCCGCTAGGCTACCACGTCTCCTAAGGGACGTATTTTACTATCTACACTAAGCTGGTCCTTATTTTTTTTTAATATTTCGAATTTATTTTGGAATGCCCACCATTTTTGTTCCATTTGTTGAAGAAATAAATCATGAAAATTATTTTAATTTTATAAGACAAAATGTAATAGAATAACCCGAGAGTGACATCATCTTCAGTTATGCCCGAAAAACATCCAAAAATACCAAAATTTCAAAGCTTAAAGTGCGATGCGGCACGTTTACCCGGTATCCGATTGCAAGAACAATTTTCATGATTTATTTTCTCACCAAATGGATCAAAACTGGGGGGCGTCCCAAAAGATATTCGAAAACTTTAAGAATAAGGACGACCCTAATATACATATTCTGCTGGAGCTCTACGTTCATCTTTTTAAAGAAGTGCACCT
This sequence comes from Ischnura elegans, assembly GCF_921293095.1. Lineage (NCBI taxonomy): Eukaryota > Metazoa > Arthropoda > Insecta > Odonata > Coenagrionidae > Ischnura > Ischnura elegans. Next base: position 74,716,996 of record NC_060254.1, on the reverse strand, counting down.
ACTTCGTACCGCACGAAATTTGAAATCTTTTATTTTTCATTGCAAAAAGAACGTATCCCTCGCCCCTTAACGTGTCGGTGATCCACTGACCCCGCTCCGTTTTTCACCACTTGAAGAGGGCAGGGGTTTGGCGTGGGTACGCGGACATGAAAAGGCTTGAAGAGCGTCCGAGTTGCGACCCTTCCACTTTTGAGTTTTTGAGTAAGCAATGCACCATCTCGCAGGTCGTACACTCCTAAACTCTTTTGGACATCTTTTTTATTCTTTCTGAGGAGAATGGTAAGGCGTAATTCCCCATTCAGAGAGTCCCTGGAGCAAATGTGCCTTAAAATATGGGCATAATTGTGCCCTCTCCACGCAAAACATAATATATGCATCACATGAGATAGTTTACGTGCTGGGAGCATCTAAATGCTTTAGCACAATAAAAGCACGGATTTTGCTATGCTTACCTTAATTTTCCTAAGCTTAGCTCTCGAGAGGAACAGATTGGAGTCTAATGCTTCAATTGAGGCTGGGGGGGGGGGGGGTTAGTTTTAGCCTTAGTTGCACCAGGATAAGCGGTAGGTGCGAGATTAATAAATTGCGGAATTTTAAGTAAAACGATTCAAAACGATGAGTTTTACGACTTTCTGAGGGATATTTATTTAATCCTTACACTATTCTAGTAGTAATATCAATCCAATTAAGTAAAATGGATTAAACTTAGAAATTTCTCTGAGCTCTCCCTAGTAGCACCAAAAGGATTATATCTGTATATATTTATGATTTCGAAATACATCGGTTTACAGATTTTCTCTGAGCTCTGGGGGGGGGGGGTTTATCCCCCACCCTGACCACCTTGCACAGTGAGTGTACAAAGTACATACAAGTTGATTTATATGAGGGAGTATTGGGCTTATCCAATAACTGAAATTTATGTGCTATCATGGGGTTGTTTCACGCAATTTCTTTGCTTCATAAAAGAAAACAAATTATTGTAAAATCATTAATTTACAGGAATTAATTTGCAACATGCAAAGTAAAAACTGAACACAGCTGAAAATTTTATCAAAATTATGATTTCTTTGAATAATAAAGTTTTTTCGATTATGAAAAGTGTTAAAATTAGTTTAATACCCTCTGCTTAATACCCTGTTTTACAAAAATTTCGCCCCCTGGTTTTGGACGCCCTTCCGAAAAAAAATTCCTGACTACCTAACTGTGCTATGAGTTACCGCATAAAGATACGGCATGTTTGCGGTTCAGGCGTTTCGATAGAATGTAGTGTTTGTGTGAACGGCCCATATAAGAGGACATCTCCCAAAGATCCTCTCCCACGTTCCATTCCGAGACCTCGGCCAACTGGTTCCCTGCTCTTCGACAACAAAAGACGCAGCGTGAGGTTCCCGATCGGTGGGAGTTCCTCTACAAGGAGTGGTCTTTTCCGCGCGTGGGAGGAAAAAAAAGAGCAAGCAGGCGTGGGTTGAGTAGCCTTTGAAGACCGGAACTTATTTCTCTTTGAGCATCTGAGGTAGGGGCGTTCATAGTCATTTCCTTTTCGGCCCGTTCCCACTACTATCGTGCTCACGATCATCCGTACGATCGTAGTAAATATGCGTAAACGGACTGTCGTAGTACGTACTTCAGAACGCCGCCACATTTTACGATGCCGGGAGACTAGGCTCCACTCCGTCCGATAAGAGGTTGATTTCTATTGCTCTTTCCGTCGCTTTTTAATCGGTTTTCAAAATTTTCCGCTGGGCGGCGATACATCTACGTAGAAATAATAACCCGCGAGCCACCTCTAGGGTGTTTGGCAGGGGGTGATCAATCACCAGCATGCAGCATGCATGAGGGTTCCCACATGCATACCACTCTGTCACAAAATGTACGCATGCTAACAAATTGTACTTCCACACTCATGCAAAGGCCAACCACTCATTAAGGCAATCTGTCTACGAAGCTGAAACAGGCAATAAATGCCGTTAGATATACTATGAAAATTCAGAAAAATGCATTACTAAATACATATGTTAGTAGTAACATGCTGTAAAATTATCACTCGTTTTCATTCAGTCCCTTTTTAGATATTGACCTGCGAAAATCGACGTAAAAGGCTTTCGGCATTGTTTGACAAGCTCTAGAAAAAAATGAGTGCATTCTGAGGACTAAAACTTATACTGCAAGTAGTTTTTTTTTAGTATTTAACTCAGAAATATTATTTTATTAGTGAGTCTCGTTTTCTTCATAAACTTTTATAGTGCTAAAACGATTGTATTGACAAATTTTTCCCAAGTTTTTACGGAAAGATTTTGACTGACTGTCAATACTGAATTATTTAATCAAGCTTCTGTATGCTAACTTGCACTGCACGAGCCCTTGTTTGCACTGCAGGAGCATGTAAAGTGGTTGCATTTTTATTGAAATTCACTGCTCCACTACTCTAAATGTAGTAGAGTCTCGGTCATAATTTTTTTGTGAGATATTTTTACATGTATAAAAACATTCTGTAAAATTTTTACTTGTTTTCATGCAGTCCCTTTTTAGATATTGACCTGCGAAAATCGACGTTAAAAGGCTTTCGGCATTGTTTGACAAGCTCTACGAAATAAAGGAGCGCATTCTCGGAGCTAAAACTTATATTGCAAGTAGTTTTTTTTTAAGTATTCTACTCAGAAATAACATTTTATTAATGAGTCTTGTTTCCTTCATAAAAATTTGTAGCGTTAAAAAGTTAGTATTGACAAATTTTTTCCCAAGTTTTTACGTAAAGATTTTGACTGACTGTCTTTTATGATAGAAAAATTTTTAAAAATGGTTTTTAAAAGTTCATTTCATGTTGAATACACTGGTTTTTTAAATTATTCCGATATCTTTTAAAATAGCTTCGAAATTAAATTTTATGTAAACCTCGTTTTTCAACAAAATTTTCCCAGCCGCCCCTCCAAAAACGGCTACCCAAAATAAGTATGGCTCGTTAGTTTTTCTTTTCAAATAATGTTTTGTGATTGCCTACTTTTAGGGAACCAATTATAAAAAAATCAGGATAGTTAAAAATGTGGATCAACATTGCCTGGGTGATTTGAAATGCATATTGACCCTGTAGGGAGTGCTATGCTCTACGATAAATGAAACTCAAACTTCTTTCATGTTTGGGAGTTGAAGTCATGCATATGCAAATATGCCCTGTGCCCCATACAAGGATACAAAAACTATTAATAAAATTTAATTTTTTTAAAATGAAATTTAGATGGGGGTCACAGGGGTTATGACCCTCTTGACCCCCCCTCTATATACTCTTTTGATGACCTAGTGCAATCGTCTTCAACATTCGGTCCGTCGCGTCGGCTAATTTATTGCGGCCCCTAGAGGCTAAAGAAAATATTACATCGCGAACCGAATATCGACACGCGTCAATAATCGCATTGGTTGAATGGACTTTTTAACCAATGAGGACCACTTTGAAATTATATGTTTTTTTAATAGTGTATAGTTTTACTGCCTCAGTCAAAAAATAATTCGTTTTGAGCGTAAAATCATTAAAACGTAAAATTTTAAATTTACATCATTGGATTTTCATTTAATGATATTTTACCACCTCTCACTGTATTAATATACTTGCAGGTAAGATAATGATCGATTCAGTAGCTGAAAAAGGATATATTTCTTTAATATATTATAACTTTTAAAAAAATGTGCTAAGCAGTGCATGAAAATCTGGTGTGCCAATAACTGGAAAACAGTGTGTCAATAACTGGATAAAGGGTGCCAATAACTGGGATTATTGGACATTTTAAACAATTATTTTTAGTAAATAGCTGTATGTAAAACATAATTCGCTCACATGGGGAAAGTAAAGCAACATGTCTCTCAGATCTAAGGCAAGTTATAAATAAATTGAAATTGTGATACAACGGTCACAAGAGTTAATTTCCTTCGTCAAGGTCCTTAAAGTGCCAATAACTGGGTAGTTTACCCTATTTTGTTAATGTGGTGGTCAAGTGACATGGAGTATTGTGGCTCTCCGGAAGGTGTGAAATCGATTTTTGGCCCTTACAGCTATAAAGGTTGAAGACCCCTGAACTAGAGGTGGAAACGCATAGAAAAAAATGAAACTTTTGGAAAAATTGTTATACAGTTTTCTTGAACCGATAGATAGTGCGAGCTGAGCCTTTCTTCCCTTACTATTCATGGGCTCACCAGTTGTTTTTTTTACCATTCCTGTTTCTTTTATTCACTGCCCACAACAGGAAAAGAATCGGATTTGTTTCCATTGTGATGCCACAGGCAGCGTTGCCGAACCATATCCGGAGAATGAGTTGTTCCTGCCCCGCGCGTGGGGCGAAGGTAATAGAGCGAACGACGCGACGGAGGTGGAGTGTGGACCGATATTTCTCGCACCAATTGATAGGAGGCGCCATCGTAGACCGATTATAAAAGAGCACGATGAAGACGCTTAAGTTCTGCTTGATGAGAGAGTGATCCTATATCGGGCTGGGAAAGCTCGATATTCATTCATGAGCACCGTTTTAGTCTGTACCGTGGATCATGTACCTACGATGTTGGAGAAATACCAACATAAATTTAGGAAAAGGCTGCAATATTCTTTTTTTCTATCTATTGATTGATAAATCTGAAACTGAGCGCATTATTGCATTGATTGATAACATCAACTGCACTCAGACAAGTATATGGAGTGTTAAATATTACACATATAATTATGGTTGGTTAATAATAATGTTGGAGGATGTAGTAATGAGCGGAACTGTAATTTTCCAATCACTTCGTAACTTGACTGCTACTCATCAGTGACGGTGACTACTAGTGATGGGCAAAGTCGATCATTTTGGTCATTCAATCATTTTGACTCGAGTCACATAAATGATTCAATCAATTGATTCAATCATCATGGGGGCCGATTGTGTAACTTTACGTTCGAACGTAACGATCCGGTTCCCGTGGAATTTAGATCAACAACTCGAAAACAATTGAAGGAGCGATTGTGTAACTTTACGTTCGAAAGTATTCCGGCTCTCGATCGAAAGCATCTCTTCGTCAACACATCACTTGACGATAAGGCTATCGAATCGTTCGCAGGTGAGGTTTGGGATGGAATTTAAATGTTTATTACCTTTCATGGCCACGTTGTTTGTCCTTTTTTGGGATTAAGTGAATTATGCAATCAATTATATTCATAAATCGCAGTGTTATGTTGTTGATTACGTGAATTTGTAGTGAATTGACATAAATAATTGCAATTTGTGCGTATTCGTTCACTATGGTATAAAGATGAGCAAGTTTACATTTGCTTCGCTGTGTAATGTGTGTGCAATTGAAATGAAATTAACTCATGTGGAATTAAGTGAATTAAACATTCTATTTAATTTATACATCCTTGTGTTATGTTTTTAATAACGTGAATAAGTAGTGAAATTACATCGATAAATACAATTTGTACGTGTTAGTTTACTATACGATACAAAGATGAGGACGTTTACAATTGCTTCGCTATGTAATGTGTGTGCAATTCAAATGAAATTATCCTTTTTGTATGCTTGATTTAAACGTGGCTCCACTATAGTATATTAGGTAAATTATAGTTGTGCTATAATAAATTGCCAAAATTATATTCTCTACGAGGTTTAATTTAATTCGGATCATCGGGCGGTTATTGACAAGTAAATGATTTAATTTATGTACTCAAATAGTTTATTTTAACTTCTCAATGACGTCGTAAATTAATATGAAATTATATGTTTGTATGTACTTCAATTAATGTCTCTGATGCGATATGATTTCCTCAAAAAGGGTAAATTTTCGAACTGATATTCGGGTGTTTGAGACGGGAGGAGATATCAAAGATGACTATGCATAGTTGCTTTTTCTTTCAAGTAATAGTGAAAGGTTTGTGATCATGAGAATGTTTTTGATTGAGAATATTAAGGCACTTATTTCATGATTTACGTGCTTTTTTAACTGTTTACCTAACGACTATTATTAAGATATCGTACTAATTCACACTCGTCAGTTTTTATTTCTTGCAAATAGTCCATATGCTGTGGCATTGCTCCTTGCAGACACACAAAGGCGAAGACTAGAGCCTATCAATATCGAATATCCGCTCATATATTTCCTCTAAAGGAATTAAGTCAATTACAAATGATACAAGTTATTATTTAGCGAATTGCAAAAGTAACGAAATGGAGACTTACCGCGGCATTTCTAAATAGTCAGCGATATCTGAGTAAAAACTACTTATCCCAAATATCAGCTACGCTCCAACGGAAAGGAAGGTATTTAATACTGAATTGAGAAAGATTGATTTATACGCAAAGTTAAATTCTTTCAATAATATAAACTTAATTGGCCGATTGTATCTGAAACCAATATTGTTAACATAGTTTCGCTTTTCAAAACAAACACAGCCACTCTCGGCCTTACTGCGCATGCGCTCAAGGAAAACAATCGCGAAACTTATTCCCAATTCCAAGTAAATATGACAACGTCGTAACTTTCGATTGCTTGTTGACGATCGTCCATACACAATCGCACTTACAGCTAACGTTCGAATACCGGGAACTCAATCGAGAGTGAACGGATCTCTAACGATCGAAAGGTAGCCAAGTTACACAATCGGCCCCATTGATCGGTGAACGGGATCATTCAGATGACCGAGAGGGTCATTTCCTCCCGTCGGTCGTTCGTGACCGTGGACCGCCGTGGACGTTCTCCATCAGTCGCGATCGTCGGTCATTCATGATTGTGCTAGACGCAGGTCATTCATGATTGTTCTAGACGCAGGTCATTCGTGATTGTGGTCATTCTCCGTCAATCGCCAGCCATTAGGTCATTCGTGATTGCTCATTGCATAGGTCATTCTCAAACACAGTCCAATCGCTATCATTCTTCGAAGATGTCGCGGTTGATGATCGTTACTCGCGACCTGAATTGACCGTTTTTGACTGCTCTTTCACTCGTGGTGATGAATGGCATGGTATTGCAATCACTTTTAGGGGCAATGTTCGTAATAATTGTAAAGTTTTCTATAATCGACATTTCAGGGTACCTATGGCCTTCATATCTCAGGTGATATGCCGAAAATCTAGAGAGAGCCCAGTTTTCTTTCATGCCTTTCAATCAGTTCCATTATTTATATTGACTTTCCATATAGTCCAGGAAATGAAGCTCATAAAAGTGAAAAACCTTGCAATTTTTACAAACTGAATCGATTTGCACCAAAATTTGGGATTAGACTAATTATACCCCCTACTTCAAAATCTATATTATGCCGAAGGGCGCTTTTTATTTTTTTAGGGGTGAAAACCACCCCTAAAAGGTGGAACTTAAAAAAATATTTTTTAAAGCTAAATACAGGTAAAATTTAGTTTAAATTATTTGTATAATTATTTTTTTTTGTTTGGAAAATAATTTTAAGGCGTTTCAACCCATAATAATCAACCCTTATTGGGGTTAATGTAAAAAAGAATTTTCAAACTGAGTCGATTTGCTTAAAAATTTGTGTTTATACTGATCATACCTCCTTTAAAAATTTTTTTCAAACCGAATCGATTTGCATTAATATTTGGGATTAGTCTAATCATACCCCCTTTATTAAAATCTATATTATGCCGAAGGGCGCCTTTTATTATTTAGGGGTGAAAACTACCCCTAAAAGCTGGAACTTAAAACATTATTTTTTAAAGCTAAATACGAGTAAAATTTAGTTTAAATTATTTTTATAATTATTTTTTTATGTTAGGAAAATAATTTTAAGGCGTTTCAACCCATAATAATCAACCCTTATTGGGGGTTAATGTAAAAAAATTATTTACCCTAAAAATAAAAATTATTTATCACATTGTATCTTTTTATTCACTTTCTTACTCCTTTTATTATGTATTCACTTTTTTCTCTCATGATTTTAATCACAGCACAGAAAAGATATAACAATAGGATAAACAGAACAAAATCGTCATGGTAACATAAACAAGTAAATGTAAATTTATGTAGACATTACATGAAACACAATCAAAACGGAGACTGTATGGCTTCCAGTCTTCCCACCACATGCATGCTCATAGGTCACTGTGAGCGATAGCACACATACTCACATATGTGTATGTATATATACATCTTATGGGTATGTGTGTTTATTTTGTAGCAAATTTGAGTGTATCGTTAGATTCTAACGTAAAGTACACAAAGTATATGCTGATTATGAGGAATATTATGCTCTGAATTGTGGATTTCGAATTTTTCGCAAATTAATTTGATTGGTATTTCAAACATAGCTCCTTTATTTTTTATGATAAAAAGTTCATTTAAATTGTATTTTGTAGGGTTTTTACTGACTAAAAGGTCATGTGAATTAAATTTTTTTCGAGTCATTAGTTTTGAAAGGGGAGGGATTTAAGGGTTTAAATAAGGTGGAGCTCCCTTGGAAATAGAGGTTTTAATTATCAATATCTCACCAAATATTTATTGTATAGAAAATTAAAACACACCAAAATATTTAAAAATAGAGAAGCTAGAATTTATTACTCTTGCATTTTTTTCATATCTCCAGTTTTTTTGGAGTTATTTTGAAAAAAAGAGCATTTTTAACGAAATTGTAGAAAATGACTTTTCACTTTTTCCTCCAATTTTTTCAAAATTTAGAGTTGTAAATTAAAAAAACTTCTAGGATCAATTAACAATACTTAAATAAAGAGAAATACTGAAGGGCATTGATCAATTTTGACTATTGTGGTAATAAGGAGTTGTTTTCACTGATTTTTTCGTACAAAAAAGTAGGGACTGATCTTATTTTTAATCATAACTCGCTCAAATTTCATGATAAAAAATATTTTTTCTCGTTATAAGAAAGTTTTTTAAAAACAATTTTAAACAGATTGCATAATTTTTCCTCGAAAATTACGTTTTTCCCGCTATTTGGTATTGAATCTTTCAAATTTAGCGTTTGACAAACAATAGATAACCATCAACAAGTTGTAGCTCTGTCCGAATTGGTCATTAAGGAAATATAAAATAAGATTTTTATTTAATTTTTTACTGGCTACAGTTTTGTAATTCTCAATTTCCTAATAAAATTAATACTTTTCAAGTTATATGCCTATATAATCGATTAAAATCGTTGATTTTTTCGTCAAAAAACTGTTACTTTCAATCGCAAATAACTCGAAAAATATTAATTTTACGCAAAAAACGGAAAAAAATTTTATTCTTAGAATTTATTTTTCTACCGATTCCTGTGGTCAAAATATAATTAAAATTTTCCACCCCCGAGATGGGGTGGAAACCACCCCCAGAGTAAAAGCGCCCGTCGGCATGATAAAGATTTTGATTGTTGGTATATTCCCTACTTATTGTGAAAATTTCAAGAAAATCGATTCAGTTTGAAAAAATTTCTAGCCAAAATGCTTCATTTCCTGGACTAATAATAAAATATCAGTAACCCGATGCCCTACGAACAATTGGAAATTATCGTTGATTCTGTATCTTGAAAAACAATAAAAGGAGTGTGATAAACAACATTTAAGGAACATTCTGTATTTTTAAATGTTTTGGAAGTAATTAAGATAAGAATTAACTAGTTTCTAGTTTTATCAAGTGAAAAACCTTATAGATTAATAATAATAACAACTCATCTCTGGTTTAACAAGCTACATAGATAACAACAAGAAAGAAGCAAGCGAAACCCCTTAACAAGAAAGCGATAAGCGGGTCATGATTGACAACAGAGTAGTGATTGCCCCCTCGGTCGTGATTGTCTATGCGGTCGTGATTGTCTATGCGGTCGTGATTGTCTATGCGGTCGTGATTGTCTACGCGGTCGTGATTGCCTACTCGGTCGTGATTGCCTACTCGGTCGTGATTGCCGTCCACTTTCCACAATCATGGGGCCGATTGTGTAACTTTACGTTCGAGCGTAACGATCCGGTTCCCGTGGAATTTAGATCAACAACTCGAAAACAATTGAAGGAGCGATTGTGTAACTTTACGTTCGAAAGTATTCCGGCTCTCGATCGAAAGCATCTCTTCGTCAACACATCACTTGGCGATAAGGCTATCGAATCGTTCACAGGTGAGGTTTGGGATGGAATTTAAATGTTTATTACCTTTCATGGCCACGTTTTATGTCCTTTTTTTTTGGATTAAGTGAATTATGCAATCAATTATATTCATAAATCGCAGTGTTATGTTGTTGATTACGTGAATTGTAGTGAATTGACATTAATAATTGCAATTTATGCGTATTAGTTCACTATGGTATAAAGATGAGCATGTTTACAATTGCTTCGCTATGTAATGTGTGTGCAATTGAAATGAAATTATCTCATGTGGAATTAAGTGAATTAAACATTCTATTTAATTTATACATCATTGTGTTATGTTTTTAATAACGTGAATAAGTAGTGAAATTACATCGATAACTACAATTTGTACGTGTTAGTTTACTATACGATACAAAGATGAGGACGTTTACAATTGCTTCGCTATGTAATGTGTGTGCAATTCAAATGAAGTTATCCTTTTTGTATGCTTGATTTAAACGTGGTTCCACTATAGTATATTAGGTAAATTATAGTTGTGCTATAATACATTGCCAAATTTATATTCTCTACGAGGTTTAATTTAATTCGGATCATCGGGCGGTTATTGACAAGTAAATGATTTAATTTATGTATTCAAATAGTTTATTTTAACTTCTCAATGACGTCGTAAATTAAGTTGAATTTATAAGGTTTATGTACTTCAATTAATGTCTCTGATGCGATATGGTTTCCTCAAAAAGGGTAAATTTTCGAACTGATGTTCGGGTGTTTGAGACGAGAGGAGATATCAAAGATGACTATGCATATTTGCTTTTTCTTTCAAGTAATAGGTGAAAGGTTTGTGATGATGAGAATGTTTTTGATTGAGAATATTAACGTACTTATTTATTTCGTGAGTTACATGCTTTTTTAACTGTTTACCTTACGACTTATTATTAAGACGTTGTACTAATTCACACTCGTCAGTTTTTATTTCTTGCAAATATTCAATATTCTGCGGCATTGCTCCTTGCGGACACACAAAGGCGAAGACGAGAGCCTATCAATATCGAATATCCGTTCATATATTTGATCTAAATGACTTTAGTCAATTACAAATGATACAAGTTATTATTTAGCGAATTGCAAAAGTAACGAAACGGAGACTTACCGCGGCATTTCTAAATAGTCAGCGATATCTAAGTAAAAACTACTTATCCCAAATATCAGCTACGCTCCAACGAAAAGGAGGAAAGGAAATACTGAATTGAAAGAGATTGATTTATACGCAAAGTTAAATTCTTTCATTAATATAAACTTAATTGGCCAATTGTCTCTGAAACCAATATTGTTAAGTTAGTTTCGCTATTCAAAACAACCACAAGCACTCTCAGCCTTACTGCGCATGAGCAGAAAGAAAACAATCGCGTAACGTATTCCCAATTCCAAGTAAATATGACAACGTCGTAACTTTCGATTGCTTGTTGACGATCGTCCATACACAATCGCACATACGGCTTACGTTCGAATACCGGGAACTCAATCGAGAGTGAACGGATCTCTAACGATCGTTCGAACGTAAAGTTACACAATCGGCCCCATGATCGAAAAGACTCAAAGGAATCAAGATCGTAAAGACTCAATCAATGGATATAATAAATCACTTTGAATAATCGAATAAATACTGCCTCATCAGCGAAGAGCATTGGTAACGCTGATTGCTATCCATATTATCATTTCATATACTATTTTGAATGTGAATTCCTAGATGAGTAAATTAGATTGCAAAAATGAAGGAAGTAGTGTCATGAAAATATTTGGGAAGGCAAAACTGCCACAGTTTCTTAACACTAATAGAATGATTTCTAACTATATATCTCAAAATATAACACAAAATACACCACACACTATGCATGAATCTGATCTGCAGGATAATTTTATGAACGGCACAATAAAATGTTAACAGCTTTAACTTCTACTTCTTAACGTTCTCCTACAAGAGTCATCTTAATATTTTCCTTTTACTTGTATTGGTGTTATTGATACTGATGACTGCTGGAAAACATAAAAGAAAAAGAATACACAAGTATTCAGTTCTTTATGACATAGTATTTAATTTTCTCACAACTATTTCTGCCCTGTCGAAAAGAGATGAAGCATCGATCGCTCCAAATTTTGAAATAAACCGGAAACCGGGATGATTGATATGAAACCGGAAGTCGGAGTGATTGATGATCGACTTGTTTAACGAAATGAATCATGAGTCATTTGATTCACCTAGTGATTCAATCTTTTTGATCGAATCGTTCATGATCGACCCATCACTAGTGACTACTAACTGTGATTGTGATCACCGAGGAGAATCACTCATAAAAGTCAGCCGTGATTTGTGGCGCTGCTATTTCTCCTACTTTGTCCAATTCCAATGAATGAACTCTCCGCAAAAGGAACGAATAAACTTATTGAGAATAGGAAAATTAGGAAAAATATTATTTAGAGGGAATAGTTCTGATTCTGAGTTTATATTACGATGATTAAGTAAATTTGATAGGGTAAAGGAATTGATAAGTTGCATCATTAAAATCCTGTCGGCATTTTTTTAAACATATTTTATGACCATCATGATTCAAACCGTTAGCTGTGTATTTCGTAAAGTGTGTCTCATTCATCAGAAAAGATGAATAAGACATCCTTTATGATACTGTTGGTAGTTGGTAGCAGTGGTAGCAGCCTGTGCTATCTTCACCGAATCCAGTGATCCAATCACAGTGATTTCGAGTATTAAGTCACCGACAGTGACTGCTACTTTTCAGAAACGGTGATTCAATCACAGTTAGCGATATATAATAATAATAATTTTATTACTCCACACACAAATTACATGACAATAGCAAAATTGAGTAATTTTAGGCAGCCGCGAAGGATAACCTGTTTGAGGCTACCATCCAAAATAATAATACATTATGCTTTACATACCGTGTAGCTCATTTTGAGTTACCTTGATAATCTATACTAACAAAGCTTAACCCATTAGTGCATAAAGTTAAATTTTTACAATAAACAGTTTAAATAATACAGCCCATACGGTCAGTTTTCAGAGTTGATTACAAATTCAAAATAGTACAGAAAACTTGATAATTTAGAAAATCAAAAGATCAACATTTTGACGAAAAATGAGATAAAAGTTATCAACATATTGAGCAAAATACTACAGTAAAAGATAATTTACTCACCCCGTGCGGGTAACTGAAAATTCTTTCAATGTCATGTCTCACATAAATACTTCTCAAGTCGATAAATTCAATGGGTCAACTAATATATTAGCGGGGCGGTGAAGACAGACATCCATTTGAATTTAATACAGTAATAAAATGTAGCGCAAGTCAACTGGAGCCCATTAAAAAATAAAATACGCACGTCTGATATATCGGACGCTATGCACTAATGGGTTAAGTGCGTACATGAAAAAAAAAAACAAATAAAGTAGTTTTTATAATATATTTACATTAATATTTTATAACAATATTTGTTCTACACTTTCTTTAGTGAGAAGCCAAGAATGTGCATTTTGCAAAAACCTTTTCAAAGATTTTGAAATAATGCATGACTGGGGTAGCAAATTAAAAACCTTTGGTCCTACATACAATAAACATCTTTTAAACAAAGTGATATTTGGTTGTGGTTAGGGCACACGTATTTTACACAGGGTAAAGGTAGAAGGCAGGGACTGAAATATTTTAGAGTTACCACTTCTAGCATAAAAACATCGTAGGGCCTTATAAATATATAGATGCCTCAACGGAAGCAAACGCAAATGAAATAATAAAATATCATTTATCACTCACAATATCTTCATTCAAGCAATGTTTCGGAGCGTATAATTTTTCAGGGTTGCATACGAACTTATATGTGAAGATTCTATGCTTATATGTAAATTTAACACTGACTTACCTGTGGGGCATCTAGGAATTTGGTTTGGGTGGGGTCCAAAATCAGGAGGGAAAAGTTTTCAAAAACAGGGTACTGAGTAGAGGGTTTTAAAATAATTTTAACACCTTTCAGAGTCGAAAAAAAACTTTATTTTTCAAAGAAATCGTTTGTAAATTCATAATTTTTAAATGTTTGTTTTTCTTTTGAGATGCAAAGTGAGTGTAATATTTCGGGGGGGGGGGGTTCGGTTTTGCGTGCCCAATCAATGGCGGAGTGTTTTATTTATTTGTCGTATCCGAGGAATCAATACCGTGAGATTATGAAGCAGCGAGTGGTCATCGACATCAGTTTTTGTTGTTTATTTGATCGCTTATAAAATTATGTATTCACTAATTTATAAATGCCATAAAACTACAGTCAAAATTAATATCGAAATCAGTTGTTCATTCTATTCCATTCAAATATTAAATAAAATTTAGGAATGGCGATCCTGAATGCTGCTTTGTGGTTGTTTTCGTGCCAGCTTGTTTGCTGGAATGACCGTTCACAAGGAAACAATAAGGTTGTGAAGGATTGAGTAATGTCTTGACTACTGCGAAAAATGACCGTGTGAAACCAGTTTTGGAGCTAGTTTGTATCCATTCATTGTGCGGCGGGGGTTGGCCTCGCGTTTGGAGAGAATTTGGCCCATAAATTATTCATCCCACTGCTCCCACGATCACGAGGCTGAGTTCTCTCTCAGGAGACGCCCCTTACCCAGAGCAAACATGGTTAATCTCGCCCTAAATTATTAATTAAAGGCTGAATAATTGAGTGCCGGGTGAAAATGTGTGGAGGGACTCAGGTGAAACTGGAAATAGGGAGTTATTAAGACACGTGGAGGCGTGAAGCTTGATGGTAACAATCACTATCGATGGTGTTACCCAAAATGCTAGAAGGGGTATACGAAGTAGAGAGAAGAGGCATAAGAAGTATACGTGACCCCCATTGTTACCCTCGGAGGTCAATTAGTGAATAATACGGGTATTTGGACTTTACCAATGACTTGGGCACCCTATAAAACCCATGGATCGACAACTTTGTTGGTATGCTATTCTTTTTGCCACCCTTATGAACTTGACGGTGACCTTACTGGGTTAACGGTTGAATTTTCGTAAATAAAAGTGTTATTTTCGGATTTCTCGTGTCCGAAAACCTAAGAATTGAAATCTTGGTCAATGAAATTCCGACTTTTTTCTATCTCGATTTTTTTAACATTGAAAGGCAAATAAGGCAAATTCAAATTTTTTGTTTGGACCCACATTGTGACGTCAAAAGGTCAAAATTGTAAAATTTTGCTTGCACTCAACAAAACATAGCACCTTTCCCCAATAAGTGTGCCAATTTTCATGAATATTGCTCGATGCAAAGTTACTAAAATTAAAGGTCAAAAATGACACACGACCCTTGGGACAGTCTGTAGACTGATCTTCCTTCCCAGACGATTTCTAATACGAGGTCCGTTCAGAAAATAACGGGAATTTCAGTTTTTTGAAAAAAAAAAAGATTTGTTAAATTTTTTCATTAATGTTGTTGCCTTCAGAATAGTCCCTATTAGATAGTATGTGCTTGTATCAGCGCTTCTTTCAATCCTCGAAACACTTCTCAAACTCGATCTTTGGGACGGACTTTAGCTCTTTCAGCGATTTCTTTTAACGTCAACTATACTTGTTAAACGACAGCCCTATAAGGTTCTCTTTATTCGAAATTCACGAAATTCCTCCTTTAATGCATCATGTAATATTTCCTGAAAAGGCGGATACCTGAGTCCAACCTGGTTACCTATCCAGTGAGGTTTGAAAAAATTATGAACCGCGAAAATGAAATAATTTTTGTGCCTGGACCTCAATCACTTTATGGTTATTCAAAAATTATTTCAAAATAGCTGAAAGCTATTTCAAAATTAATGAAAGAGATCTTGCACATACAATTTTTTAATCATTCACCACAAGGCACGTTTTAATGCTTTCTAGTGCGTAAACTATGAGAAGGTGTCGAATAGTGAATGGAGTCTTAATGGAATTTGCAACATCTCTTTGATTTATGATGAATCGGCTCTTCGAAATAGTCCTTTAAACTACCAGTTTCGTTCGCCATTTAAAAAGTTGACTTTTCTCCAATTTCAGTGTCACTCTAAGCTTAAAATTTCGAGACTTTGTCTGTCAAATCCTCACTGAACGCTCTCTTTGGACGGTATATTTTTTTCATCGGAGTAAATCGCGAAGGAAGACGACCTGGAATCGGTGATCCACTTCCGATCCGGTGATCTCCTAACAATGGGCGAACTCCTCACTCTTCGCCCGCATAAACAGGTGCCTCATGTATCGGATGGGGATATTTTTGCATTTCCATCACACAGCGCAACGGTTTTTTTTTCCTGCCGAGAAGCATTTGTCGGGTCTACGGTGCGGGATCTGGGTTATCTCTCCGCATCTCTTTGTACACTTCTCTGCAGGCTACGGATGGTTGCGATGGGAAAATAGAGATAGCGCTGGGGACGCAATGTTGTGTGGAGAAGCTAGCGATGCGAAAGAGGAGCTTCATCGGGCCCTGCGCGTTGCGTTTGTTTTGTGTGTATACTTGAGTCGCCCATATGTCGACGTGTTTCATGTTTGCGTGCTGGTTAGAGTTTAACTTCGATCACACACGCATCTACATTTTACTAGTTTTTTTTCAGCGGGATTACTCCGCAAGACACCTCAGTAGGCGTTTGATTGGGGGTGTTAGTTTTCCCATTCCATCTCGTCGCTATGTACTCGGAGGCTGGGCGCTAGGCTTGACTTACTTGAGCAGTTGAGAATAGATATCTTTCAGAGCGACACGGAGAACGTCATATTAGAACCTTACTGTAGTTATAAGTCCGACAGAAACGATAAATCAATAGAGACATTTTGCCGAACGGATAAGTATCGGTCTCCGATTGGTCCGTAAAATTGGTCTCTTGACGTGTTACGTGATCTAGAATCGAAAAATGATATTTTTGAAAAATCGATTTTTTTTTCAATTCCCCAAAACCCCCAATAAGTAGAAGCATATAGGCTGATAGGAACACTGCAGTAGATACAACGCGCCTCGTATTTTTGGGTAGGGGAGGGTGGTGTACCTAGGGCAAAGTGTACCTAGGAACATTTGTAACTACCGGCAAGTTCTGCGACCTAGAGGCTTTAAAGTAAACTATTATGTGAAAGATGGGCTAGAGCAGGGGTTCCCAAACTGGGGGGCGCGCCCCCCTGGGGGGGCGTGGAGAAAGTTCAGGGGGCGTGACACCCAAATGAAATAAATAAAAAAATTACAAAACGAATTTCCTCAGATACGTACAATTATTGAATCTTTCCATTCTGCGTTACCGTATTCAACAGTGAACAAAAAAATCTACCTACTCACCGTATCAAGTAGGCACATACTTGTACGGGTACAAGTACTTGCGAAAGTAGGAGTTGGTATGTACGGCAACGTGGAAATAGGGTATTGCAAAATGGAAAGCTGATATGTGTAGCGTGGTACAAAAAAGTTTGGGAACCCCTGCCCTAGAGTATAGAACAGGTTAATTATGAGTCCATTTGGGTTATTCTTACAAAGAAGACGCAAGTTTGAAGTTTTTGGCGCTGAGAAGTAAATTTTTTAGTTTTATATGGAAGTCTTTTTCCAAAAATCGATCACACCAACAGCGGTTATTGTAGCACAGGTGAAATCGACGTATAATGGTGAGTAGTATTTGCTACTTATTTGGTATTTTAGACGCAATATTAATCAGAAAAATAAGCCGATGTTAAAAATGGCTACCTGTTGTACCAAGGAACACAAGCCCATGACGTACCGAGGAACATGTTCCTGTGTTTGTGATTTTTGTAGTCAGGCGTAATTTATTGTCTAATATTATATGATTTGAGTTATTTTGCTACAATAATTACATAATTGGACTATAGAAAATGCTCTTAATTTATGAGGGTTTAACCTAAGTTTATTTTTACTTGAAAGGATTTATATTTTAAAATTGCATTTTTACGTGAACTACGTTAATTTTCTATATGCAACACTTCAATGTATTTTCAAATTTAATAAACAAAATAAATATTGATTTTCATATTTCACGTTTTTAATTACTGTTCCCAGCAATTAAACTTGCGTTCCTTGGTACAATAGGTAGTGTTCCTAGGTACATGAACAGGAGGTACCTACGAACAATTGCAAACACTTAAAAAAATAATTTGATCCGTTAATAGTAAAGGTACAAGTCTAAAAATTAAAACTTATATTAAGTAATCCTGATGGATTGGATTGTTTATGTTAGACTGAATCTTCAGTGAATATATTTTGCTTTACAAAAAAATTGAAAGTGTTCCGTGGCAAAACACTCTCCCCTGCATGTAACTGAGGAGATGAGCTAAGGATGGAAAAATTTTCTGATGCTTGTTGTGTCCGGCTACAGAGATGACTTTGGAATCGCTCTTTTGGTCATCAGCTAGTGGGGATGAGGGTGAGGGTGTGTTTTTTCCTCGGCGGTTGGGTACCATAGTGGCTAGTTCTCCTCTCTGCTAGTAACCCTACACCTCCTCGGGGCCATCTGTTTGTGCTCCACGCGAACGTTTTGAAGCTCTTCCATCTTCTTTCCGAAACATTTTCGCACCCCTTGTTCCACACCCACCCTTCTTGTGAGTTCGCACCCTTGGCACGGAAACATTAACTCATCCCTTGGCGTTTGCATCCAGTTTCTCGGAGGGGGCTTCCTCGCGTCATGGGTGGGTTTTCATGCACCTACCGGTCAGCGTGACTTCCGAGTTCATTTTGAAAGCCATCTATGGCTTCGAAGGACTATTACGTTGAGATAACCAAAATATTTAATTATTTAATTAATTTAAAAAAATATATTATTGAATAAAAAACTCTTTCGTAACATTTATTTATGTAAAAATATTGATTATCATTGTATTTTATATTGTTCTCATGTTTTCATTCATAGCCCTGATGATAGTTTTAAATAAACTGAAACATTGGCTAACAACTTTTTTGCATCATAGGCATTTGACCTATACTTCAAGAATGTTTTACCATTTAATAATGAGGTCAAGGTAAGAAAAAAAATAATTACAAAATATTTGTTCTACTAAACAATCTTTCTCCTTCTTCCTTGGAGCTACATCCTCTTTGTGGTGAATTTTGAGGTTATTTTCGAATTTTTTTCTTTAAATATTCAAAAGGGAACCATAAAAACTATACTTTTAGGTCTGCTCTTCTCTTCAGACTGCCATCAATTGTATCGGTACATGAAAATAGGCTTGATCTGTAGTTCGATGTTTGTTCCATTTCAATTCCCTCCAACTGATTCGCTATTTCCTGGTCGCAGCGATGACATTTCCTCCCGTTAGTCATAGTTCTATTATGAGATGGAAGTATATAAAAATGTGTTTCTTTACCAAAGGGTTTCTCTACTAACAAAGAAGATAAAAACGTGGTCGTTTGAAGCATAGTATTGCTTTATGACAAATATTTGCTTTGTGGGTTAGCCCTTTTCTTCTTTCTAAACGTTCGCACGTTCAACAAAAACCACGCCAACTGCAAGTGTTTACTCTGGATTGGGTGACACATTAAGTACATCTCAGAAAATGAAAACTCCTTTATCTTACGTCTCGAAGGAACCATTGTTATCCTGAATGTTATCATCGCTGTTTGCTAAGAAAGAAAATTCTACGTGCGCAAGGCGAATCTCTCGTCATTTTGATCTTCTGGAGAGGTTAAAAGTTTAAAAAAATAATAGCATGACATATGTGAGGCTATATCGTAAATTTTACGACGTAGCTTCAATGACGTAGACTCTGCGGTGGCGTGGAAAAAACATCGATGCGGCTAGGAAACAACTCAACTGTGATCTCCCATACCTGTGAGCGGCATTTTGCTGTTAGTTCTGTAGAGTAATGATAGATGACGTTGACTATGAATTAATTTTTCCCCAAGGCTGTGAAAAAGGGGACTACAGGAAGGAGGTCTAATTCCATCCCATATAATGCTAATTTCTGCTTCCACTTCTGTCGAATTTTAATCGGTTTTCATAGAGTGAAGAGTTTGTTTCGGTGAAGAGTGCAATGCGATCCACTTTTATCCAATATTTTGCAGTATTATATTTGTAATTGCTAGAAACATCATTGAAAAGTAATGAATTTCATAGATCAAAATACCAAGTATAAATTTCGGATAATATCCAGAATTATACCTTATTTACCCATGAAACTCCGTCAGCGACGTGAGTGGCGACTTAAGTAACCCCATTAAAAAGCGCGGTGGATGACAACGCATTTATGCCTCGCTCAAATTACGATTGCTCCAGCGATCGTTGGAACTATCGTGCATTCACACTAAGATGGTTAAAACATGTGCTGCCCTTCAGTGCTGAAATCTAAAGTGAACGACAAACTGGCGGTTGGCGAAGCTGTTGAGATATGCAGGGTCAAGAAACTACTGTGTTTAACGTGTATTTAACGTATAATTTTTCTTCCGCCCATATTCTTCCTTGCTTGGACAAATCCATGAAAAATAATAGAGCAATAGGGTGGTTTCCTATTATTTTTTTATTGCTTTAATCGAAAGATTATTACTCCTGGAGTACGTATTTCACGCTTTTAGATTTTTAAATGACAACATCTATTTTTCGCGATTAAATGAAAAGTGAAAATTTTCAAGCGCGCGAAAACGCGACGCTTAAGTATGAATGTCGGGAAGTCTCTCTGCGTGACGTATTTCTGGTTCCCCCTCCCGCCCTGCGAGGTGACCTTGAGGCGAGGCTTAGCGCTGATACGACGCAGGCTGCTAGCGGCTAGCCTAGTACCTTGCTGTCTGGTAGCGCTTGGCTTAAAAAAGGTTTATTAATACCTTATCATTCGAAGAAAACTTTCCGAACTTAGCCAGTTTTAATAGGTGATTATTAAGACATGTTTCCCTGAGCTCTGTGCCTCATGCATGCATTGGTAACCTCAGACGATGTATAACTCCTATCCTCTCGTGTAGAAACTAGGTCCCTGTGACGTCATGCGGAGTGGAATCGCATGGGCGCCAATCTGGCCTTTTTCAAATGAGGATAAAATTTGACCCATGCCATTCGTCTAAACCGGTATTTCAAAAACCAAATAATTTGTGTATTATGAATACACTAATGGTGGGTAACGAATCGCAATCAATGCCTTTCGTTTTCTTTGATGAAGGAAACTACCCTATTGGAGCTTCACAGACTTTGCGTCCTTCTCTTGTTGCTTCCTCTTCCGGTTTCGCAGCGCCTAATCATCGTAAAGTGGCAACGTTCGGAACTGCAGGAACTATTGTCCGGACATGCATTCACATAACTATTTCTGCCAACTATCGTCAGGACAATCGCTGGGACAATGGTATTCTGAACGAGTCGTTGAGGCCTCCTTGAGAATCCTCTCTTGTAATATTTGTGGTTGTAAAGCTGATTTTTCATAAGTGCTGAATTCAAATTTATTACTCTATTCGGTATTTATAAAATCCGAGGACGCGCGTCTCGGTGTAATCCGGCATTATTGTCGATGTTTTCTCGCCGTGCGAACGGAGTCTGGCGCGTGCGGTAGATTTCCAAAAAGTGCATGTGTTCGTGTTACGTTGGGGAGAGGAACTCCTAAACGTATCGAGTTTTTCCTTACAGACTAAGAACCGAAATATGGAAAAATGAAAAAAAAAATAAAAATAAAAAAATACACAGAAAAAAAATAAAAATATTGTGCATTACGATGGCAACCTTATTTTTGCATTTTTTTTAATATTCCCATAGAAATCGCCTTGTGATACGTGCTAATGAGCTTATTATACACCACACTTTGAAAGTAATTGCATCACTATATGTGCTAGGAAATAACGGGCATTTTCAGTACCCGCATCTCTACTTTTTGTGGAATTTGTTTTTCGTTTTTTCCGTATTTTGGTTAATTTTCTGGCTTTTTCGCCAAAAAATTTGTCATTTTCGGATTCAAAGGATTTTTATCGGTATATAAAAAATATTTGCAGAAAGAAACGTGTCATTGTATTATAGAAATACCCCATGATTTTCTATATTGACATTGGTCTGTGAGGTAAAACTAAAAGTTCTGGAACTCCTCTTCTCAACTTCCCCTAGAGATGTGCAGTTACATCTACTCCTTGACTTAAGCGACCCCTGTGGCCGCATGAGGTCGTTCCTATTCGTCTTCGGCCCATATCCTGGCGTTTCCCTCTGTCTAGGATGAAAAATGTGTTTCACGCCTTCCACAAGCAGTTAGGGGGTGTGGCCAGCAGCCAGGTCTGCGGTACTCAACCGTCCAGGCGTTGACCCATGCGAGATCGCGTGGAAGTCCAGATGGTCGCATGTTTTCGGGGAGTGGGGAGTAAACCTGATGCATGGTTGTATCTGCTTCACACAGATGCTCTTGCGCGCTTTGGTCCTTTGCAGGATTCCTTTATTTTGCCCCGAGCCGGCTTTACCAACAGCAGCATCCTTAGTTTCTTTTTTTCTTGTTTTTCATTAAGGATCAAATTGAACACAAAGTAAAATTGCAGTCTTCCTTCTCTAGCTTTCGATTAATTTTGGAAGGTATAACTGTTTACGCTTTGATTCTATTACACAGTCTTCAGTTCTTCTTCAGGAAAGCCAATCAAAAATTGGCCCGCATACATCATGGTATGGAGGTTTTATCTCTATCTATGATAATTGTTACCTATGTTTTACAACCGTAGTAATCGTTGTGATTGATAATACTATTTTTTCTGGGAGAATATGTTTGAGACATAACCACGCGAAGCCTACCAATGAAGTAAGAAAAAAAGGTTTTCATCGTGGGTTCCATAGTTTATTTTAATACACTAGCGTGATGCGCCCACTCCCAGCGGGCTTCCCCCGCTCTTTTCAATGCAGGTCCACAGAGGGATGGGCGCGTTTCTAATTTTAAAATGTAGAAAAAAAGGCAGGGTATTATGTACAAATTTAATTGGAATGTTCATGTACAAATTGAGGTCAGAGGACCTCTTTAAACACAACATTGGAAGTAATTACACTATCCTCTGTTAAACGCACATGATGACTCATACTTACGTATCAACAGGAGACTTGAATGTGGAATCAGCCGCATTTTGATAAAAGTTATTTAAAGAATGCGAGATATTTTTGCAAACGAACAAATGTACCAGTTTGTGCGCCGTTAACATCAGGAATATTTACCGTTTTTTTTAAATAAATTATTTAAAATCGAATTTTAGGAAACAATAGCAATATTTAGGAAGTAAAAAATGCTGTCGCATGTTCTCTGATAAATTCTGTGCATTTTGGTACCTCATTTGTAGAGTTTGGTTGCGTATAAGTTGAGAAAAAGGTATATATACAGTAGAAATAATTTAGAAGATTAACGAGTGTTGGCCAAAAATTTCACCGCATAGTAAGCATATACCCTTATGGGATTGTCAATGTTTTGATCGAAGTAGGCGTAATCGTACCCAAGCACCCCCATTCCTGCCACACTTCGCTCCACACTCGGAACTAGTGCAGTGGTGCCCTCTCTAGTGTATTAAAACCTTTAATTTTTCCATCATTACGTACACGATGGAATGATGATGTTATATCAACAGGATTTTCGAAGGGATTCTATGTAAGAGGTAGCCGGTATAGCAGGAGATATCTCTCAGTCGCAGATAAACGGTTAGTGAGGTATTCTCGACTTCTTGATTCTTTCCTCGTTCGCCAATCCGAATGTCAGAGGGGATTCATTGCGCGGTTAATTTTTTTATTTCGCTCGTTATTTCTCTCCGTGCTCACTCAATACCCATTTCGGGGTCGGAGGCACGCGCACGGAAGGTCGTGACCCTACCTTTATCGCGAGTTTTCGTCGAGTGCCCGTGAAGCGAACTCAAAAGGTTCTGCTGGTTTTCACAGTAGGTATCTCGAGTCGAAGGGAGTTCGTTCCGTACATTTTTCTTCTCTTGAATTAAACACTCGAAAATATACGGAGGCGAATATGTTTCCTTTTTTTCCCCCAAGTATTCAATTCACGTCTTTTAGGTATTTGCCTCTTTATTTCGTGCACGTGGTAATCCAAACCTCACCTTTCCTTCGTTGGGAAAGGAAGTAAGCTTTTCAAAACTGCAGCTTTTTGGAGTGGCATTGCTTTGATTACTTGTGTTTGCACTAATCCCTTGAGGTTTCTCTTGGGTTTTCGGTATAGTTTATTTTACTCCCATATATAAAGCGCTGTATTTTTTCATTGATGGTTAACGAAAAATTCAGCTCTCTAATTTATGTATCAGGATGATTATATAAGATTTAGTAAGTACCTATTATAACACTTTAATTTCATAATAATTACAACGGTTTTTGTTGTAAAGCTTCAACTGGTTTCTTTATATGCTAGCTCGTATACAATTGTTGACGTTCCGTACTCATAGCTTACCTTACTGATAAAATTAAGGATCGTTTTTTCGGTGATATCTAACCTACTTAAATTTAATCCCACTGATACCAATCAGCTGCCGTCACGAATGCATATCACTATATCGTAATATGCAATTTTTTAGGTACCAATGAAAGTAGGTGCCCAAATTTTCAAGGCATGCTTTATGGACCACTATTACCTTGTGCTATATAGTAAGGATGCCTGTTAGAATTCTCTGCATCGTTTGACTTAGGATAAGTTATCCCCATTATGCAGTTGTTGCGCTAAATCTTGTATATTTATAGAAATGATCGTTAATTTAGGGTGCATTTCGTGGGGGTGTAGATACTATTTCACGTATAGCGCAGCCAATTTCGCAGGGTTATGAAATAAAGTGACCCAAAGTGAAGACGGTTAATTCCGTCAATAACGTTTTTAGCGGCGAGTTTTGCTTATTTCGGGCGCAAGTGAAAATCACGTTAACGAAGATAAATTGAATTTTGTAATTATAATTTTTCTTAAGCGAAGTTTTTGAACTAATTTAAGCTTCATAAAGTTTATCATATTTGAGGGACATGTATACCATCATCATAAAAACAATTGGACTATCGGACTCTACAAACTTGCATGTAATTAAAAAATTTAGTTCTCCTTATTTTATGAACAAACCTCGCAAAGCCACCACCCGGCTGAGTCGATCACGAATTAGTATTTAAACTGAGTTTATAATGAGTAGTATACCTTTGGTAATAACGATATGTGCCTTCCCATTTTTTTTCGGCGAGGCAAATTCACGCCATTGAAATTCTGAGTATCAGCTTTTTTATACTCACGATCACTCACGCCATTCTTTTTTCTATTCACAGATATGCTGTCCCCGGGAGTGACGGTGATGGCGTCACAGCCGGACTGCGATGACCAGCGGCTCATGACCACATCGATGGACACCGATTCAGCGATCGGAGGCAGCGCCTCTCCCGACACGAACGGGAAGAGCACGAACCACAGGTGCGTGCATTACGACAACTACTCCTCCCCACTCCCAACCCCCCTCCCCCAAGCTAATTAATAGCTCCCCCGCATGAAAAGCCCATCTATTACCCCATTCTCATTTTAGTCCCGTCCTTCCTAACTGCATAGCTGAGAGCAAAGTGGCTCATTATCCACTTTGATTCATCCCACGGCTCATAATTCGTCGCTCTCGTGCAGAACGCAAAGCGTTAGTTCTCCAGCTGATTGCTCTTCTCTCTCTGCTTTATCCGGGCGTTTTTATGAATATAATTTGGAGGATTGTTGCGACAATTACATTGGTCACGTGATCTATTACCATAGTGATGAGTCGAATACTCTGTCCTCGAATTCTAATACGAATCGTTGTGTAATATTTACTAGAACAATATTATTGATGACGAATTTTAATGAAAGGCTGTCAATTTCCTCTTCGCAGCGCATAATATCACATTATGATGACTGTGACTTACCCTTTTAGTGCTATTAATTATTATTAATTAAGGAACTGTGGAGTATCTAATTTCTTAGTTCTGTAATTTGGCTTTTTCCCAGGTTTGTATTTACGAACTTTTTGGACTTAGGTTTTTGCTCCTTTTGAAAGTAAATTGTATTTTTACATCACTCAGGAAAATAGTACTCTCATCACATGATATGATAAGTATATTGCTGGGTTTAACGCTCATCGCGAATGTATCTACTAATCCTTGATATGCAAAATTTATGTTATTAGTAATACATATTTATAAAGAAACAAAAATTCCCGTTTCTGAACACAGCTCGTGCATTGGTACGACAATGACACTGCTCGCTTGATTTATTATGAGTCGAATGCTTTTTCTTCGAATTCTGATACAGATCTACGAGTAATATTTACTCGAATATTAATATATCGAATTTAATACTATTTAAATGCAGTCAATTTCCTCTTCATAGGAGGAAATAACACCTTATGATAACTGTAATTTTCCCTTTCAATGCTTTAAATAAATGTTAATGTTTCTAATATTTGCCATTTCATAATAACCACAACGGTTTTTGTTGTAACTTGTTTCTTCATATGCTAGATCGCATAAACTTTTTGACGGACTTACCTGCCAGATAAAATTATGGATCATTTTTTTCGGTGATATCAAACCTACTTAAATTTAATCCCAGTAATGTCGAGCAGTTCTTGACTTCCAGACTTTCTATGCTTTCAGGATATGGGTTGTAATTCTATCACATTCGTGTCACCATCTGCCATGAAAATAAATAAACTCGGTGTTTGGCATAGGAACCCGGAAATATTCTAAACTACCGGAATTAATTGTTTTTACCATGGTTTTCGCTTCCGATTTTGTCCTATTAGGGCGTGAATTTTAGTTATCTTGGCTGTCCGATTTTATTTTTGATCGTTATAGAAAGTGAAAAAAAGACCCCAATCTTACCGTTTTTCGATCCCTCGCCTACTTCGCGATCAAATCGCGACGAAAAATCGACGGCCTTGGCCCCTTCGTATTTAAGTTGATGACGTCACTAACTCCTTCGGAGCGGGAATCCAGTTCCCCGATAATCCTTCGCCTCGCGCATCAATCTTACGTGTTACATTGTATATTTTCACCCTCGTGAGGAATTCATTTCCTCCCAGAAAAGTTCTCCTTGAACTATAAAATGAACCTACTGTCTGTAAAAAAAAGCAAGATACTCGAGTTTGAGGAGCTCTAGCGTCTAAACGAAGCAATCGATTTCAATGCAATAAAAAAAGCATACGAAAGAGAATTTAGTTCTACGTTATATCATGTACTGTAAAAATTCTTCGGCTTAATAGTATTTCCTGTACTTCAAGGTGCCCAACTTTGAGCGCTTGGCATTCCCGTAGTTTTCGTTCCTATTACTTGCAATTTTGATATAAAGAAGCCACATCTATTACTAGCAGTTTGCCGAAAACAAATAGTTTATACTGCGAAAATTAACGGAGTTGTTGTAAACAACGCAAACCTCTGCTAACTTCGAAACAATTGAGTCAATTGAAAATTGATTGGTACTGTTGTCTTCCGTACGATTTGATTTTACGCGCAAAAAACGGGTACTTTTTCGAGAAAAAATTAAGTACAGGAAATACTATTGAGCCGAAGAATTTTTAAAATACATGATATAACGTAGAACTAAATTTTCTTTCGTATGCTTTTTATTGCATTGAAATCGATTGCTTCATTTAGACGCTAGAGCTCCTCAAACTCGAGTATCTTGATTTTTTTTACAGACAGTAACGTCACCAACTCATGATAGTTCGGCGGCAACTTTCCTGACACGTAGTAAATCATATTGGAACGCTTATTAGCACTCCATATTTCCATGGCCGAAAGAAACGATAGATAGATACTTTTCCGAAAGGATTGGAATAATTTTTTCCTCCGAACAATGAAGGACTTAAATGGGGAACATGCACAATTTTTTTAAAGTACTATAATAAGACGTTCCCAACCTCAAATGTATTCGCCGAAAAATTGGCGGATGAATTATGTTTTTTAGCTGAGTTACGAGACTTTAAAAGATTAATCTTCATCGGCTGCTTGAGAACACGACGTCATCTGTGCGTGACGTCACGGTAAGGTATTCACTGATGACAGACTGAGGAAGCGGATAGAAAATCGGTCCATGCAGGGGCTCAAACGTAAATTTGGCGAAAATAATTGCTATTTTTACTTCGATATCTTGCATTCAAGGCCCTACCGCTCTATATTCTCAACGAAGTGAATGGTGTACCGTCCGGTGACGTCAGAAGGCATTTCATGTCACGTGACTTAGAGCGGTATTCGAGCACGTTTAATTGGCATTTAATGACGTTTGTGGAGTGCTAGGAGAGTTTTGGCTTATATATTCGGTTTCGTGGGAAAATTGTGTATTCGGTGAGCTTACTAGCATTGATGAACATATTTCATGCATGTTCCCCATTGCTAGGATTAATTTCGTTGGAGCATTTCCTTTTTAAGCAATCGGCTGGTGTTCTAAAACCCCCCGCCACACCCCTTTTGCGGCGTCTTGCAGGGTAGTATGCAGAAGTAGACCCCATTGTTGTGCCTTAAATAGACGCTCTTTCCCCCAATTGCAGCTATATTCCTTCTACGTCCCATCTCCAATTTTCCTGGCTATAGTCTTGCATCCGTGTCGTCGGAAGCAATCTGTAATCATCTCCGGGGGGGTCGCCAAACTCCCTGGGAGATATCGTAAATCAATAGTATCTCCTTAAGAGATGATGGGGTTGACACAGAACCCGTGACTCGAAGATGAGTAAGAAGACATCGAATTTAAAAGCAGACCACATTGGAATCGTTCACCCTACGGACACGCTATCGAAATTCGTTGAAAGGAATCGGAAGATAGGAGGGAAAGAGGAGTTACTATGGAAACAAAGAATATCGTCATTTTTTAGCTCTTCTCCCGTAAGTTTAAAATGGAAAAAAACACGGTAGCCGTTACCCATCATGAATTGATGACGTCATTTTAGTTCTGGTTCAAGATGTTGCATCAATTATTTATTTGTGTTGTGCCCCATTTTTTGCACGGAGTATTTATTTTAGTGGTGTTATCGTACTGTGAATTTTGTATGCATTCTTTTTCAACGCACAATTTTTATTCTCTAATCAAATTAACTCACAAATCATGAACACAGTTGTCCTGGATAAGTATTCTGTAAGAAAAATCCGGAGTGATTTAACGTACTGTTAGGATGAAAGCTTCTCGGGTTTCCAACCGGGTCAGGGTCTGCATGGTGTAGGCCGACGTTTCGTTGGGACACTTTCCCAACATCCTCAGGGTTGATGATGCCGGTACCCGGTCCCGGACCAATCAGAGACCACCTAGGTGAAGGAGGAGGGTATATATATCGAAACACCGCGACATCGGCATCATCAGCCCTGAGGATGTTGGGAAAGTGTCCCAACGAAACGTCGGCCTACACCATGCAGGCCCTGACCCGGTTGGAAACCCGAGAAGCTTTCATCCACGCTATTCACCGGGAAAAGCTCAGATTCTTCATTAACGTACTGTTACTTCACAAATCAAATTAACATAAATTGCAAACACAATTGTCCTGGATACGTACTCACATTCAGTGGCGTAGAGAAGGGGGGTGCCTGGGGGGTCAGGACACCCCAGGACCCCCCCCCCAATCCCGAAATATTTGAGCACCATTACTTTGCTTCATAAGAGAAAACAAAATATTGAAATATCACGAGTTAAAAGATTTCTTTGTCAAATGAAGTTTTTTCGATTATTAAAAGTGTTAAAATAAGTTTAAAACCCATTACTTAGTACCCTGTTTTTCAAAAAGTTTCCCCCCAGGTTTTGGACCCTCCGCCCCGAACGAAATTCCTGGCCACACCACTTATTCCACTATTCACCAATACATGACACCCTTTGATTTCTCACGTCGTCAAAAAGAATTTTTGTCCACCGATATGTGACTCATATTGTTTTCTCCCGTCGTCAAGGAGAATGTCACACATAACTTTGTACTACATGGCCTATCTGATGGAAGTTCCATTAAAAGTGTTCAATAGGGGGCTTTCAAACCGCTTCGAGTTATTTTCCTTTTATAATTCAATTTAGGTAGGTTTTCATAGAGTACTTAGGAAGAATTATGGCAGCCTCCATTTCCTTCATGTATATTCCCTCTTCAATTTAAAATAAGACCTACTCCCTTTCATTCTATCTAAAAATCCTATTCTCTTCCTTCCTCTCCCTCGTTTACCTATCATTCTTCCCTCTAACACTGTTTTCAAAATCCCCTCCCCGCTAAGTACTCGTTCCATACATTCCTTCTCTCTCTTCCGTATTTCATCTAGAATCTGCCTCTCCTCACCCACCATCTCCAGCACTTCGTCGTTCCTCCTCCTCATCTCCGTTCACTTCACCTTATCCAGACCCACATCTCAAACGCCTCCAGCCTCCTCTCGTCCTCCTTGCTAAGTTTCCACGTTTTCGGACCGTAAATCGTTACACTTCAGATCAGATTCTCGACTAACCTTTTCTTTAAACTCTTACGTTACGATCCTCTCATAAACTCCTACCTGTTCGTGACCGGAACCACAATATTGGAATATAAAATTCTCTTGTATATTCCGCACTGGCAATGTATTACCGATCATGGTTACATAACTTATGTCATTAACAGGGTACAAATTATTGTGACTTGATTGTGTACCTTGATAATGACATATGAGTGGGTTGGAAACCAAGGGGTACAAGTGATTTCTCTTTTCCATACAGTGTTAGGTACAGAAATTAGGTATAGAAAACAAACGAATTCAATTAGATACTTAGTATTGCATTTGATTTTCCACTCGATGTCAGCACAGAACAGAGACTCCTTCGTTTACCTGGGCAACCAGGTTTTTGTGCATTTTTTCTAACAATTGACTTGACCTAACTCTATTGAGAAAAAATTCACTTGTACCCCTTGGCTTCACCCACTCATTTAGTAGAACCCGTGGTCGGTAATATTTATCAGTGCGGAATAAAGAGGGAAATTTTATTTTCCTATTTTCCTGCGAATATCCGGATTTCGAAATGTGTGTAATTCCTCTCCGTCCACTTCTGAAATCTATAGAAATTTATTAATATAAGTATAAGGAAAAATATAGGATAAAAATATATTTAATTGCTAAAATAACTCAGAAGATTTTCGTAAATTCTCTGTGTTGTATCGGTGCAGTTTGTAATTTTTAGCTGGTCTTAAGGAGTTCGAAGATCATATGTTATGCATGACCCTATTTTATATACATACTAGCTGACCCGGCGAACTTCGTACCGCCTAACAATCAATGAACTTACAGTTTACTTACACCATTTATAAATCAAGAGCGGCTGTATCGTTTTTAATCATGTTTAATTTATTATAATAAAATAAGGATACAAATTCAATAAAACTACGTAAATGAGTACCAAAATTGCTTGTCAGAAAGACATTTTCTTTATTGAATCTACATGGGGTGGATCGGAGCACGTTTACGCGGATTTTTTTCAACAAATTTTCTTACGTTTTGGCTTAAGAAATTTTGGGCATTTTGGTTTAATAAAGCAGTTTATGAAATAAAAATTATACGCATTCAGTTGTTGGCTATTTGCGTTATTAGCTGTAAAAAAATGTTTTTAGGTCCAAGTCTGTTGCATACACTTGGCCCTTTCAGAGGGCAGGTTGACACAACCCCAGACCGACGCTTGACTGATGCTCAAAATCGTGCAAGAAAAGCCCCTATGAAGCAGCATTCGCATTAAATGACTTAAGGCGCGCCAGTTTTAGTATCTCTATTTGGAAAAAATGCACTGCGTAAACGTACTGCATGCGTAAACGCACCACGGTGAGCCCTACACATTCGGGTTTAATGTCTTGCGTCAACCACCTTCTGATAAACAACAGTTTTTGTTTTGTATCAGGCGCAAGATGAAGCGGATGAAGCTAAATAAATATAGCGAAGCAAAGCAGTGACGCAGCGAGGGGAGGCTTTGGGGGATAACCCCCCCCCCCCCCAAGAGCTTAGAGAATTTTTTTATGAAAGATTTTGTTATTAATATTAGGGGGACGGATGACTAACAAACAAAACATATTTAACTATTCACACAGCCACAAAACCCACTATTTTGAACCATTTATCTTAAAAAATGTCTGGGGGAAGTGCCCCCACACTTCCCGCTTACCTTAGCGAGTTTTTTATACCCTACAGACCCGTGGTATTAGCTGCGCCCAAAACCCCCTATCCTAGCTACGCACTTGAAGCGAAGGACGAAATACAGAGGATGGTTTATCGACTCGTGAACATAGCACGCTAAATTGACCATGAGAAAAGCATGGGTTTTCATTAGCACATGATCACAAACAACACAAAAACTGAAAGAAAGACCATGCGATTTTTTAATCGTTATCACGAATGCATAACGAATTTGAAATTGGATACGTTTAAGCTCAAAAGGGCATATGAGGAAACCCCCCTGAAAATATGAGGTTTCTGAATTTCTATTCTATATTCTATTTCTAACAGCATATAGTAGTATAGTTTGTTATTATACGGGACGTTTTTTGGACGGTGCGGTGTGCATGTGGGAGTCCAAATGCATGCTGCATGCTGGTGATTGATCACCCCCTGCCAAACACCCTAGAGGTGGCTCGCAGGGTATTATGTAGATGTAGATGTAGATGAGTTGAGATCATGGAATCTACGGAATGAGGACTTCCTAACCTTTGAATTTTCCTTTGAGTAAAGTTGCGTGAATCACATTCATCACCAATTTGTTAATGATCACACACGTTCCGTTGGATAGTTATGGTTGGTTTAGGCTTCGAAAGATCATGAGCACAGAAACTACATTTTTCTGTAAATCGTGCCTTGGTAAGCCAGGTACGTCCAAGGACTTAAAATATTAAGATAGATAGTTGGTGATTTCGTCTTCGTTTGTTACACATTTAAAAGATTAGAATCCATGCAGAGTACGAACTATTTGAATTTACCTCGTTTTAGTCATCCACATCTTCGTTCTTGCTCGCTAAATCAACCATCTTTGATTCGGAACACGGACATTACCGTTTGTCAACAATTGCTTGGAGATTTGTTTACAAACACGGTAGTGAAGTGTCAACTCGAGCTAGGCCACGGCTGGGCTTACAATCAGCTCGAATTAAATTTAAAAAATGTAATTTCAATTTAATTAATATTTTGTATATATTTAGTAATTAAAATGTTATATTGTTACTAAATTCAGTTATTAAAGTGGTAAAAACAAAACAAAGTATTTAATTTGTAGTTTTGACCGACTTATCAATTGTTGTGTTACTATAACTCCTAAAAGCATGTCCATAGGAAAGCGATGAATTTTTTTTGTAAAATTATCCTTTTTTAATGGCCTATATGTTAACCCCGCCTGAGACGAATCCAAAGAACCAAATCTCATTGAAATCGGTGCAGCCGTTCTCGAGTTATAAGTGTTCTAACTAACACGATTTTCGACTTTCTTTTATATATATAGATATATGTTATAACCCAATGTTGCTTCTAAGCAAAATCAAAAATGTATGCATTATATGTTCTGTTTAGGAAATATCTAAGCTTCGCATTATTTTGTGATGTTAATTGTAATGACGAAATATTCAGCTGCCACGGTAACAATGATTAATTGCAAAATTTTCAAGTTTTCATTATGACAAATCTTGAAATTTGAATGCTCCCAAAAGTAGCTCTGGGGTAGAAAGGGTTAAGACTAGAACCGCGGACGGGACTTTTTTGTCCCATCGCCCTTTGCAAATGTTTGCCATTCATGTACTAGTGGTTTGATCCTTTTTAAAATAACTGAATTTTACTCATTTTTTATGTTCTTTCGAATGGTTATATTGAAAATATTGTACGATGTTTGGTTCGCGTGAAAAACGACGATTTACCTAGAACCGCGGGATGGGACTTTTTTGTCCCATACGGGGAAAACCTACAATTTCAGTTTTTTTTGTACACTTATTTTGTATTTAGCATAATAACAGTTTATTACGAAGTAGATCGATGCTCAGATACAGTTATTCTTGCCAGTTAGAAGCGCAGCAGGGAATAATCTGTGCACTGCGCCGGCCGCCTACTCACGCCGCGCCGGCCGCGTCACCTCTGCCCGGCGCTGCGCCCCTCTTGACAAACAACACTTTTGCTGTCAAAATTAGCTTACTGTAGTCCAAGTTATACTTAATGAAGCGTCTTCAACATTACCTAAATACGTGTTTTGTTCACACAGGCCACAAAAAAACCGTCAATTATGCTTAAACATGACAGGATCAACGTATTTTGTCAATGGTAAAAAAAAGACCCATGCCGCGGTTTTGGTGGGGTTGGAAAGTTCAGTGGTTCCAGTGTTAAGGCTCTATAAAGGCCGTTTTACACGAGGCACGGAATTGCGCAGGTTAGAGCTGCATTAATTTCTAAAATGGCGTGGAATTGCGCGAATGCATGAACGAAATTAGAACGGGCTATTTTGCCGTCTCGCATCCACGCATTCTCGCATGTGTTCTAGCAATTCACCGCTTTACACGACGCAATTTTGATTGCGCCTTCACACGTACGTCAGACTGCGCAATTCCCTGTACCGTGTAAAACGGCCTTAAGAATTGGAATGAAGATGGGATCTATATTTAAACACACAGCCACGAATTTATTATGACAGAGAATTATTCATTTTCCTTCGTCAATTTTCTTTACAGTCAGTGTTCCAGTCTGTCGGATGGCGAGAGCTTCGAGTGCTACGGGGAAGGAGATGAAGGGCCCGCGCCGGAGTTCGAACTCGGGGCCGAAGACTACGAAGACGACGAGGGTTCGTCTCCTTCGTATTCTCCCCGCAAGGGTGCGGTCAACGGTAATGGCAGCCCCACGCGCCATCACCATACCAACGGCGGCGGAGGGGGCGGGGGAGGAGGAGGAGGAGGAGGTGGTCCACATCTCGGTCTGCAGAGGAACGCCTGGGCGCGGTCCAGCCTGAGGAGAGCGCAGCAGCCTAGGTGAGGGGAATGAATCATCTGTATGCTTGTAACGTCGTGTACCGAAATTGCGGGTCGTATTTAACGTGGTTTCATCTATATCCACATAGTACCTTGCGGGCCACCTATACCGTCGGCGTCAAAATGATGTGCCGCTGTACTTTGCAAATTTATATCTGGACTTCGGCGCATGCCATA
Source organism: Ischnura elegans (assembly GCF_921293095.1). Classification (NCBI taxonomy): domain Eukaryota; kingdom Metazoa; phylum Arthropoda; class Insecta; order Odonata; family Coenagrionidae; genus Ischnura; species Ischnura elegans. Next base: position 74,681,918 of record NC_060254.1, on the reverse strand, counting down.
ATAATGAATTATACGTCATTTTTAAGGAAATTTTAATCCCAATTCTGATTTATTTTTTATTTGATGAAATATTAAAAAATCAAGACACACGAGTGCAATACATTACTGCGCGCACCAAAAAATTAGCCGTTTTGTCAACTTCATGAATTTTGTAACTAAACCTAGGGAAAACTAATAGGCCTACAACATTCATCTACCACACTAAGTTGCAAAGTTATTGCAGTTTAATAAAATGGCTTCTGCGTAGTTTTAGAACGAATATTTTGTTGTAAAATAACGAATATGTTTAAACACTAACTAGTCCTACTGTTTACCTCGAAAGAAAAAATAAAATTGATAGAAACACTTCTCAGTTTTTTTTGCAATTTTTTGCAACATCATTTTGACACCGACAGTAGGGTGTTTGGCAGGGGGTAATCAATCGCAAGCATGCAGCATGCAATAGTAATCCCACATGCACACCACACGGACCAAAAAACGTTACGAATACTAACAAGTTACTCTGCCATATCCATGCGAAGGCAAAAATTGCCAACTACTCATTAAAGAAATCTGCCCATGTAGCTAGAACGCACAGAACATGCTATGATAAATACTAGGAAAATTCAGAAACATACATTAAGGAATATATATAAGTCAATAGGCTACACTACAAGTCAACTAACCTATTAGTAAGTTATGATGCTGTCTTTATAGTCTCTTATATCGACCATGCAAAGGCAAAACATCGCAACTACTCATGGAGACAATGTGTCAATATAGCTAGAACACACTCTACATGCTGTTAGAAATACTTGGAAAAATTTTTAACATGCAATAAGGTTAGTTAACTACAATACAAGTCTTCTTATCTATTTGTGAGTTCTAACGCTGCCGTATTAGTCTCTTATTGATCGCGTAAAAAAAAGACGTGCTGAATCTGTCTGTTCTACAGTCCGAGTTAACGAGTCCTTAGGGCCACTCCTCTACTCTCCTACATCTACTCTACACGCATTGAAAATTTCAAGTTTTATAAAATTACCATCAGGCCACCCGGCGTTTCTCGATAAGGATAGTGCCCATAGATGTGGGAAGCTTGGAACTTGGAATTCATGATCAAATGGCTGGATATTCACATTTTTTCTTTGAGCTTGTCAAGAGGTGTGCCTACCCGGCAGGATGTTCCACCATAGAAGTTGTATGACGAGACGTAAATAACGGTAATCAAAATATGACGCAAAGGACGCAATCGAAAGTAGCACTGGGGGGTTTGGTAGCAGAGATTCATCTATGCACGATGTTTGGTCGAAGTTCGTCCGGCCGTATGGAATCGCATTGCGGACAAACAAACAGACATCCTCTTTTATATGTAATATCATAGAGTAAGTATATATACTTACTCTAGAGTAATATACATAGATAAGTTTGAAATTAAATTTAAATAAAAATAAATGAAACGACCAACGCGTCTCCAAATGAGAACGGTCGAGCAAGAGTGAGGCGATTCATCAACGATTTTAATGTGGCCTTTCGTTATGCATGTATGTATGTATGTACGTTACCACTCTGAGCACTCAGCTCAGTAGCTCACACTTTATACGGCAGAAAATTCATCTCGTTTGCAATCTAATCTTGAGCTGAGTGCTCTGGACTCGATTTCATCGCAATCCGAGTCCGGAGAGCGACGCATTCTCTTCATGAATGCATGCGGGCGAGAGCGGGGTCGTCACAAAAGCTCGCCAGAGCTCGCTCCCTCAAAAGCACTCGAGTAAGTACGGTGGCAGAACGTAGTGGGCAGTGCGGTGAGATAGGCCGATATTTTCAAGAGACCGCGGAAAATGTACAGTGCTCTTCAAGTGCTCCACGTATAACTACGAGTCTTGACGGATATGGTAGACGGGTTGACGCGGTAGATACTCGCTTGCGTCGGATTTGCGTGAATACTCGATGAGATTCGTTGCTCCCTTGTCGTCCTAGTCTCCCGGAGATTATTTATTTATACCGTCGCGTAGTGACGACGGTGAATACACAGTTAAATTTGACGCACTTGAAAAAAGAAAATATAACAAAAAATATATGCATAATGATAAGAAATACTTCTTGCGAAGACGAATTATAAAATGAATTAATTATAGTGGAAAAAAGACAAAAAAATAGAAAGTTGCAAAAAAGACTTGAATAACATATTTCATTATTGATGCTTGCACGAAATTGTCATAAAATTGTATTTATGATCAATTTTTTAAAAAGATTAAAAAAAATAAGAAAAATATTTACAAAATGATAAAAATGCTACTTGAAATGGAGAATAAGATAACTAAATTCGAGTGGAAAAAAGACTGAATAATAAAAAAATGGCAAAAATGCGTATTTTTTATTATTAATTTTTTATATGAAACTTTCAAAAAATATTTTTCCGATCAATATTTTAAATGTTAGTAGGTACGTTTCTGGTAATACGAACAATACTACTCACACAACACAAACAAATTCGATCATTAATTATTGTGTTGTAAACTCATTATTTTCTCAATATTTTATTTTCAAGTGTTATTAACTTCTTCTGGGTATGTTTTGTTAGGGCCCACACCTCTACCCCATACAAGAGAACTGGCTTTAATTAACTGTAACTGGCTGGCTGTAATTACAATTTTTTTTAGTATTATCATAGCATGATTTCGGGCATTGGATGTTTGATTGTAACGTTTGTGTTTTGAAAACGGGGATCGCTGCGCTTGCATATATTTTTCCTCGTGCTTCGAGGTCTGTAATCGATTTCCGCGTTCTCACTCCGAAAAACTTCCTTCCGCGCCAGGAATGGAAAAACCGAAATCTAACGGAAGGTGGCCACGCAATACGGTTGCAGCTCTGTGAAAGGAAAAAAAAACAGAAGACTATTATCGAGCGCTTATTTCGCCCACAAAATGTCTTCCGTCTCCCACGTTTCGTGTGTATCGCGCGCATTGATGTGATCATAAAAAAATACTCCCCCTACATGCTAATCTCAAGGGCAAATCGACGATTTTCAGAAGGGATCTTATCCCAGGAAAATATAAGGAAAGTTTATTTTAGGACGAATCGCGTTTTGCCATTCAGACGTCAAATTTAATGTAATTTCTCCACGAGTTTATTTCAGTTCATTTATAGGATATTTATTATTGTAAATATTATTTACATTATTTTCGATAATTGGTTTGATAGGTATACCGGAATGAGTTGTTTTATTGTTTTTTATTGCTGTAGCTGTGAAATATTTTGTTCGTATTACCGGCAAGTACTTCCAAAAAAATGTGCACCTTTCATATACTAATTAGTGTCATGGGTTTTATAAAGTATGTGTTGTTAAACTAATGCTAAGACTGCTATACATATGATGGTATTATTTTTTATGTTTTTTAAAAATGATATGAACAATGAAAGTTTCATTTTTTTCTTGTTTTTGGTAGTTGGTAACCAGTAGCTTATATCCAGTTTTCATGTAGAGTGTTTTTTTTCTGTAGTTTTTTTAGCTCTTTTGCACAGTATGTATTCACACACAATGTATTAATTGTAGTCATTTAATGTTATTTACTATTCCGCAATGTAGCAATAGTTGCTTAGTAATTTGTTTATTTGTTCGGTATTGACAGCCAAAATTCCGTATTAATCTTACATTGTTAGTTTCCTTTAACACTAAGGACCGAGGATTCTAATTGTCCCCTCAGGTAATTATCTCGAGATTTTATTAAATAGAAAATCAAATAAACAGAACATCAATTAATTCTTAACTTTTGTATTCTTGCATTGAAACAATTAATAGTGCCATAATTTTCTCTTGAGCTTGTTGATGTGCTGTCGATTTGATAGAAAATCCTTCTCAGTGAGAAATAATGCTTTTCCTATTCGAAGGATAAAAAACGCAGTAGATGATATTGTTTAAGAATAATAGAACTGTTTAAAACATTTGTTAATGTTAGTGAAAGAAAAATTACCTGCTGGAATTAGATTGTTAATCAAATGCTTCATTTTTCTTATTTGACTAAATTTAATGTTGGTATACCAATAGATGAATTAGAGTTGCATAAAATTCGGAACATGCCTTGCACTACAAATAGATCAGGTATTAGTCTGGAAACAAGTAAAATTAATATTTATGTGATAAATACTCTGTAATTTGAGAACTGTAAGCGTCATAAGTTTTCCTTGTCATCTTTGGGACGGGGAACTAAAAAGTGGGACGCATGAATAGATCATAGCGAGGCATCTTATGAAAGAAACAGAAAAAGATTTCTGCCTGCCTTGGAAATGCACTGCAATATACTGCTTGGTTGGGGGCAATAATTAAGGCCAAATTATTGGTGCATTAGCGCTCAGACTTTTAATTACCAGAGTATCATTACCAACTGTTTTTCCAACATTGCATAACTTCGGTGATCATACGGGAATCTTTCGATTTCGTTTGCTCTTCATCCTTGGTCGTAACTTAAATTAGATGGTTTTAAGTGGGTATCTTAACATGTACGTAATTCAACCTTTGAAGTAAAACCATGAAATAGAAGCAGAACGTTATTATTAATTTCTCTACGAGATGTGTGTCGCATTTCCCCGGACGATGTATTGTGTTGCATTGGCTGTCAGTACCTATCGCCCTCATTTTAGGTTCTGTTGTGTATATTTTCCCGTTGATATGTTTTTATTTGGCTTGTGTTTTTTCCACATCTCATTTGTTTTCTGTTTCACCCGCAGCCACAACGATGCGTTTGCCAACCGGCGATGGGGATCCTTCAGACAGTAAGGAATTATATCGATTGATATCGCGAAACTAAATGCTGCACTTCGCGTTAACACCTGCATGATCGCAATTATGGGTTGCTTTGAGGTGGAGGTTTACTTGATTGCCTGGATTTATTTATATTAACCCTAGATGGAGTAGTTACACCAGTTGAACCTTTCAGGAAATCATCTTTCCGAGAACTCAATAATGATTTAGAAATTATCAATCACACAAAAATACGATAGCCTTAATTAAATGGAATATATACTGTTATTAATGTTTTGGCAGTTGAGGTAGGTGCCTACTTTACTTCTGGAAACCGTTGGTACGGAACTCATTTAGACACTTTCGATTTCAGTTCTGGAAAAAATCTCAATATTTTCGTATTTCTGTACATCGTTCCTGCTTAGATAAAATACATAATTTTAGTTATACTTTTTGAACCAAGGTCTGAGTAAGCTACGCTGTGGCAAACCATTATTTACTTCTATTTTTAATGTTATTTAAAACAACTTTATTGGTAGTATATTTCAGTGGGATAAGGAACTAAGAGTCATTTTCTCGGTTGTAGTTACCGTTGTCGAAGTATCTGTTTCAAAAACTTATTGATTCAACAATTAGCCCAAAAGTTTACTCTATAATGTTATCCCATTATCACATTACAAAATTTAACTTTAGGAAATTATGAGAACCATATTATTCTCACTCCATTATGCGTTGCCCTCTACCTTATTCAAGGGTGTAAAAATATTTTTAAAATGTTAAAATCACATCATTTGAGCAGATTACTCGCCGAATTTTCTTCTTCAAAGATTTTTTATTGAACCCGGTCGAAACAGTGCATAAAACTATGAAGTGGAATTTATTCACTGAGTACCATATCTCTTTGAAAAGTGATTTCACCGGCACTTAGCCAAGACGTCTCTTTTTTTTAATTAAAACTTGGGAGCCTTTTCTTAGTGGCCGTTTAATTTCGCGGGTACAGAATTTCTCGCGTGTATTTTGGCCTCCTACCGTTGGCGCTGCTATCGATGAGGTGTCGAGCGCTGTACACGGTGATCTGTCGAACTTCGTGCGGATTACTAAATACGCGTTCGCATTTCAAAAAACTTCTGACGTTAATTTATAAGCATGTATGTCATTTTAAGGAAAATGATGGGTTTTTAAAATTTTTGTGGGTTCGATAATAAAAATCGTGTCCATGAAATTTCCAAATAATTCTTTTTTCCCTGTGATTCCATCATTCCGTGAGAGTTTATGTAACTTGCATAATTGCTGTAAGATTATGGTTTCTAAGTGAGCTTAATATGTATATTGTTAGATACAGTTTTTTTGCCCAGTTAATTATCTATCTGATTAACAACGTGTCAATAAAAGCTATTTTTTCAGTAATGGCCATTGACTCCGGTTGCATTGGATGCATTTTAATGCCTAATTAATTTTTAGGATTTTTCTGCATATTCGCACATCGATATTAACATTTAACCAAAGATAATACGCATTTTTAATCAATTTCGTCTACCATATTTCGCATTGTTATATTCCATTGTTATTTCGATTTTTTGTGCATCGACAACGCTGCATTCTAATATCTTGATAGAAGTATGAGGCACATCTCTGTATTTGTGTTTATCTGTAATAATTAATTCATTTTTCACGGTAGCTTTTTAAATTATTTTGTCATAATTTTTTTATGAATGCGTTAATTCCGCTCTTCTTTTGTTCATTGGCTTCATTGGTGAACCACGCCAGGCGAACACCTGAACCGACCCAATTTCCGGAAATAATCTCTCCACTTACGTCATGACTTTTTCTGCATCGAGTTTCTTCTTCGTCCTTTGGGAATTTCCGGCCCTCGGAAGCCCTATTATTGCGGAGTTTATTTCATGAATAGCCTTTCTGGTGAAAGGCTTCTTACGCAGGCATTCACTCCAATTTTTCGCCCCCAAAAAGCCCTCGCAAGAGCGAGTTTATCGATAAATTTCGTTCCACTCTGGGGCTTCAGCTTGTCGCCAATAGAAATTACTTGGTCACATTTTTATGATTCAAATGAATACCAAACATGCTTTCCTCACCAGCAGCCACATTCTACATATTTTTATTTCGTAAATGCTTGGGAATTAGCATGTATTTTTAGAAATTTCTTATGAGGAATAGCAGAAAGGTTTTTCGGGTTTTAAACCGGGTAATTTACTCTTCGTCTCCCGACGTTTTGAAGTGCAACCAAATTACGAGATGGAAAACTCGAGAAACCTTTCTGCACTTGATACGCCTGCAGAATCTTAGGTCTTACGTTCCAATAAGCAAAATTGGCAACCTTTGTGAGCGCATTTATTCAATGCAGTCCAAAATCAGCGCAAGGCCAATTTCATAGGACTTATAATTACAAATAAATCGATCAAAATATATGCAGGTACTTTACGCTTTAGAAACCGATCCTTTATTGCAGCTACTGTGATTGCAGCGCCTCCATTAGATTTTGGTGGCATTTTTTTAAAACTCCATATTTAATTTTTATTCCGGAATATTGATCGAAGCACTCTTCAAATCGTGGTAAAAGTGTAACTACATTAAAGTTTCATACAGTTCTCAGCTATCCAGAAAATTTCAGTGCTCTAGTTAATCAGGAAGTGGTCTAAATTTGAGTTGCAAGACTTTTCCCGGAACGAAAAACAAGAAAGCTAGTACAATAAAACGTGGTAACAAATAGAAAAAAAGGTAGACAACAAGGATCAAAATAATATTCAGCAGTATTATCAAATAACAATCGAAGCGTGGTAGTATTTTTAGGGCTGAGAGAGGATTAGAGGGAATGTTACGATAGAGATGTTACAAGATATCCTGTTGACATATCATCGATGGCGTTGTGGGAAAATTATTGCTCCTTGTTATTAAAATTGAATTTATCATGCCCTTGATAAAGTATATTATTGTAATAAAGACAAGCTCTGCTAAGGAATAAATAACATATGTGCAATCTGATCGGGTGAAAAACTCTATTTATATGGTGATATGAATTATGAGTTGAAATTGTATATTTCAGTCAATATGTACAAAAAACCAGGGCGTAAAAAAAACATCGTACAGCGTTTTTAATGAATCACGTATTTTCATCGGCCGTGTTCAGGAAATAATTTCTCGGGGGTTTTATGAGGGAGTGTATTTTGAAGGGTTCTTTTTGAATGGCTAAATTTATCACCTCATGTCCCAAGAAATTCGCGCAGGGTTTGAACCCCTTTGACCTACCCCGCTGGCTACGTCAGTGTGCGGTTGTTAGGCACTAACTTTAATTACTGGGTCATTTGCGAACTTCTTACATTACAGTGGGTACCTACTTTATTTCATTCTGTGTGGTGTACAAGAGCATTATTTCTGTTCGTTTAAAGAGAATTTAATTTTCGATGGATAGAGCGTTTTATCTCTTTTTATTGGACTAGGGACTCCTTTTCCTCCCCACCTTGGAATCTCGCGGGAGTCTGCGACCCGGCGGTAACCGGGAGTTCCGGGGCGGTTGTCATGACAACGGTTTGCCCAGTGACCATTTGAACGTGTCGACGGAGCCGGTTGTATGTTTTTTTTACCGTTTTTTTCTTCGACTGCTGCGTTCGACTGCTATCGAGCTGCTCATGTTTGCGGCGTGGCTATGGGGTGCAGATATGTCGTATGAGAACAAGCTAAGAGTTTGAACTCGTATTTTTAATCGTGACTAGCCTCATTTATGAATACTATTTTAATTTCTTGCAACAATCATAAACAATGAATAGAGGAGTAATTGCCAAGTAAACATTTTATGGTATGCATATTTTCATGGGTTCGGTGAAGCTCGCCAGAGAGAAGATATTGGGTTTAGACATCAGGACTAGAGATGGGAAAGAAAATGTTCGAGAAGTTATTTTTTATTTGATTAAAAAAATATATTTGCCGTATGAGAAACCACCTTAGTGAAATTGATCATTCAAGCCAGAGGTTCCGCAATTATAAATGAAAGTTTTTCATGATGATAGTTCTTACATATTTATTTTTGAAAGTCCGTATTTCAGCCTGAGATCCCTTGATCAGCTGCGAATCATTCTACCCACTTTCTTATCACGTTTCTCGGTGTAAAATATTCATTTAAAATTAATTCTACTTCCGTAGTGCGTTACACGTTTAGAGCAATATCAAAAATATCGGATGAGTTCAGGAGTTAATATCATAGTTGGAAGAGCTACTAAATGGCCAAGGTAAGATTATACCTTACATTTATACCCGAGTGTAGGATTTGCGAATGTATAATCTGGTTGTCATGACAACGGCTCGTTTCCTAAAAGTAAAATTTTTTTTAAATGTGTAAATGTATGTGAACGTTTGTTAAGAGTGGTAAGAATACGTTAGTTAATTTTGAAATTTCTGTGATATTTTTATTTAGATTTTTAAAAAGTTTTTACATATGAGAGAAAACCGTGGTAAAAATTTCAAAGTGTAGTGAAAATTTCAAAGTTGAGTTACAGATATTTTTTTAAGATGTGCCATGAAAATTTTAAGGTCACAGTGTTTGGTTTGAACGAATAGTAAGGCACGAGAAAAACAATTGGTCGAGGGAAAGTAATGCTACCACTTACGATCTCCAAACTGTGGACCGTTTTACACGATGAATGATCATGCGCGTGATTATTCACATGGGCTTTCATCGAGTATACAGTCTTTCGAATGAAAACCCATCAGAGCCGAAGCCCAACTCGTTGCAGCTGGTCGAACTTGTTCATTTGTGCAGGAGTCGAACTTGTTCGTTGACGACCAACGCTTGAAGTTTTTTTTTGTTCTCTTGAGACTCATTCCTGCGTGTAGCACGGCTGAAGACTGGAGTGGGGAGAAGCCACACTTTTGAGGGTAATGAAAACTTGTCACTGAATCGGTGTCCGGAGTGTCATAAAGTTTTTCCGCCAATTGAACACAGTATTGAACAGTCGCCCACCAAATTGCTGTTCGATATTCCCGTTTTCTTAGAGTTTTCATTTGCATGAGCCCTGAAATCTAACTACTGTGTCCGCGTCATGCTTTCATTTCTTATCGAAAATGTACCGCGACGATGAAGGACATCAGCGCTCCGACTGGTCCTAACACGTATGAGAGCGCTTTTAATCTTTATTTCTGTTTTGACTTGTACTCAATTGGAGACATGCGATTAAAATGGGGTGCATGTGTCTTGAGTCAAATTCTCAGAAAATTTAAGTAATTTATAAAAAATTAAGTCTAGACCTACATTTATTCAAATTTTTCTTTTTTTCCATCTCGTCAACATTTACATTTTCTGGTAGTGTTTTAAGTATCAGTTGGCTGTCATGACTGCATTTCAGGTACTCGTTTTCATTTTTTTTCTTTTTTTTCCCATCTCTTAAACATTTCTTTCTGAGTTATAAGTTTCACTTAGTTACTTTGACGGCATTGTACTTGTTTTAATTTTTTCCTTTTTTCCATCTCTTTAACATTTACATTTTCTAGTAGAGTGATAGGTATCCCTTGGTTTCCATGACTGCATTGTTCTTGTTTTCATTTTTTTCCATCTTTTTAGCAATCAGCATTTTCTAGCAGTGTTACAAGTTTCACTTGGTTGTCATGAATGGATTGTCTGGTGATGCCATAATTTAATTCCTGCAGCGGGATCTATGGCTCTCTGGAGACTCGGAGACTACGCACTTGACACAGATTGCTTGAGCAATCTTTCAGAGGGACACGCAAGACATCCTAGTGGAACCTCACTACAATTCCATGTCTGGCAGAAGCGATAAAGTTAGATAGATATTGAGCCGAGGTGTGGGAATTCGTTTTCCCCCTGAGCAATTTAGGACGATGGCTTGCGGGTTATTATATAGGTGTGGAAAATTTTCCCGCGCTTTTTAAATGAAAAATTGGAACGCAAGGAGTTATTTACCTTCTTCCCACGTAAAACTGGTATGGTATAGTATTTAGCGGAGGCGACCGACAGCTGAGGATTTGCGCCTCGAGGAAGGGTGGAGAGAGACTCGGCGTTCGGCATCAGCCTGCTCTTAACGAAAGGCGCCAAGGGGATCACGGCTTGACGTCCCATCCGACGGACGGAGTGTTGCGCTTGAAATGTCCTCCACACAAAACTCAAGCAGGGATCGAGCAGTCTCTGAAAATACTTTGCCACCGCCGGGATTTGAACCCGACACCGCAGGGTGGGAAGCCAACACTCTAGCCACCACACCAACCCGATCCCTTACGTAAAAATCCAACATCCCCTATGGAGGAAGTGAAATTTACGGAAAATATCTGCAGAGGAAAAAAACAATGGGTTAATCCATTTTATTAACTGAAAATTTACTTTCATTTTTTGCTTCGCAGTCATCGTCATTTTACGATCCAATAGTACACGTATATCCTGCGTCGAAGCTTAGGAAGATATAAACCTTCCCCAACCCGTTCATTTTTAGTGAGGGAGTTTATTAGAGTTGAGTTAATGGTCGAGGCGAATGATTTTTTTCTCTGTTGATTTTTCGCACGGTTCAGTAGCCTCTAATATTTTTTCTTTTAACTGACATTTTTTGCTATTTATGTACCGTTTATTTCCTGTTATTGCGCAGAATTTTACGCCATAATGAATAATGGATATAGTGCTTGGCCGTGGTAAATTTAAGGTGTTTTCGATAAAATCTTTTGTGCAGTTAGCGGGTTTAATGTTCTCATCCAAACCTTTCTATGCTAAAACGAGACATATTTTTCCTCGTAATTTATCTCTTCAGATTTGAAAGTGTATTTTGCGCAGAAAATTATGCGTTTGCCTCATTTTTCTAAAGAAATAGAACTGAAAAATATTAATCCTTTTAAAAATTGTTGTCATAGTAACCCCTTAGTATCGCCCAAAATGCGTAAAAATAATGTAATAATTACAAGAAATGGGTTAAATGCAACGTTTAAAAATTGCATGCAGAGTATTGATGTTAAATAAGGTCATGTTATTGGAATAAAATAATATTGAAGTAAAAAGTAGTAAAGTAGTATCAATAAATGGTACTTGCATTTCTTAATGCCACTCATTGTAGAATAACACCAAAACTGGAATATTTCGTCATCAACCACGCTTTAGATTAGAGAAAGAAAAGGAAAACAGCTGAGTACGCTCAAGCGCAGAATGTATAGATTATTACGATACAAGTGGCGCTCAACACTTGCAGTCACTCTTAGTTCATGGAAATTATGAAAAATCTTAGGGACTGAAGGGATTAAAAGCCACTATTTTAATGAGAAGTGCTAATTGATCTATAATCTTAGAAATATCACTTTTTTCAGAAGAATGTGGACAATTTGAGAGTAAATCTTTTCAACGAGTGACTTAAAACTTTGCGTTCGCCAATGCCATGTAATATTATTTGTATATTTTATTTTTTCATTCAGTCGGGTGAGTGGTTCCCATCGGAAAAAAATCGTATCAAATCGTAATAAAACTAGTTTAATATAAAGTAAACTCCGTTTTCTTCTAAACAAATTTGCAGTGAGATCACACGTAGTGTGTGTGGGAGTAGGCAAACGATATAACGTACCAAAATTATTTCACAAAATTAACAATAACTCGGGTAAAAATGATGGTTGATTATTGATATTTCGGTGTAGCATTGACAAAAGCGTAGTCTGCCGCTGTTAATGAATTGAAGTTCGTTTGCTTATATTTTCCAGTTAAATAAGGGCTCTTACTCCATTATCGCGCTGATGAGGAACTTGTATGTAGTCGCAACGAGTTTCCCTTCTCGGATTATAAATATAATTTTTCAAATTAAATATGTTTTTTTGAAGCATTGAGGTCATCGCACTGCTTCAATAATTCGTATTTCTCATTCAAATCCCTCATTATCATTGTTCAAATAAATTAGACGCATTCAATAACGCGAAGAGGACGTCCAACTCAAATTAAATGATTTAATGCGCTTAGACCGCTGGTGTACCGGATGTTTCAAAATGAATAGCGGTGTTTTAACTCTTTACTATATGTATTACACTCGACTTACATTTATAAATGACACATCAATTGAAAAGAGCTTCTCAAATAGTTTTGTTTGTTGACAACAATGCGTATGTGCACCCAATGTTTTCGCCGCCATCATTAGCAAAGATGGCGACTAGTGAACAGAGAGCTTTTTGTCTTTTACATGTAACTGCAGTTTTACAAAGACTCTGTAACTGTTGGGCTACTTGCGTTTCGTTTTAAGTTCAGCTGTGATCCTCCAGGTGATACTAACGTCCATGCCTCCACTTCCAGCTGACCTTTCTGAATTAAGAAACAGGATTGAAGCAGCTGTTGCAACAATTAATCTAGAGACGATGAACAACGTTCGGGAAGAACTTGTACATATCGTCTTGCCGTGTGCCGTGTGACGAATGGTGTTCACATTGAACAATTTTAAGCTTTTATGTAAAACTGTTTGAGCTGCTGTTGCATATGATGTGCGATTTATTGCTGTGTTTAGTGAAATAAATATTAGAAAGCGTTAAAACCCCGCTATTAATTTTGAAACACCCGTTGGATATTGTTCACAAATATTTCATCGTGAATTTGCCATTCCCCCACGCTAGTTATGGGGCTAACCAGAAATGGCCATTACGGGCTCACACGCTGCTTGCTTAGCTGACGAGCAATTTATAATCCGTCGATCATCCGAATTGGAAACGTATCCATTTGCCTCCGACGTCACAAGTGATTGCCACCCATGGGCGTTTTGTGTGGGTAGAAATATGCCTCGTAAAAAGGGAAGAAGATTACGTGAAAGGAAGAATGTTGGGTAAACGAGGGAATGGTAGTAATAGGCAATAGAGTTCACCAATAAAATGGAGATTGATGTGAATCAAGTACATTTGGGCGTATTAATGTCATGGTTAAGGGGTACGAATTTTTATATTAGTGGTGAAAAATTGTAATAGGCTCAGTCGATTTATATATAAAGTTTGATCAATATGCTTTAATGCCTCCTACTTCCTCCATAAATCGAGATATGTTCAGAAAATAGCGGCAACTAAATTTTGAAATTTCTCGCTAGTGTGGATATTACGATTGTCAATTTTTATACATTATGTCAGTATATATGCCCCTGATGCATAATAAAATCTTCAGCTGTATTTATTGTTTACTTTGTCTTTGGCAGTTGCTAAGGTTTGAGGTGTTTATCTATATGGATATTACGTATTATACGTATATTATTATGTATAGCCCATCGATTTTCGGCATACACTTCATTGCTTGTTCGTGAATATTTGGCCAAAAATAATACTGTAACGATGCTTCAGCCTCCATATTCGCCAAACATGGCTCTGTACACCAACACTATAGCTAACACACCAAACCGATCCCGGTAAAATACGATTGGTAACATTTTGAAGATGAAAATCCTCGTTATATTATGTAGTTTTCAAAATAGTACCATGTTAATAATGTTTGCCTCCGTGGACTAATAGCTAGAGAAATCCACAGAGAAAAAATCATTCGCCTTGACCGGGATTCGAACCCGGATCCCTCGATTTCCGGCCGAGTGCTTTAGCCAGTTAAGCTACCGAGGCGTCATTCTTCCCTGTGGAAATTTGTGGACTATACCGGACAAGGTGGTATGGACTGCTGAGCATATTATGCGACGAGCAGTCCAAATCGTGCGCACGGCGCCACAGCCGGAGAGTAAAGTCCGAACTTTGAACACATATAGGTGTTCTCTCTTTGACGAATTTTAAGTATACCGGGACTAGCCACGGTGATAACTTTTACGGGAGTCACCCGCAATGCACAATTGTGCGAAAAATCCACAGAGAAAAAATCATTCGCCTTGACCGGGATTCGAACCCGGATCCCTCGATTTCCGGCCGAGTGCTTTAGCCAGTTAAGCTACCGAGGCGTCATTCTTCCCTGTGGAAATTTGTGGACTATACCGGACAAGGTGGTATGGACTGCTGAGCATATTATGCGACGAGCAGTCCAAATCGTGCGCACGGCGCCACAGCCGGAGAGTAAAGTCCGAACTTTGAACACATATAGGTGTTCTCTCTTTGACGAATTTTAAGTATACCGGGACTAGCCACGGTGATAACTTTTACGGGAGTCACCCGCAATGCACAATTGTGCGAAAAATCCACAGAGAAAAAATCATTCGCCTTGACCGGGATTCGAACCCGGATCCCTCGATTTCCGGCCGAGTGCTTTAGCCAGTTAAGCTACCGAGGCGTCATTCTTCCCTGTGGAAATTTGTGACTGCTCGTCGCATAATATGCTCAGCAGTCCATACCACCTTGTCCGGTATAGTCCACAAATTTCCACAGGGAAGAATGACGCCTCGGTAGCTTAACTGGCTAAAGCACTCGGCCGGAAATCGAGGGATCCGGGTTCGAATCCCGGTCAAGGCGAATGATTTTTTCTCTGTGGATTTTTCGCACAATTGTGCATTGCGGGTGACTCCCGTAAAAGTTATCACCGTGGCTAGTCCCGGTATACTTAAAATTCGTCAAAGAGAGAACACCTATATGTGTTCAAAGTTCGGACTTTACTCTCCGGCTGTGGCGCCGTGCGCACGATTTGGACTGCTCGTCGCATAATATGCTCAGCAGTCCATACCACCTTGTCCGGTATAGTCCACAAATTTCCACAGGGAAGAATGACGCCTCGGTAGCTTAACTGGCTAAAGCACTCGGCCGGAAATCGAGGGATCCGGGTTCGAATCCCGGTCAAGGCGAATGATTTTTTCTCTGTGGATTTTTCGCACAATTGTGCATTGCGGGTGACTCCCGTAAAAGTTATCACCGTGGCTAGTCCCGGTATACTTAAAATTCGTCAAAGAGAGAACACCTATATGTGTTCAAAGTTCGGACTTTACTCTCCGGCTGTGGCGCCGTGCGCACGATTTGGACTGCTCGTCGCATAATATGCTCAGCAGTCCATACCACCTTGTCCGGTATAGTCCACAAATTTCCACAGGGAAGAATGACGCCTCGGTAGCTTAACTGGCTAAAGCACTCGGCCGGAAATCGAGGGATCCGGGTTCGAATCCCGGTCAAGGCGAATGATTTTTTCTCTGTGGATTTTTCGCACAATTGTGCATTGCGGGTGACTCCCGTAAAAGTTATCACCGTGGCTAGTCCCGGTATACTTAAAATTCGTCAAAGAGAGAACACCTATATGTGTTCAAAGTTCGGACTTTACTCTCCGGCTGTGGCGCCGTGCGCACGATTTGGACTGCTCGTCGTATAATATGCTCAGCAGTCCATACCACCTTGTCCGGTATAGTCCACAAATTTCCACAGGGAAGAATGACGCCTCGGTAGCTTAACTGGCTAAAGCACTCGGCCGGAAATCGAGGGATCCGGGTTCGAATCCCGGTCAAGGCGAATGATTTTTTCTCTGTGGATTTTTCGCACAATTGTGCATTGCGGGTGACTCCCGTAAAAGTTATCACCGTGGCTAGTCCCGGTATACTTAAAATTCGCTAGAGAAATCCCCTAAAATATTTATCAGATCACTGTTTTATCATCATACTCGCGTGAACCGTTGGATCAGAATGCACCTTCTCTTGCCTTGGTTTTGAACTCACGATAAACAGCGATTATATGTACACATGAACACAATCCCTCGATAACTCCTCTGTGCATCGGTTCCCTGGTAAAAGGTTAATAAAGAAAAATCCGTCCATTAATATCCTTCCGCTTACTACCCCGGAGAGGCATTTAAACTCCACAGCGCCATGGCGATTCTGCGTCTGCTTAGCGTTTGTGGGTGTCTAAACGGAAATATAAAGAAAAAAACACTAGCGACTGGCGTGCGTGGAAAATATAAGCGTTGGATACGAATGGTAAAAGGCTCTCTTATCCCTCGGTAACTTTCCGTGGTTTCACCAAAGCGAACTCATTGTTGTGTTTGTGATGTTTGCCATAGGGAAATGTTTCCTCGGATGGGGAGGTAGAGAGAAAGATAGATGAAAAAAAACAGCTGAATCCGCCACTGCGCATATATAAGAGAGTTCAAGTTGCGGTATGGGATGGAGTAGAAAAATATACGGTTCTCCAGAATCTCCGTCATGATGCTCTTTAATGTCAATATATCGGCTGCATTTTGCAGTCGCTTCACGGTGGCTTTCGTGAGTGGTTTAACCGATTTCAGCATCAATAAAAGTAAAGTAGGAGAAGGGAAGTTTTAGAGTGGAGGAAAAAAATTTGCAAGAGAACATTTTTTCGCATTTTTTTTCATTTATATGCTCGCACGGAGGGATAACAAAAAAATAAAATTTAAAGGATAAAAATAACAAAGACATTACCGGAGCGTGACAATTGAATTTAAACATTTTTTCCCAATCGTCATGACACTTGGATTGTTAAAATTTATCTGCCTAGTATTATTTTGGGTAAACTTAGGCGAACTCCAAAGAATAGGATTAAAATAGAAATAGAAAATGAAATTTATTATTCTGGGATAAGTGTCTCCCTTAGGAATATATATATATATACATATAATATTTTAGATAAAATTTTAGATAAAATTTTAGATAAAATTATAGAAAAAAAGATTTTAGATACGGTCAAAATAGCCAAAAATATTACAATATGAAGTTTTACATGAAACATCGATGTTACAAAATGAGACATAATATTTGACAGAATATAATTTTTTTAAATATTTATCAGCAAGGTTAACGTATGATTACTTATGAAATCCATCTAATTTTGTTTACTGTGGCACAATATTCAGATAACGTCTATTATTCAATTCACATGTAGCAATATTTATTTTAATTAATTTTTTTATTGACTTAAATTATTAGATTTTTTTACATCGTCTGACAATTGATTCCATGCTTCCAGTTAACAATTATTAACTGGATCTCGGATTAATTGTCAAAAGAAGAAATTGATTAAAGCAATCGTTTTTGAAAATATTTTTGATGCATTAAATAAAAGCCTATATTCCGGACCTTAAGGGGGTCTAAATGAAATAACACTAATTTTCCGACATTTTAATCCTCCCTAAGTAGAGGAGTGCTCATACTAAGTTTCATGCATAAAAATTATTGCGGTCACTCAATCGATAGCCAGTCAATATAAATGCGTTTATGCCATATCGCATGACAAGGAAACACATTCGACTGGACATTAATTTTAATTCGCATTAATTGCCATGATAAAAAAATTACCTGTTCCTGGGATCTAACCACCAAACATTGCTATCCCGGACTCTTATGGGCCAAAATCTTGAGTGATAAGATGGTTGATTTAATTGATTACCTACCTTTATGATTTGTCATCATTTAGTTACCCCTACCTATTGTTCTAATACGTGCATAGGAAATTTAATCCTGTAACGAGTGACTCTCTTTTCTTATTTCAATCGCACATAAATAATTAATTGATTGATCCTCTCATTATTTTTAAATTTCATGGCCATGTTTAAAGTCTTGGTTTCCATCTTTTCTGGATGCTATATGCTCCTAAACGACGGAATGACTTTTTACGATCTTCAAATTTTTTATTTCTGCTGTGATAAAGCGATTGATTTAAGTGATTGCCTACCTTCATGATTTGTCATTATTTACTGACCTTACCTCAACTTTCGTGTCTGGGAAATTTAATAGAGTTGTGTCCTATTTTTTTTATTACCCAAATTGAAAGATTATTACACCTGGAGTACGTATTTCACGCTTTTAGATTTTTTATCAATACCTTACCAAAAGAAGGAAACTTTCCGACCATAAGCAGTTTTAATAGGTGATTATTAAGACATGTTTCCCTGAGCTCTGTGCCTCTTGCATGCATTGGTAATCTCATCCGATGTATAACTCCTATCCACTCGTATAGAAACTAGGTCCCTGTGACGTCACGTGGAGTTGCATCGCATGGGCGCCAATCTGGACTTTTTCAAATGCGGTAAAAATTGACCATTGCCATTCGTCTAAACAGGGATTTGTAAAACCAAATAACTTGTATATTATGAATAAACTAATGGTGGGTAACGAATCGCAATCAATGCCTTAGGTTTTCTTTGATGAAGGAAACTACCCTATTCTGTAGTGAATAATTCTCTCGATCGATCACATAAACTTCACCACCGTTACCGCGGATTGAAATATTGCACGTTCATTTTAATATTCGCGGGACAAATAAATCACGTATTTGAGTGTGCAGTAGAACCCTCATGTTTTTGCGAACGGCCGCATTTTCGTGCTGTTGGCCTCTCTATGACCCCTTCAAGAGTTGAATCTCTGGAAGGGGAATAGCTGGGTCACGCACGAAATGAGGTCACACCACGGAGGAGAGCACCACGAAGTAAGAGGGGAAAACGAACCGATTCCTTGGCCAAAAAAAAGAGGATTAATTTATGCGCTTCCTGCCTGCAATGCACGGAAAATGGGTCACGGGGCGATTCACTCATAACGATCATGGACTCCCGTTCATTTCACGGATGCACGCGTAAAGTGTCAAGTCCAGACCATTCTCCGGAATTGGCTTATATACCTATATCCGATAATCCTCATAATATTACAAACTTTGAGAGCGGAGAGAAACAATGAGTTTTAACTTCCAAAGCACGGGACCCAACCCAACTCCAGAAGAGCTGAAAATGTATATATATACATCCGTATATTCATGTATGTACATATATCCGTACATACGTATATTTACATACTGTCTAAGTTATAAATTATACTTTTGTGTTATTAGTATTGAATATTTTTGTATAAATATCTACTACTTGTTAGCCTAACAATAATCTCCATAATGCCTTATTTTTGTCAAAATGCCTTTTAGTAAGAGTAGAAAATTTTCAATTTTTTGCTCTCATGTGTTTTTCCTAGAGCATAATAAAAATATTATATCCTATTCTACATTTTTCATGTTAATTAGAAGAAACATTGGGTTATAATGGGTAAAATAAATGATTGATCGTCTCATTATTTTTTAAATTTTATGTCCATGTTTGAAGTCTTGGTTTGTATCTTCCCTGGCTACTAAATGAATGCTCCTGGACGGGAGAGTAACGGCGAATGTAAGTAGAAAATGGATAGATGCTATAAGTATAGGGTGGATCTGCTTAGGAAGATGCTTGGGGACCTTAATGCTGTGTGGGATGTTGAATAATTGAGAAGGAGTCAGGAAGAGAACAGTATTTATGGATAACATTAAGGAAGGTGGGCAGTTACCACGCTTCAGCTAAAGAGAGAATCATTGAATGAATTCTTCTGTTAATGAATGCCATTATCGAAGGACCAGCTATCACGTGGATGGTTGGTATGCGATTATGTACTCGTATACTTAGGGGCGTCCATTAATTACAAAAGGTGATTTTGGCTAGTTTTGGACCCCCTCTCCCCTCTTATTGTTAGTGAGATATCGTGAAATTTGGCTGGACTCCCTACCTTCAATCTCACGTGAGATTGTTCAAAATTCGTATTTTCAGTGTAAATAAATAAATATATGCTTCATTGCCTTGGATTTATTTTTTTATTTATTTTTTAAATTTAACAATTTCTTTATTTTTATTTAACATTATATTATATTTTGCCGGCCTCGGTGGCGGCGGGGTTGGTGTCCTCGCCTGCCAAGCTGAAGGTCGCGGGTTCAAGTCCCGCCAGGGTGGATCTAGGACATGGATGTCAGTTATCGTCGATCGTAGTTATGTTCTATATCACCGATGTAAAGGAAATTTGCGCTATTTTCGGGGTTAAATAAATAATAAATTAAGTTAAGAAAATAAATTAATAAATATTAGTTAAGACTAGTATTTAAGATTGAGATCGCAATTTTACACTGTTTCTGGGGTATCGCGTATTTTGATTAATCTTCAAAAATTGAACTCTAAATTGTATGCTATTCCATATTGCGAGTGATATTAGGTTCTAGTAATGTAACATAAAATTAAAAACCTTCAGTAGCATTATCATGGAAGGAAATAAAAAAAATTGGTGTTGGAAGAGTATGGAATCGCAAAATATTCAACAGTTAAACACTGAATATGCTGTTTAAAAAATATTTGCCAAAGGGAAGAATTAAAAAAGTAATTCTGTGTAGTTGTCAATGTCTTAAGATGGAGTTCCTTTGTATCTTACGCAGACGAAGCAAATTGAGGAAGCTGCAGTCTTTCATGAGTTTTTTTTTCCGGAGTGCCTCTGTGCCCGTTGTGTTTTCTTTGTCTTCATCAAGCTACTTTTCCGGAATTTTAATATTGCATGTCGACATTTCTCCCGGCGATGTAATTACTCTTCCTCCTACGCAGTTAATAATTCACGTGTCAGGTTCCTCACGCCTACGATTCGTGCTCCGCGTGTTGTGTGTCCTTCTGTGCTGTTTAGAAAATGGACGAGGCTTTGTGAAGCTACCTGGGCGACATACGTCACCTTTTTTTTCTTTTGTGATGTCAGGTCTATTGCGAGACTACATTGTTTGCCCCGTGCATTTATTTAATGCACCAAAATACTACCCTATAAAAGCCGCGTAAATAGTGGGAGAAATACATATGGTTTCCCAGCGAGATGGAAAAAACGCACCCCGAAAAAGTACTCGAAGCCCTTAGGTTAAAAGCGTATTGTTCTACCGACTGAGTTGTCCGGACAATCAGTTTGTAATGATATGATCTGTTCTTTCTTACTGTGACAATATTTAGTGGCGTAAATTCGTCGATTCTTTTCTTGCTGAATAATTCTATTAAATTTTTTTTATACGCTGAGGTCATGCATAACTTCAGAAACGCCAACGCGCCCGTGCAACATCTTCGAGTTCTAAAATGTATACGAGCTGAAGAGCTGAGCGGGTTAAAAATTTTGTTTATTTTTTCAGTTATATTTCTCATTGGCGGGATTGAATTTCTGTTGTCTCGTGAAAATTAATTCCAATGTAATTTCCTTCGCAATGGTAAAATTATTTCTTCAAGTATTACTATCCCTTTTTTTAATAAAATTTATCACAATATTTTTTAACATTCAAGAAAATAGGAAAGACTTTCTGATAATGAGGACAATCTAATATTTTAAAAATCCCTTTTAACGATGCGCTACGCTTTATGTTGATCTCAGCCAGCATCATACTGTGTGCCTACTCAAAAGTTGGTATAATAATTTCGTGGCAGTAGCCATTCCTAAAAAGGGCTTCGTTTTGAGTCTGTGTGGGCCGTGGTATGAGGTCATCGGAGGGTGCAGTATGAACTGCCGCCGCCCACCGTCGCCAGGGGTAACGGGGTGAGGTGGGCGGGGGTAGCGGGGTAGGCGGCGCGTCGTGCATGCGGTCCCCTCAATCCATATCCACTTGCAGCGGCGGCCGCTGCATGGGAAAGGCACGCAAACGCGTGGATCTCAGCGTTTTGCTACAGGCGAATAATCACGCTTCCGTGGAGTAACGCCCCTTGTGTGGCCAAATAACGTGGATCAAAGAATAGAGCAGAGAACATTTTTTCACCTATAAGACACGGTCTCAGGCGTTACTTTGTGGAATTGCTTCATTATAGAATAAAATAAAATTACTTTGTTTTATTCCACACTTTATTTTAAATAGCACGACCCGGGTTTCGGCATCTAATGCTATCATCAGGTGATAGCATTAGATGCTGAAATTAGTGCTAGTGAAACCTGGGTCGTGCTATTTAAAATAAAGTGTGGAATAAAACAAAGTAATTTTATTTTATTCATTATTTAACCTTTCACAAAAGAGGAAAGCATTTCTGATAATGAGGGCAATCTTGACGAAACAACAGAAATTCAATCCCGCCAATAATAAATAAAGAATAAAATAAAGTGGAGACATGAAAATATGTATGTTAAAATACTCGTAGTACTACTTGGTTCTTCACCTGTTATTTTACACCCAAACTTTGTCGTGGAGGTCTTCACTTTTTTTGTTAATTAAAAATAAACGTGTCGCAAAACTTTTGTAATTTTGTTTTTCATTTTCAAGGCAAACTAAATTTTTTCTGGATATCACAAAATTACTTATACCACTTCTTTTTTTACAGAGCGCGACCCGGGTTTCAATGAATTATCATCATAAAAAAGAAGTGGTATAAGTTATTGTGTTATGTCCAAGAAAACTTATAATGGAATACCACAAAGTTAATCAAGAGTGAATTTCAAACTAAAATTGTTTTCATCACCACGTACTTGAATTTAGTGGTATAAACAGTGTGCAAAATCATAGGCGTGCCTTACTATAATGCACAGTGCATAAATAATTTTAAAAAGTAATTTCTCCAGTAGGTAACTTTACCGAAAAGAACTTAGAAATTTTACGAAAGTTCGCAAACGCATCATTCCACCTTTTTCTTTTTTTTCGTCGTTACTTAAATGAAAATGAATGGTACCTACCTCTTTGTAGTGGCGTAGCCAGGATTTTGAAATGGTTTATCGGAGATTTCGGTGTGTATGGAAAACACCCCAGGCCAAAGGGGCGTTTTTGGCGCCTCTTTAAAAGGCTGAAGGGGAGGGTTGTAACCCCGAACCCCCCCCCCCCCCCGTGGCTATGCAACTGCCTCTCGGCCGCCTTCTCATTATACCATTAAAATTCGTACTTTATCACACTTTCTTTCGAAATGACCCATTATTTTCTTGTGGCAACAGAACGTGGCATCTTTTTATCCATCGAACGTGAACGAAAAAAGCTACGCTTCCTTATTCATTTTACGTGGAGGCAATTGGTTCTAACATCGAGGGGCACCATTGTCGTCACGCTGCTAATATTTTCACTCGGAGAGCCCATTAATGAAATGGTTATTGGAAAGTCGTTTCGGATTGCCCATTCAATTGCGTTCCACGTGGCGTGCGACGCTAGCAGTCAGGGTGAGCTCCTCATGGGTCCTCATGAAAAATTTTAAACGTCGGGACCAATATTTTGCCCCATCATTGCAGCTACTGTTCACATGATTTAAGATTTCACTCACTTTAATGCTGAATTACGTCTATTGTCAATAAATGGTTTGGAGTACCTCAAGCGTATATGCTCAAACTCTCATTGCCCTTCCTTTGACTCTGAAAAAAAATCAATTCACCCTAATCCTTTTTTTTATTAGCGTTGCTTAATTCGCCTCTGGCTGGCCTTTTAAGTCCATCAAAATTAAAGCTCCCGAACGTTCGAGAGTTGCATCACTTCAGTCGTGATCTCCCGTGCTTCTGCCCTGGAGATGCGCCGATACTGAACTTGGGTCAACTTTTACTCTATTATAACTGGTTGGAACAAGTGGAGTAAAATTTCCGAACTATAATGCGCGTGCGATCTGGGCGTCGATATTGGAAACTTGCAATTTTCCTATAATATTCGCGCTAAAGAATCACACCATCATTTGTTCCGTCACTCTTAGTGATCACTCAAGCGATCGCTTTTCTGGACCGGAAAAGTGATCGCTCGAGTGATCATTTTTCTGAATCACACGGTCCCTCCCACCGTCGCTGTTCGCATCATTTTCCGATATCACAGCTCGTTGTCATAGGAAAATATACATTAAGTGTTTATGTTTACCTATGTCGTTCCCGCGATTGTCAAACGTTGCGCTGCAATCGCTCCATACTGGCATGCGTTCTGATTGGCTGATACGGGGTTTCTATGACGGTTTCAGCGACGGAAAAAGCGACCAGGCGAGTGATGAAAAAAGGGATGGGAATCCTCATCGTTGGAGTGATCGCGGAAAACAATTGCGAGCGGAGATCATTTCCGAGTGATCACTCTAGTGATCGCTGGAGTGATCACTAGAAAATGACGAAAAAAATGATCGCGTGATTCAGGCTTAAGATATGAAAAAAACTGGTATGATCAAAATTTTTAATCAATACTGTAATTTTACGAAGGGCCGCATCTTAATCAGAGCCGGCCAGCTCAATCGGTAGAGCATGAGACTCTTAATCTCAGGATCGTGGTTCCGAGGCCCACGTGGGGTAAATGTTTTAACGATCTGCTTTCTGGGAGGTGTGGGTAGGTTATCATATTTTGATATGGGATATTTATTAATATGATTTTTTAAATAGAATGATTATTATATGAATTTTCATATAGGATGAATTTTATTCAAATTGGAAGTTATTATTGCTGAATTATGTATGTTGATATTTTTCGCTTGTGCCCCGCGTAATTATTCGGTTATTAATATGATTTTTCATATAGGATGCTTATTATATGAATTTTCATATAGGATGAATTTTATTCAAATTGGAAGTTATTATTGCTAAATGATGTATGCTGATATTTTTTCGCTTATGCCCCGCGTAATTATTCGGTTTTTTGCCCGACGTTTCGTGGCCGTTGCTGGTGACTTTAAACACATTCATTCACACTCAATAAAAAGTCCCTTCGGGCAAAAAACCGAATAGGTACGCGGAGCACACCCGAAATAACACCATCAACAACTATAATGACCGCGAAAGCTTCAACGATGAACGATAAATTTATGTTCAGATGCGTTGCTATGGTGAACGGCGGTGAAATGGAGTTAACAGACTCTGTCACATTCTCTGCATTATTAAATCACATTATTTGCCATGGAATAGACTTCCCCCTGGACCGGAAATCAAATTGCGGGTATTATCGATTTTTTTCAAACTCTTGAACTGCTTCAAATCATCAGTAAAATTAAACGAGCCATATATCGTGGAAAATTAGGCAACTTAACAAGTGTTCGGGAAAAATACATTTTTGATGCTTGCGGCTTTCTGGGGAAAGTATCTTAATACATTTAATTATTGTGACTTGCCCATCATAAAGCGTAGCATAAATAGTTTAAGCAGAGTTTGGTCATAACTTTTCCGAGAAATCAAAATCCCTTTAATGAAATATATGTAATGGAAAATTATTGGATATATTCCAAATACTTTCCATATCATGGTTTTGTTAGGATTGTTGTTTACATGGTATTATTATCTTATTCACATACTTACAACTCATACGCATTTAGAAACTAGTTATTAGAGCTGTTTGCTTAATGACTTTCGGCGTCTAGGTCGTTGCAGTTTTTTATCTATGCTGTTTCACTGTCATGTTGGGAGCATTGAAGGTTGACATATTTTGGAGAAGGTTGTAAAGAGTGTCCTCCATACTGTTATTTGTAAAGATCAAGATGGTTTGATAATGCCCTGCTCTGTGTTTTTCTCATATGTTAATCTGAAGATTTATATAAATGTCGGTGAGTTTACTTTGTGGAAATTTATGGTAACAACCCCTTCTAGCAAATATATATCAGGCTAAGTGCTCGTTTTTCATACAGGTCTTGAAAATGACGATTGTGTAACGTTGGTACCGGTTGTGACAAATAAATGAGTATGGAAAATTTTAAGGCTGTTTCTATCTTGTAGACTCTTCTCTTTGTGTAGACGGTTTACCAGGTCTCTGCTAATTGGAAGAATTTGCCGGTGTATATAGGTTTCAATCACCATCATATGTTACATTCATTATTAAAGAGGACTTAGAGATTATTCCTATAGCCTGTACTTTCCACCCAATGTCCCTTATTTGCCCAAAAATCCTTACCTATACTTGAGACTTGATAGAAACCTAGAAAATAAAACAATTCCCGTGGAAACCATGGATGTCTCATGGATTTTTTTAATTTGTTACCTAGTCTTTAATGCATTCAGAAATATAATAGTGTTTAATTGTTACTTACTGTTGCTTTATTTTTACATATTGATGCTTAATTATTATATTTTGCTGCTTAATTGATACATATTGTTACATACACAATGATAATGTGACATAGATATGAATGAAATTAGCCTTGTAGAGTAGAAGTGATGCATTCCATTAATCCAAATGTTATTTCTACACATCTTTCGGGAGTAGATACGTCCCTATTCACAATGCGATACCGGTTTTCTCGGAATCTCAGAGACACGAACCTAGTCCTTCCGAGGTCGTCTCAGTCTTTTTGGCTTCCCAATGGCTCACGTCAATTACGAGGGAAAGTGTTACGGCGCCGTAATTGGGCCGTAATTACAGGGACGGAGATGTTTTTAAGTTTGCGGCTTTAAAAAGAAAACATATCCTCTCTCATTTTTATGTGTGGCGGAAACGGTGCTTTGGGCTCAAGAATGTTGATGCTGTTTGCTTGACCTTCTTTTAAAATAAATTCTTACATCCGGTACGGTCCAAAGTGCCTATGGTTACAAATGTGCTGCTAATGTCTGGTTCCCGAAGATTGCTGGTAAAAATGTGCTTACACTTAAAGCTGTCGCTTTCCGGCCATATCGGCAAGACAAACAGTATAAATTTTTTCTTACTATCTATAATAATCATAGGTTCTATCCTATTGGCACTATTTTCGTACAAAGTGCTAATGCTATTAATGTCATTTTCAAGGTCGTTGCTTAATTAATACTAATGCTATCAATGCTATTTCCGTGCAAAATGCATTACAAGCAACGAAGATTAATTAAGAAGGCCAGTTTTATCTAGTGATTTTTATGTGAAGTTTTTACATTCATTAGATAGTTTCTGCTCATGTTTTTTATGAACGTGTTAGCGCAGTGATATCACTTTCATCAGTTTTATGATTTTCCATTGCAAAAAGATGAAGGTGGGATTATTTGTCATCTAGTCAATGACACATTTTTTGGAAAATAAATTGAGAGAAGATTTTTTCAACAATTAGAGAGAATATAATTAGCAACTATTCGCTATTCCTTCGTAGATATTCTATATTATTCTATGCCATTGCGCTCTCTCTCACTTTCGATTTAATTCAATTAATAGGAATGCGGTACTCTAATCTCACTCCTCTGGAAGTAACTACCTACTCATTGATATTTTGGTGAAAAATTATTTAAAGAATATAAATTGTTTTAAATGAGCTAAAATTGATAAATTGATTTTTTTAAATCTGATGAATTATCTCACACTTTAACCTTACTTAAGGTGGTAGGTATAACTTGACGATGTTAATCAGGTAACGGCTGAATTAAAAATTTCATCCGAACTTTGTCGTAATTTTAAATCAATCAAATTATGAGTAATTAGGTGCAAATTTTATACTTTTAGCACAAATAGTCTTGAAGATACAGTCTGGTACCATGTAATACCGCTTGGCCCTTAAGGGGTATAAAATCGATATTAAATAAACGTTTCGAATTTCACACTAAAATGCCAAAAACGTTAAATAATTTCTTTTTTTCGCGAAGAGAAAGATTCCAAATCTCATCCAAAATTTACTCAAAAATGTCGAATCTTGCTTAAAAGAGCAAACTTTTCTGAAAACGTAATTATAAATGTGGTTAACTGTTTAAAACTCTCAAAATGCCTAACAAATTACGGTAAAAAACAAAATAGGTACGTTTAGTATAGCACTACCAGCTGGTACCATATGGTACCGATAGGCGTTCACGGGTTAAGGGATGGCACAGCAATTGATTTGATTTTACGTTTTGGCTGAATTCTTCGCTTTCTATATGATGATGAGATTACCTGATAGGACTTCTACAATTGGATTACCCAGTTACTCTACGCCTCTGGAATGACGGTTTCACCATATTTTCCGTTGATTATGTTTGCGTGAGATACTCTCGCACTATATTGAATGAAAAGATGCATTCGTCTCAGATGCTCCTGTTCTTTATAGCCAACGCAGCCGAATTTCAACCGTAAAATATCGACTATTTATTTATTCCTCGACTGCTGAGTTGGTTTTTGAAGCAATAACTCTACGAAGCGTCCCATACTCTTCCACGTCGAAGTCACGCAAAAGGCTGTATAAAACGAATGCTACGTTGAGTTGCAATAATACTCTAGGACTTGCATTCCCGGGATCAGATATTGTCAAGGTCGCTACTATTACGCGCACGAACTAAATTTCTCGGCAAAGTGGAGCTCACTCTTGCTATTCAAATATTTAGCCGTCGAAGTGGTTTTCCATGCTATCGACTGTGACGTTTTCATTTAATTGGGTCGATAAGTGCTCTTCATTGTGAACGTGAGAGAAACCACGGGATTTTTATCGTTTATATACGACATGTCGCGTCTCATAGGGTGTTTTTTCATCTTCTCCACCAGGCTTAGTAATTGAAATGAGTCGATACGGGTTTATTCTCGTTTACGGTATAATGTCGTTCAATATTTCATGCCCATATGGTTGTGACTAATGGTATTTCCTACAATTCTCCTTTTAGCCAAAATTTTCCCTTTTCATCGTTAAGGGAGTAATCAAAGAGATACGAATTATTTGGGGATGTGATAAAGAACTCTAGGAATCCTAAGTTAGGAGGATAAAAACTTTACTTTACTGTGGACTAGTTCCGATACACTGTTTCATTTTCAAGGGTAGTACAGTGACATGATTATAAATTCAATATGGTACAATGTATCGAAACTAGTCGACGGTAAAAGTTAATTGATAGGAAGCAAAGATTTTTTTTATTTTCCTAGCTTAAAATGTAATTATGCGAAGTGAAATCCGAAATCGTGCTGTGCACAAAGGAATCCTGACGTCAATGAAGTAGCCAGGAATTTCATTCGGGGGGGTCCAAAACCAGGGGGTTTTGAAAAACAGGGTACTAAGTAGAGGGTTTTAAACTACTTTTAACAATTTTCATAATCTAAAATACTTCGTTTGTCTAAGAAATCTTTTGTAAATTCATGATTTTTTAATATTTTGTTTTCTTTTATGAAGGGAATTAATTGTTTTCATATTTCGGGAGGTTTATATTTCGGGTTTTTTTATTATATATATTATTTTTACATTTTTTAATTTTTTAAATTTTATTATTTTTTTGCCTCTGCCTGACGTTATGTTGTCAGTATTGTTTTCATTTTCATAGAGTTCAAAATATGTTCCACAGTTAGAGTAGTAACCTTCAGAAGAAGAAGAAATATGACCAATAAAGTATGGCCTGAAGATTCTCTCACCGAATGGGAAAACCAATTGACCAAGCACGATTGACTTGGCTTGCTTGGTCAATTATATAAGTGTTTTGTAAGCATCTTTCCAGCGAATATCCGTGTTGCGTCAAAATTAAAGTTAATAGTTTTCCGTTGTGGATGAAAAGGTTGAATTTAATGCATCTGTAAATTATTTGAAAAGTAGGTTTTGCATTTGAATCATAATGTGTGTTCAAAGCCTGGTATATCATGACGTACAATGTTATTTATTCTCTAGTAGACCTTAATTAGCAGGAGAACTAATGAAATGTATTCATCCGTGTCGCGAAGGAGAGCAGAAAATAAATCTTCAAGGATTACACTAATCACTGCTATAAATGGAAACAATAAACAGTAACAGTGGCGTAACTAGGAATATGCTCTGGGGGAGGGGATGAGAGGGGACGGGCGATGGTCGACCTCCCGCTCACCCTTTAAGGAAAATTTTGGAAAAATGACCTGCCTGAAAATACATTTTACATGATTTTAGCACTTAAAATTAGGGTTTCATCAAAAGGTAACGTTAAAATCTACTTTAAGTCAAAACTAGACTATAGTTTTGAATATTATTTTTATTTCATTGAGGCTTTGGGGGGGATCTATCCCCCTCATCCCCACCATTGATTCACCACTGAACAGTCAAAATATGCACATTGATTCCGATAAGAAAAAATTCCCGGGAATCGAACCACGCACCTTTGGCTTCCCGGTAAAATTAGAATGGGAATTAGAGAACCTGTGGAATTAGATGGGTCTCTTCAGAAACCCCGATAGCCCACGGCTGGAATGAGCCTTTGCAAGCCTGAATGTTTCAGTTAATTATTCGGCAAATCTGGAAGTATCGCGATAATTGCTATCAGTATCCAATGAATAGGTATGGAAATGCATGGTAAAATGAAAGCGTCATGCTTAGAAATAATGTCGCGCATATCCACAGTATTGTAAAAAAGACTGACTTGGTATTCAGTTATTGTCTACTAAATCACGTTTATCCACGGCAGTACAGGTCCGTAGTTCGATTCCCGGTCGTGGGAATTTTTCTTTTTCGTTGTAATTAAGATAAAGTGATTCCTTCATCATGACTTCAATTTATATAGTAATTAATTATTTCTTGGAGTGTAGGTGAGTGAAATGAAATGCAAAATGTTTGCCGACGTTTCGATTTTATATAATATCTTCATCACGGCTATGAGTAATGGTTACAATAAATTAATACATGAAGATGTGAACAATTTTCACAAAGGTATTTTTATTTTATAATTGTAAAAATATTGCAATAAATGTTCATATCGTCATGTATTAATAACCACTATTCATACCCTTATGAAGATATTATATAATGTCGAAACGTCGCCAAACATTCTGCATTTAATGTCGCTGGCCTACGCTCCAAGAAATAATTGCTATTGTATTGTATTGTATATTACCGTCGTTTACGCGGCAGGCTTGAAACAAGCCACAGCAAACGATGCGATTTACTCATTATGATGGCATTTAAATATCAATAGATGACGCTACACAACGAATTATGTTAGACAATTAAAGTGTAATTTTTTATGCGAAATTGCATAGTTATTCTTGTCCTTTCGCTAACCATCGTGCAAAAAGATTCATTTTTGTGGCCGATGATGTTCATTTTAGGATATAATTCGTTCATTTTAGCCATTTTTTTAGTAAATACAACTTATTTAATCATTGGCTCAAATTTGGTAGGGAATTTCGTATTTTTACATTTTAATTCACCAATATGTTCTCAGAGGTCTGCCTTAATTCGTGGCAATTAAAGCGTGATTTTATTTGCGACATTGCGTAGTTATTCTTGTCATTTCGTACAGCATCGTAAAAGATTGCAGTTTGGCTGTTTATGTTTATTTTAAGATATATTTTGTTAGTGTTTATTTTAGCCGTTTTGTTTTTGATGATTTATTATTGACTCAAATTTGGTATGCTAATTTTATTTTAAGATATCAAGTAATGATACGCCGGACTTTTTCGCATAAATCTTTATTTAAAAGAAGTCAACATGTTTAACTGCACTGCAGCTTCTTCGGGACTAACAAAAATCTCTTTTTAAATTTTAAAAAGTTCTATAGAATTTTTATTTTTAACCCATTCGGGTTAATAGACGGCGATTCGCCGGTTTGATACGGTTTTACTCTAAGCAAAGAGCCGGCGAACTGCTGGTAGCGTCATTGTTGTTGTCGCATTTGAAAATTGTTTATTCAATAATTATTATCTTAAAACTAAATATCATGCGCCAAAAAAATAAATAAATAAAATTATCCAATAAAAATCCTATTCATCTTGCCACAAAATTTCATATTCTAGAAAATAAAAGGTAAATGAAATCCCTTGGAAAAATATAAAAGGTATTTAGGTTAGAAATTTCCATGAAAAATTAAGATGCAAATGCGTTGACATTAACTAATAAATCCTCAGGGGTCTGTGTTAGTTCGTTTGTTTCATACCTGAACTAGATGCCATTATCTATCTCAATGCTCACACAATGCTGTCATTCACACAATGCTTTGCGCAACTAAAACTTCAACTGCCAAGTTGCAATTACTGCTCTCGTGTCGGAAGCCGTTTCGCAATTAAAATAAAAAAGTCGACTCGACGGCAACACATTAGTACGGACGGAAACGGCGAGTGCTGATGTCACAGTTTCCATTGTCGTTTTTTGTAGTACTCGTCTTCTCTTCCCCTACTCTTGCCATTTGCTTCACTGGACTAGTGAAAACTAGAAGCTTGAGTAAAGGATTTTAATGTGCCTCATCTAAAAACAAGAAAAACTTAAGAGATTAAGAATCTGTGCACCAATTTACTTATTTTTATGTACTTTCTGAATTTAGCCACCAAAAACTAATGTTAAAACAATTATTGTGATTTCTAATGTGGGGGCGTCCATTTTTTTGGCGATTTTTGGACCCCCCTTCCCCCTTTGTGAGATATCGTGAGATTTGTCTTCACCCCCTCCCTTCAATATCACGTGAGATTTTTCAAAATGGGTATTTTAAGTGTAAATACGTTGATCCACGCTTGATTGTGTTGGATTTTTAAAAAGTACAAATTTACAAAATTATTCGCGGGTTCGAGTCCCGCCTGGATACGTTTCCCCTTCCAGGACATGGATGATCGTGTGATCGTCTGTTGTTGATTCTTTAAACTCCCGATAGAAAGGCCTCATTGTGCTGTTTTCGGGGGTAATTGAGATAAATAAAAAAAGACTAATATTTAAGATTGCTAAGATCGTAGTCTAGAATAACATTTTACACTGTTACATGCGGGAAAAAAATTACGCGATACTTGCCTGGACCCCCCCTCTCCTCCACGTGAGATTGGATAAGGATCGGCTTGACCCCTTCAACCCCCACGTAATTAATGGGTGCTCCCGAAATTATTATTGGTATTGCCCCTCTCCCCCAAAATATTACCTAAATTCGCCACTGCCGCTAAACTACTGCGAAAAATAAGGCTTCAGTATTCCAATCAATCTTTTCTCCTGCGTGAATGTCTGGCTCCTCTCCCTCTGCGTCCGTGTGGGTGTGTTTGTATTCGTGTGGGTGGTCGGGAGGAGTGCGCGCGCCGGCCATCTTCCCAGTCGATACGCCTCCCTCCCCTCCATGGTCGCCCACTTCCCCTCCTCCCCTTCTCCCCTCCCCTACTCCCGACCACCGCATATGTGCGCTTCCTGAAGTCCGGACGGTAGTGTCGCTTGCGCCAGCGTGGACTCAGGTTGGGTTTTCGTCAACTGAGAAATCTCCCCTGATTAAGTCCGTGTCTCTGGTTCCCAGCTGTTTCGTTCCCTTCCACAAGGTCCGCCTTCTTTCCGTCTCGCTTACGAAAAGGATTATACTGAATAGTTTACCCCAGGGATAACTTTGCCTACGCACCAGCATTGGCGAGTTTACGAGCGCATTAAAAGGATTATAGGAAAGAAAGTTGAGGTAAGATCGTTTTTTTTGTCGAAATTATCGCACTATCCTATCTTCTTCGTGTACTTTTTTTCTTTCGGGGCACAGAGTAACCTTAAACCTAACTTAAAACTGTTCTTTTTTATGCAAAACTAACTCTTTAAATAATTTCACGAAACTGAAGCTTTGCTTTCGGTAATTAAGTTATGGTGAATGTATTTGGGGTAAGATCGTAAGCATAGTCCTAAGCCTTCTTATCCATGTGGAATGAAAATTATGTTGCCAGGTTTTTTTCACCCCCTATTATTGCTCGAAAGAAATATTAGGCGGTGATGGGCTTCTCATATGCTTAGAACCAATGTGTTCCTACCGTACTGGCTAATACTATTTTGTTTCATTTGGAACCCGAATCCCTCAGTGTTAAGGTAACTAGAACCTACTAGAATGTACTTTCTTAGATTTGTTGCAGGAATTCGTACATAGGAAGTAACTTCTGGAGAGGTCGCAAGTATCACACAATTCCTTTATAATTTTGGTGTTCAATGCTTATCTTTTTTTTCCTATTTAACAAGATAGCGAATCAAAAATTGTTATTTTGTAGTTTATTTTGGCGAATAATTTGGTTTCCGGCTTTGTCCATATGGTCTGGTAGGTTTATTCTACAGAGTTCTTTCTGAACCTCTCATTCCTAACATTTTTTTCTCCAGTATTTGGTGATTAATGGTTCTCTTTTCTATGCGTCAGCGACGTCGTCAAAAAATTGTTATTTCGTTGTTTATTTTGGCCAATAATTTTCTTACCGCTTTGCCCATATGGGCTGGTAGATTTATTCCTTTTTTGAACCCCTCATTCCTAAAATATTTTCCCCAACATTAAACTTACACTGTCTCCCTTTAGTAATATTCAATGCATTTATGTCCTATAGCTCAAGCTTTTTTTACTTTATCCTTGCGATTATTTGAAATTCATCTATATATACAGGGAAAGAAGGATATACGTATCACGACCAATTTTTCTTCCATCATTGTCTGCCGAACGCTTTTACTTAATCTTGCGGAATTCCTTGTGCCGCGTCGTTGGTCTGGCGGTGTTGTAAACATCATTATAGGCTAATGACCGCTTGTTTTCCTGCGAGGGTGCGAGGTCTTCAGCTCTGGGATTCTATGATTTTTCCCGAGGTATCGTATCTGGACGCACGTTTCTTTTGTGTCCCGTTTCTTGTCCTCGTTGCGTATGTGTCGGCTGATTCCTGCCCATATGGGCACGCCCCTTTTTTGAAACTAAGGGGATCTATGCGTGGGGAAAAAATCGATTAAGAATTATTCAACAGGTATGGTTGGAATTCAGCGATTGTTAAGGTGGATTAATAAGCTGTAAGACCAAAGTCAATGGTTACGAAAAATGTTCCATAAAGTGTTTTATCTCTCGAAAAATCTTTGTAACTGTGAGGCAGGGGCTCAGTGCATTGTTGCTTATGTAACTTTTTTTGTATTATATTTTTTTCTGATTATCATCTTGTTTCTGCCGTTGTTTTGATCCGAAAAATTCTCTCTGCTTATCATGCTGAGTAATCTTCTTAGGAACTGCTTGTTCTTTCCTACATGTGGTCGCCGAAAGACTAACGAAATAGCATAAACTAAATATTTATTTCTGTTCAGAATTTTGTTTCTTCGCAAAATTTCATCCTCCATCAATTCTTCGTTAGAATATAACTAGCTAATATTCTGGCTTCGCTGTAGAGCTTTAAGTTATTTCTCGTTCGTGGAAGCGATGTGTTTTTTTAGGCAATAGATTTACCGTAATACCTGTAAGTTTATTGCTTTTGTCTCGATAATGGCGCTACAGCCGTTGAATCTAGTCAACAACATTCAAAATGTTTTTGGGATTTTTTTTAATGTTTGCTCTTGTTCTACCATTTCTTCGTTCCACTAACTAATGCCGAAATTTGATGATTTTATTCATAATAAGTCTTTTATATGTCTTATTTCTGATCGCTTGATTTTATTCACTTAAGTAATTCTCAAAGCGATATACATTTTGACGATATGTGTCCAAAACAAGGAGTCTATCAAGTACATCTCATTGCTGATGGCTTGACTAAATTTCCTGTGGCAAACAAGGAAGCGATATATATGTTTATCTGGAAGAACACCTTTCGGAAATCCATTGTATTTCCTTAAAGTCTTATTGCTTTATTTTATTCCCAGAAATTGTTAGTGTGCATTAAACGTAAATATCGTCTGCTATTTTATATGCTTTCTTCCGATGGGTGAAATGCGAAATTTCTCTTGTCATTTCTCTCTTTCTTTAATTGGCGAATGATCCGTTAAGTGAGTCTCCGGAATTCCGTCACGCTTGTGATTAGATATTAGTAAGTGATGCATTGGACGCAGAACTCGAGAGATTTTCTTTTAAGTGAAAGGTCGCTTGCTTGCAAATAAATAGCTGAACAATAAGTATGATTATTTTCTTTAACACGTCGTTATGTTTAATATTTTCCTTCCTGCTTGAATGAAGGAAGGTTTTGGTTTAATTAATTTTATTTTTACTGAGGATCTCCTCTGAGATAAAGTTTTATTTTCATGAGGGTATTGACATCTAGAGAAAATATATTTGCTTGAAGCGGCAGCATCTAAAAACTATGTCGTGAATACTTCTGAAAAACCTACGTCTTAGAATTACGTCTCTAACAATTGAGTGTAATTAATTCTACGATAGGTCCATAGTTGGGCTTGTTCGGAGTATTCACGCTTATTTCTTTATTTCTGCTTCATTTCCAAAAATATGATGCAGTGTCGCAGTAATTTTTTTACTTAGGACCAAAGAAAAATGCGTAGTAAGATTACCAAAGAGATATATCTCAACTCTATCCGCTGGCGTACAAAAATCGGGGTGAAAATGGAATAGGTATGTAGACTGAAATGATACCACTGAGTTTAAAATAAATTCTTGATCTGAAATTCGTTGATAAATTACCACGTTTCATTTCTATTCCACGATATATATGTATGGAAACGTGAATTTCTAAATTTTTTTGAGTGCCAATCAAGTTTTCATTAGAAAAAATAATTTTATATGTAGGTAAGCCAAACATTTTGAAGACTCATTGACTACAGTTCATATAGGCTAGAAAGCCACTTCTTTCTCCAGCACCCTCTACGTAATCAAGTTTATAATTAAGTTGATTTGATTATATGGAGTTCCGCACTTGGCTATTTTCCACACTGCTTTAATGTAGAAGTTTGCTTTTTATTTTCAGTTTTTTTAGTCATACCTATTTATTGCATTTTATCTCCTGTTTTTCTCAACACTGCAGACTTGGTATTTGTGCAAATGTGAATTTTATTCGTGTCTTCAACACAGATTTCATTAATTATTTATTCACACCAACCCCTTGGAAATCTAACCCGTCTTGATTATCATCGAGGGACAGTTTTACTTTATCGTCTACTAATTTCCCTTAATTAAGCTAGGTATTTTAGTCATTACTCGCTGGATTTTACTCTGAAATGTGCGTAGTTGCTTCACGGCTTTAATTTTTTATCATTTGATCCCCAAAGTCATTCATTTCAACCGGATTCCTATAAAATGAAATTGATATGTTGATTGAAATGATGCCACTGAGTTAAAAGTAAAAATGATCGAACTGAAATTCGGTGCAAATTCACCAAGTTTCTCGTTGACTGGCTGTTAGGCTCAATAATATTAGGGCATACTAATGCTCAACTTTGGACGTTCCTAAGCCCATTGCACGGCTGAATTTTTGTGTAGCTCCTTAACCTTATTTTGTGATACCTGATCATGAGACCTAAATAATATCACAGAATTCATAATTTACTCTCTAAGTCTTGTCATTACTTAGGTTAATTTCGAATGTGAATTACCAATCTAAAATATAAATTTTGGTCACCAAAATCATCCTTTTCAACCGGATTCCTTTAAGATATAGGTACTTATCGTTTTATTGTGTACGAAATTCAATGCGGAGGAAATTTTTCATCCGTTTTATTCAAGGAAATATTCAATTGTTTAAAGAAAGCGCAGCCTAAGATAGGTAGTAGGATTCGAGACCTTATGCTATGCGCAGGGGTACTTGTTAGTGGCTTCCGACTTTCCTTGCAAGTAGGGACGGGGTGACCGGAATATATAAAGCGACTGCATCACTTGGATCATTCAAGCGAACCCTAGTCTATTTTCTACCGGTATAAAGGGCGCTAGCAGCATGCGCGTGAGGAAAAAAAATGTTCAAAAGACGTGGCAGAACGCAAGGCAAGCTGTCGAAAAAAATAAAGAATTGGCAATGATGAAAAGTTACCTCAGCGTTCTTTATTTTCTTTCACCCCTTAGGCTACCCCTTTCACTCCGTTCATGTATGTACCTTCCGAATGAACGCTTCCCTGCTTTTTACCCAAAGCTTCTCATATGCGTCATGTGCTGGACTTCCTCGTCACACTTTGTCGGTAACCAAGGCGCTGCAACCAGCAATGTTGCTCTATATATATTTTTATGCAGTGTACCCGAGCGGTGCGATAACTTTACTTTTTAAAAATCACTCACCTTGATTTGGACTCAAAGTAAGATCCCCATATTCTCCTGCAGATATTATTATCGATAAAGTGGCTATAACGTTCTCTCACTAACGAACAAGACTTCCTCGCTTGTAACGCCCCTCTATTCTATAACCAAGGGTCCGTTGCCAACACTGTGTCTCTTTAATGGGGGCATGAGATAGCTATAGTTCTTGAAATTAACGTTTTTGTTTGCATTTTGTCGTAAAAATTATTATATGTAAAATTCACTTGCATTGATTTGGGCTAAATCTATGATCCCCGAATTCTCATCCAGATATTCTCATTGAGGTGGCTGTTACGGTTTCTCAATAATGTAAAGGACTTTCTCGTCCCTACAGTCTGTAACAAATAGTCTGTAAACAACAAAATGGCTGTTAATTTTTTATGCAGTCGATTGTGTAATCGTGTGGTACGAAAATTTTACTTATTAAAAATCGCTTGCCTTGATTTGAACTTAAACTAGGACCGCCAAATTCTCGTGCAGATGTTCTCGTTAAGGTTATGTTACGTTCCGTTAATATGATGTTTACTCAATGTACAGATTTTTATGGAACTCGTTAACCCTATTTTGTGGTGTGCGATATTTATAGGTAAATAATTGGCTATACATTTATTATTTGCTCTGTTAGTCATTTAATTATGTGCCTAAAATTTCACGAACGTGAATTTGCCTTTCTAAAATATGTTTGGCTCGGATTTTCAGGATCAGTCTATGGCTATTTTTTTTGTTTTCTCTTTACAATTTTCAGGCTAATTATTTAATAAAAAATATAGAATTTGCATGCGTTACTTTGCGCTTTGTTTCGTTTTACTTTTCCCAGAAAAAATTCCGATCGCCATCGCCATGTACCTTTCAAAATAATCCCTAATTTTAAAAATAATTTATATTTTTAATCGTTAATGCTGATGAAATAACTAGGACTTATAACGTTATACATGGAAAAAATACTGCCCTCCCGGAATCAGAGGCATATTTAGATTCAAATTTGGTAAGGGGTCATGACCTGGGTAAAGGGCGTATGGAATACCTCCCGGGAGAGAGGTGTGTTCTTACAGTAGGGAGTGTTATTCTCTACGATAAACAAAACTCAAACTTCTTTCGTACAATTGGGACATGTAGCCATGCATTTGAATCACTCTTTTGCAAGGATACATAAGCCGTTAAACTAATAAAAATTAAACCTTTTAGATAAAATTTGAAGCAGTCCCTGCCTAGAATTCCGATTTCATATGGTTTCAGTTTTAACCCAGTTGGGAGAGGGGGCTTTTGACACCATAGCCCATCCCCTCGTGTCAGTCCTTGTTCAGTCATTGCTTCCTTTGAGGATCCGGTGTCCTTCCAAATTCACACCCTCCCATATATCACCCCTTTGTGAAATTCTTCGGTGGCTTAACAAACTTATGTGTTCATGTGTTCACGGTCTATAGAATGAAGGTAAAGGAATGCGTTTGGGTGAGAAATGTTGAAATCCGTTACAGGAGGAAGTATTTTACCTCAAGAAGAGAACGCATCGCTCCCACACTATCGGTCGTCTTTCTTATGCTGTTGCACAGTGGCGCCGACTCCATGGGGCCTGAGGGGGCCCGAGCCCCCTCAAAAATTCGTTATGGGTGTGAGGAAAAAATATGTCAGGCTTGCCGATTTTCCCCAGTGTGTCCAGATATTGAGATTCGATTTATCAGGGTTCTAATGTTGATCGTGTTACTCTTCTAAAATGCTTAAAAAATTCAAAACTCACTACTTCTAAAATTTCCCGGGGCAAGATCCCCGGTTTGGGCCCCCGCAATATTTTTTGTAAGTCTGCATCCCTGCTGTAGCATGCTGTTCATACGACACATTTATGCACTAATTACTTCGGAGCCATGCGAGTATTGGCTGCGTTACAACTTCGGTGTTTTCCTAATTACATATTATGGTTGAATCGAGCACTACATATAAAATCGTTTCTGGCCTGATTTGGTAGAAGTTCGATATTTAAATGATGAAAGGACACAAATGGTAATTTCGACACTTTTTAATTCCAAAACTGAACATTGTGTCATTTTAAAGCCTTGAAAATAACAACTTTTTGTTTAAACCTGGTTCGGTTGTTGATTTTCGGAATTAAAAAGTGAGGAAATTACCATTTGTGTTCTTTCATCATCGAGCACTGAATTTTTCAACTTTTTTCGTATGGGATTATTACTAAAAGTATTCTACCGATTAAAGTAGGTTTTCGTGGAGAATTGAAGAAGTATTCTGGTAGTCTCACCTCCCTTCATGGACTTCCTTCCCTCTTCAATTCAAAATGAGGCCTACTCCCTTTCATTCTAACTAAAAATCCATTTCTCTCCCGTTCACTCCCTTGTTTAGCCAACATTTAAACCCTCAAACACAGTTTTCAACTTCCCCTCTTCGCTAAGTAGGTACTCGCTCCATCGATACCTCTAATTTTTCCATTCTTCTCTGCATCCACATCTCGAACGCCACCAGTCTTCTCTCGTCCTCCTTCCTAAGTGTCCACATTTCCGCACCGTCAAGCGCTACACTCCATATCAGAGTCTATGCTAACATTTTCTTTTAATTTACAAATCAATTCCCTCACGAGCTCCTTCCTGTTCATGAGCGCCTCCTTTGCTAGCGCAATTCCCTTTCTGATGTCTTTACTGCTGTATCCTTTTTCCTCTAAATGTATTTCCTCTTCGCTTAGGCTTTCCCTTATTTTTTTTTTGCTTTCTTTGAAACATATCATTAAAATTCTGATACTAATAAACGATGCATTTGAGCACTTAGTTACTCCTTGGTGACACGACACTGAGTCAAATGTCGTCAGGTCACGGATGCAAATGTTGGATCCGGTCCCTGGTGCACGCGTAGGCGTGATGCGTCACGCGTGGGTCTCCCATCCCGTTACTGTGCGCGAGGCCCGCCCAGGTGGCGATTCGAGCAACAAATGTGGGAGTAATTATTACGGAGTCCTTTATTTGAGAAATCCTTTTTTTCGCCAATTCTTAAAAAAAAAACTCTTTGAAATATGGTCATGCATTGCTAGATTGAGAGCGTCCATTTCGTTTATAAAATTATGTACCAATAGAGGAAAATAAAAATTAGAATAAAATTACGAGGGCATTCCTTGCATTACATAAAAATAGTTTCTCTTTGAGTGTTACAATTATTTATTTTTCCATAGGTTTTATTTTTTTATTTTAAAGATATATACCCACTGACAGCAGTTTTGTCATTTTATAGAGGCCATGTAACGATATATAAATTTTTAAGCAATTCCACAGGTACAAACAAGAAAGAAATATACAAAATGACAACGTGAATGCGCAGGAACAAGCTAGTTTCCTCGGTGCCCCTGGTGTCTCTGTTACGCTTTTATAAAGAATTTTTATTTGCTATGTTTTAATTTTTTATCCAAATTTTGCGTCGTCGCCGAGGGAAATAATCATTTACAAGACAATGGTAAAAAAAGGGCTACAGAAAGCATATAGCTCCTGGAATAATTAACTCATAGAATTATAGAAAAAGAGGCCGGAAAAACTACTTTTTTATTTCCAATAAAATATTAAATTCTTATTAAGCGTATTGGATCAATGAATACATCTCCGGCTTCCTACCGGGTGATTGGGTCAATTTGCGTATCCGTAAATGGAAACGGCCTGCTTTACGTTTTTCTTATCATTATTTCTCGCTTTTTTCAGCTTTTCAGGTTCTTTTTCACTGGCATTTTTTTATTTTACTTGGCGTGCAATTGAGTTTTTTACACGTGATGGATGCTAGGCTGTCCCAGAATCATTCGTTGGGAATGAAATTAAAGAATATTAAATTAGTAAAATACGATGGTATCCGGCGTAACTTGGTGGTATCTATAAAATTAATGTTGAACCAACAAGGAAGAAACGTCGTAAACTACTTGGTAAAGCCCTTCAGTTGCTCGTCGCCGTAGCCATTAATTATTGTCCTTTGTGAACGTAGCTTCTGACCTGATGATGTCGAATTTCCGACGGAACCATGGTCGTTCTATAAATCATTATTTGGAAGTTTAAAAAAAAATTTTTCGGGTTCGTTCACCATGATTTTGTCAATTTAAATATTTTTACGGAGTCAACCGCAATGCAAAAATTGTGCAAGAATTTCGTAGGGAAAAATTCGTTCGCCTAGAATGGAAATCCGTGTTCGAATCCTGGTCATGGCGAATGATTTTTTTCGCTGTGGAATTTTCGTGTGATTTTGTTAATATCGTCTCATTTTATTGCAATAAGTTGTTGCCCATACTTGGTTTTCAACTTATTGCTGACTTACTAGCGACCCCAACCTCCTAGTATTTATGAAAATGGACTACAGATTTTTGTGCGTTGATGATGTCACATTTTTTCGAAAATATGATCTTAAAGGATAAAGTGTGTAATGTGCTAAGTTTATTTTCCTCTCTATTTGCCTATAGATACTATTAGTATATCCCCGTGGGAATGTTCTAAACCTTTCCCTCCCTTTCGCAAATAGAAAAACATCGTGAGAGAAGATTGCTGAGAAGACGGCCTTCCGCCTTCGTGGCAGTACGGACTAAATCTAGAAAATATTGTGTAAAGAAAAGGAATTGGGTGTAAGGAGGTGGAGGATAATCCCTCCCACCTCCCCAAACCCTAGAGAAAAAAGGATTCAGCGTGGCCCTTTTCAAAACCCTGTCCCTCTCGTCCCTCCAACTCGTGGTCGTGCCGCCAGAGGCGCCACCCTCGTCTGCCCGGGGAGGACCCTCGCCGGTTCGGGAACTGGAGGTGAACGGCCGGGAACAAGTGCATTACGATGCAGCGCTACTGCCCTTCCTCAGGTGGGAGAGGTAAACGCCCATCCCTCTCATTCTTATATATGTGTGTGTGTCTTCCCGAGGACGAAAACCCTATGACCCTTGTATTGAGCTGATGGAACTAGCTTTGTCGTTTTGTCGTTGCAAGCTGCATGATCGTCTATATATTTATTATAGCTTCGTGTAGATTTTCGCGGTTCGGTGAAGATTCAGCGGAGAAACTCGTGGGATATGCACTCAGGGGCGTATTTAAGGGGGAGGGGGGTTAAAAAGGTCATTAACCCCGCCAAATTTTATTAAAATCTCAAAAAATTTCAAGTTTATATATTTGCATATCCCATAATCATCTCCACTGAATCTTAATTCTAGCTTTCTGAAACATCTTATGTATTTCTTAAGGTTATCCACTGTACTTTATGATATACATATCGCATTTAAT
Source organism: Ischnura elegans (assembly GCF_921293095.1). Taxonomy (NCBI): domain Eukaryota; kingdom Metazoa; phylum Arthropoda; class Insecta; order Odonata; family Coenagrionidae; genus Ischnura; species Ischnura elegans. The sequence continues at coordinate 74,638,644 of NC_060254.1, read as the reverse complement.
TGGTTTTACCGTCATCCCTTCTTTTTCTTCGCATCCATATCCTCATAGTTACGTGATTGGTCCATTGCCATGGGAAATGGTTTTCGGACTGCTCGAGATGATTTCAAGCGAGAAAAATCCTGATATGCGAGGACTGAAATTTGAAGATTTGGGATTTTAAAGCTCTTTGACGTGGTTCTGCCGTGACTACGAAAGCCAAGCAAAAAGTAATCGCATTAAGAGTGTGTTTCACCAGTAATCTTCCTTTTTGTCAACACGTTTGCAAGCATTCCCATGGGAAAAATTGGAAATATAATTACCAAGAATCATAGAATGGACAGACCAATAATCGATGAAGTATATGCGATCAGATTATTTAAAATGTTTATGAAAAATATTTTCAATCGTTTTATTTGACGATCTCCTGATGAACAGGGTCATCTCCAATTTTTCTCTCTATCGGAGTATTTACGAGCATTTTAATCATCACTTTTGGGAGGCGGTAATCAATATTTACTCCACGCGGTATATTTAAAACTAGTCATTGAATTCGCAAGTACGTAATTTGTTTTGATGGTAAAAGTAGCCATGTTTTATTTGATTTTTCTGGTGTTATAAAATTCCGCAAGTACCATTTCGGTTATTGCAAAAGGTTTGTTTGGGTGTTCTCTCAGAAAGCCGAATTTTCTATTCCTTCTTGCGGTTTCCTGTTCGTCAGTAAACCTTTGTGCCACTTGAACTCGTTAAAGAGAACTATGAATTTATCTGGAAATACTCGTGTAAATTGTTATTCTTTCATCTCGTTCCTCTGGCGTATTTTTTTTCCTTCTGCACGTTGAAGATAATCGTAGTCTTTTCATAAGTAATGGTGAGACGAAGGTTGACAAAGAGATAACATCTGTGATCGCTCTCCAGGATTTTCTTTGACCATCTCACCTTTTAAAAAATCTTATTTGTGTGAATGTGCATGGGTACTGCCCTTTGTTATCCCGCTATCCTTCTCCTCTATTCGCTCTATTAATGCGAGAATGAATTCCCTATCCCTTGGTATTGATCTGATGGAACTAGCTTTGTCGCTGTGAGTTGCATGTTCGCCTATGTTCGTTCTAATTATCTGTTATTTCTTGTCTATTATCGAAGATTATTCGCTGTGCTTTTTGATTGAATAATGCCATTTACTTTGTTTTACCGTTGACACAATACTTTTTGAGTGGTAACTCAAGTTTTAGGGTGTATGAAGTACTCGAGTATTTTAAACGTAAAAGGTTCTCAAGCTCTTTAATCGATGGCTAACAATTGTTAGATAGATGTCGCTCTTGGAATTAACTTTGATATCTGTATTTATTTGTAAAAATTTGATTACGTTTAAACTGTAAGTAATTCAACTTCCACACATGGAAACATTTTTATGAATTGGGATTTTACCGCTCAATGACGTATTCCTAGAAAAATTGCAATTCAAGTTAGAATGGAATACCGACAGTTTTTTACTCTTTTATTCTTTTTATTCTAGTAGGGATCCTAGATTCTTTTCATCGCTTTGGTATTTTTGCCTATTCGAGAGATATTTATAGGATCCAGTTGGTGTGGTGGCTAGAATGCTGACCTCCCACCTCGTAGGTCCGGGGCGGAGATTTTTCAGAGACATCCCAATCACTGCTTGAGTGTTTTCTGGAGGGGAGGAAGTACAGCACTGTGTCCGCCATATAGGACGTTAAGCCGAAGTCCTCTTGACGTCATTAATTCATAACAGGCCAATGCCGACGCCAGGTTTATCTCCGCCCTTCATTTTCTTCATTATTGCAAAAATGACCTCAGTTGTCGGTCGCGTCCTCCAAATACCCTACCCTCGGCAACATTATTTTACAACTTTTACTGTTTCATACAGTGTATGTTTGACATATGCCATTGTTGCGTCGGACTAGTTATTGTTCCCTACAATTTAGCATCATAGAAAGAAAAAAAAGCTATTTTTACCGCGTTATTTTACTCCCAGTACAACTATATTTTCTACAGAAAGACATGTTTCCTAAATACAAGGCTGTTGACTAAATATCGACTCACGATTTTTTTAATCAACCAAATACTATCAATAGCTGCGTGAAGTCTTTTCGGGATTTCCACCGGTTTAATTCGTAGTGCATCACCAACCTTGGCTCGTCGATCGTAATCAGGGTGAATAAATAATTGGAGGAATTATTTACGCTAATAATTCACCGGGAAAGAATAATTTCATATTGTTTATCAATATCGTTTTATGATAGGTCTAAATCAGGCTTTCAAGTGTTTAAAACTACGTTTTTGAAATAAAATTGTAATTTGTTTTTTGGTACTTCAAATAAACGACCTAAATGTATCTTGCAGTTTGTATTTAAAATACCAATTATCTGGTATTTTCCCATGCTAAATTAAAAAAAAAAAACATTTGTAAAATACTTTTGAAGTAGCTCTGATTACACTGCTTTAACATTATGCTTCAAAGATTACTTCGTTTTCGTTAAAATCGTTTCCTTCATGTTTAAAACTATCCATAACGTGCCAGGGCAGGTTATTTTTTTTAATATCTCTTAATTTCCATGCAAATGCATTTTTTTTATTTTAAAAGGTATTTAAAATACTATTTTGTAAGTTTTAAAAATAACACAAAGATGGCAATATTCCACAGGTTTATTTTCCGTACAACGCGTTTCGACCGTTAGGTCATTATCAAGTTCAATAATGAATGGTTGGTTTTGGGGTTGTATTTATATATTGCCATCTTTGTATTATTTTTAAAACTTAGAATGTCATTCCACTATATAACGCCTGCTTCTGTTACTATTTTGTAGTTTGTTTTTCAAACACGAAACAAGTCAAAGGTATTTTTTTATATTGCATTCCAAATACATTTGGAGCTGTATTCTGTATTCCAAATACTACTCGGTCCGCATTTTCCCAGCTCTGGTCTAAATATGCTATTAGTTATTCATAAGCAAATGTAGACCTGAGGAAACTGCACTCATGCAAATATGCTCTCGGAATACGCGCAAGTCGTCTGAATAGCATTATATCGTTTGGGAAACTGCTGAATGCGCGTCGCGAGCTAAAGGATATTACGTTGGTTTCCGAGAGCGTAATCAACTACAAGCGGTGGATGCCTGTGGGCATTCGGTCGATGTAACAGCGCCGTTGATGTGATTCCTCATCATCTGCTGCCTCTGCATTCATGCCAGCCGGCTTAAACCAATATGCGGAGATTTGTTCATAAGCTCTGCATTACTATTTGCAACGAGGAAACTGAAAACCAACAGTCAGCTAAAACTTTAGCCTTAAAAAAAACTGCTTCATTAGCGATATCCTAGGATTTTGTTAAAATTATGAACCATTCGAAAATTCAGTTCGTATTACTCCATGAATATTGGCATTCCTTTGGTGGAAACTTGTGTTATTTCGGAGGAACGTCAGCTCTGTGGTAAACTCTATTCAGATCACAAATATAATTTGCGCAGATGAATCAGCCTTAGCTGAAAGACGACATCATCATTTACAGGGTTAAAAAAATTAAAATAATTAGATGAAATGTTTTTTTTGTTTGATAATGAGTTTTTAAAAATGTATTGGGGTAACAATTGTAACTATTTTAAACAAGTGAAAGCTACGTCATCATACTTTCGTCCAGTGGCGGATCCAGGATAGGGGCAAGGGGCTAATTGAGGGGGTAACCTACAATCTGTAGTGGGGGGTCCAAACAAAATTATTATTCTCTCTATTGTAAATTGGATACACAATGAGGGGTTCTGCAGAAGGGTGCAGATTGCAGAACAACTGCAGTATATAGGCATGATATTTCCTTAGTTAGTTGAAATCCCTGGGGCGAAGGTTGTTTAAGTTTCTCAACCAATGTCAATGTCTTCTGGTTAGTCACGAGAGCACCTGCAAGTACAACTGAGCTTTCATCTATCGTAAATATCAGCTTATCCCTCTGTGCGCTTATAACGCTCTTCTCGAGTTTTTCGCAGAGGAGGGTTTCAGATATTCACGCACTTGGCGACTGCAGTGAGGGGGTCTTGTTGGAAAATTAAGTCGTATACGTGCAGCCTCGGAGACAACTGAGGCGCAACGATAAATAGTTGGTACAAAATAATACTTTGCAATACGTATATTCTTTATGAGACATCCTGTAGGGGAGAGTACCACGGAACACTTTTTCAACTTTTTTTATATAAATCACAATACATTATCAGAAGATTCAGTATAGTAATAGCAATTCAATCCATCAGGATTACTCTACATAAGTTTTCAGTTTTATACTTGCACCATTACCATTAATGGACCTAAAAGTGTTTGTAATTATTCCTAAGTACAACATTTTCATGTAACCTCGGAACCCTGCCTATTGTACCAAGGAACACTAACAGCTAGATTGGAGGGAACAGCAACGAAACTCGTGAAAAATGAAATCAATTTGTATTATGTTTATTAAATTTGAAAGTAAATTAATATATTACATAAAGAAAATTAATGCAGTCGGTTAAAACTCAATTTTAAAATATAACTCCTTTCAAAAACAATAACAGATATCTTCCGTTGAAGGGGTCTATTACTAACATATGTTGGCATAAAGTCGTCGTCTGTGAATACATCACGATCCAGAGGGAAAATTCCAGGAGTCTAAAATCCACTGATAATGTATTTGATCGTATATTTAACAGATATATCCTATGAAAACATGTTCTTAGGTACAACATGTGCTAGTGCCACTTGGTACAAGAGGTAGCCACTTTGAATTCCGGCTGATTTTTCAGGTTAACATTACATCTAAAATACCAAATAAGTATCTAATACTACTCACCTTTATATGTCAATTTCACCAGCGCTACGATAACCACTGCTGGTGTGATAGATTTTTGTCAAAACACTTCAATATGCAATTAAAAATATACACTTTTCAGCTTCAAAAACTTCATCTTTGAAAATATAACCCAAATGAACTCAAATTGACATATGATACATTCTAGCGCATCTTTCACGTAATAGCTTACTTTAAACCCTCCATAGGTCAAAGCACTTGCCGATAGTATGATGTCGCAACCTTATTTTTCTTCTCAAACAATAATAGTCATTTCTAATCTTTACAGCTTTATTTTCTCTCCTGCATCCAAAATGGCTCTCTTACTAACAATCCCTCGTTTACTCCCCCATCACCCATAGCTCCCTCAACTCCAAAACAGCAATATAAACATAAACACGCATACAAATAAAGATACAATTCAAACATCAATGCATAATCCAAGGACCATGGCATAGTCAATCACGCCGAACATCATGGACGCGACGTTACAAAGTTCCTAGTGTTCGTAGGTGCACCACCCTCCCCTACTTATGGAAGCTTAATCGGGAATTGAAAAAGCGCTCACGGCATTTCCTGAGGAAACCAGAAACGGGAACTTCTAAATCCTCCAGTATGAGATGCATTTTTAATTGGTTGTCAGATTGAACCACTCTTCTCTACGCTAGACCCTTGTGCGCAAGACGCAATCTCCGGCGTCTTTTTCATCCTTGAGAAATTGTTCCTTATTTTCACTCCGGGGTCAAACTTGCCTTGGGTCAATGCCTTTCGGCGTTTGACCTCCGTTTCGGTCGATGTTTTTTTTTCGCTAGGGTTCCTCAACGAGAATATATCGCCGACATTCACCTTTCACTTCCCGCGAAAGAGCACAAAGTATTCTTGGTGAATTTTTGATGCAAGAAACGTTTTTGGAGTGACTTCGCGTGCTAGAGAAGATCAGTGCCTCACGAAAGATCCTCCACGTTCGTGGTCGTTTGTAGAAGTTCGCTCATGCCCGCTAATGACCTCTTGGAGTGTTCTTGATCACACTACAGGTTGGCTCTGCCTCAGTCCTTGCTATATTCAAACCATTTATTTTTTTTGGTCCGGAATCAAAGTGGATTTTGATATGATCTAATCGTTCTTTTTTGCAGAAATTTTACAGGATAATTAGTCCACTCAACTTCCAGTTCTTCTAAGAACTCTCTTCAGACTATGACATATGCCGTTCTCTTAAAAATTGCGTGGCAATTAATTAGCATAAATCATTGTTTTTGTCCGGAATTAAAGTGGATTTTGATATGATCTAATCGTCCTTTTTTGCTGAAATTGAACAGGATAAATTAGTCCACTCAACTTCCAGTTCTTCTAAGGGCTCTCTTCAGACTATGACACAATTATGCCGTTCTCTTAAAAAGTGTGTGACAGTTAATTAACATAAACCATTCTTTTTTCCGGTTTGAAAGTGGATTTTGATATGATCTAATCGATCTTTATGCTGTAGTCGAACAAGATAAATTTGTCCTCTCAACTTCCGATACTTCTAAGAGCTCTCTTCAGACTCCGACATACTCCCTTCCATTTAAAATTTCATGACAATTAATTCACATAATCCACTCTTTTTGTCCGGAATGAAAGTGGATTTCGATATGACCTAATCATTCTTTTTGCTGAAATTGAACAGGAAAAATTTTTCCGCTCAACTTCCGATGCTTTTAAGGGCTCTCTTCGAGGCATAAAATATGCCATCGATAAGCTTTCTTTGTAAAATTTCATGATAGATAATTTACATATAGTTCCATTGATCTGGTTCCGTTTGGATGCATTCATCCACCTTTTCTTGTTGCTGTTACCAATTTCCGCAGTCTATTGGGAGAAATGGTGCATTATGGACATTTCTTTGCATTTATAAACCCTACCCTTCGCACCCTAAAAACGATTCGGAGTTGAATAACCTTCATTTTAGTTCTCATGATTTTTAAAAACCTTCTTGCTACATAAAACATTATATCCATTTTATCATACCCTGTGTCTGTTTTCATGGAATTAAAAAAAATGTACTGCAGAAATTACATTTTTGCGACACATTCTATGTTCGTGTGACGCAGCATTCTTCTGTACGTTACATTGGATTGTATAGGTCGCCTTTATGTTAGTTATTTCTTGACTTGTCTTCATCCCATCGCACTAACTTTTCTACTTGGAGTCCCTGGTGAAAAAACTGCTTTTTGTGCTGGAATTGGGAGAAATATAGGAGTGTAACGAGCAGGTCCGGTTCTAGACATTTTTCTAGTGTAAGCAAACAACATTCCGCCCCCTCTCAAAAATAATCTGAGAGATAGCAGGGATTTTCTCTGGATGCATTTTAAATAAATACAAAAGCTCAAGGAATGAGGGTCGAGACTTCAATATCAGCGTGAACTCATAACGTGCTTGCTCTTATATATTGAATTTGGTAATTTTATGTCTTGAAAAACAATTATTCATAAAAATTCAGAGTAAAAAATGTAAATAAATCAATAAATACAATAAAAATCAGCTTTCAAGAAATTCAAACATTTATTTACGCATATATTGCTAAACATTTGACTGAGGCTTAGGCGCACACTCTTGCCTATCGCCCTGGTAACGAGGAAAATTCATGAGAAAGCTACCATGAGAGAATTGCAAAGTATATTGCAAGATTCACTACTGATTGCCTGTGCAGCATGATCACGGGATAATGCACATTTATTTTACAGATTTTTCTCTGTTTTTCTCAGAATCATTAATTCATTATGGAAATCATCCCCGAAGTCTGACGCAACGTTTTTTAAAGATTCGAGTGATCGTTTTTTAAAAAAATAAGAACCTCTAAGGTCTCCACCGATTCTTATATTTTAGAATATCAGTGAGGCGATAACGCTTTCTCTTTCGATTAAGGAGGAGGATATTGAATTTTTTGAAAAAAAAACATATATCTGCGGTCTCTCTCATACCGTGCGATATCTCCCCGGCAGTACGTTTTTGCCGAAACACGTCGGAGGGAAAAAATTTCATCTTTCCAACATATTATCCTCGCTCGGAATTTATTCATCCCCGGATTGCGTTTGAGTTCCCACGAAAGCTATAAATTCTAACCAGAGCCGAGATGAACGAGAAAAGATAAGGAGGTACCAGGAAATTCGATGGAAAATTCGAGTGATATTCAGAAGGAAAAAAATATGCGTGCGCTTAAATTGTATACCTTGCTGTCGAGGTCAGAAGATTTGGCCATTTTCTTCGACCACTGGTTTCAATGTCATGTTTCTCACGGGCGATTTTCTTTATCGTCATTTTTTACTGTCTTTATGCTCGATAGTGGCCTTAATGTTTAGGTAACTCCAGCTATTGTCTACGAATAACGATAGTATAAAGACTGATTACCATTATCATTTCTAAACGGTTTTAATTTCTCCTGGTGAATTGTATTGATGAATTCTTCTCGGGGTTTTAACCACGTTAACTCAGTCGTATAGACCGACGCGACGTTTCGGAAGAACACTTGTCTACCATTTAGAATCGTGTTACTCAATGAAAGTCCGATTTCACATTGAACCGAATCGACCGTTTCAGCGAGCTCAACAATAAGGCTCATAGCCCGGTCAAAATAGACACTGACCCTTGCATAAATTTCCAACAAGCTGAAAATTTACAGGAACGTTAGGGATACCACTCTTATGACATCCTGAAAAGTTCCCATCGATTCCGTCTGCAAAAAATAATTATTCAAGGACAAAGGTCACAAAACGACATTGTAGATCAGGAAATTATGCAAAAAATTGTTACTGTACTTTTTTCTCCAAAATTTACCATTTCTGAGAAAAATCTTTCGAAAGTTAGCTGCAGCTGTCCGATAAATTTTTACAGAGCGCGAAACAATATGATCATGCACATTACGGAGAACACAGATCCAACTCACTTTCGAATGGCCTTTTCTCAGAAATGGTAACTCTTGGAGAAAAGAGTACGGTGACAATTTTGAGGATAATTTCCTGATCTACAATTTTGGTCAGAACACTTTTCATCGTAAAACTAACCGTTTGGCCAAAAAATGCAACAAAAAAACACATTTTTGTGACCTTTGACCTTGAATAAAATGTTTTTTTACTGACGGGATACATGGGAATTTTCAGGATTTAATTACAGCGGTATTCCTAACGTTCCTGTAAAATTTTCAGCTGGTTGGGAATCTATGTATGGGTATACCTATTTTTTTTGGCTAATTTGACCGGGCTATCAGGTGTCCGGTTGGCAATTGATTGTGCTCGCTAAACGGTCGATTCGATTCAGTGTGAAATTGGTATTTTATTGAGTAACACATTTATTATTCTATCCGTCTAGTGTAAATAGTTGATCTGGTTGTTCCTATAGCTATCATAATTCCCGGTTTCTCCAAAGAAGACATAATAATAACACTGCGTGAATTTTTCATCTTCAACGTATTTGTTTATCCCTTAATTGCATAAAAATGAATGGGAAGTAATAAGGACAAATTTTGATTACTGAACGGTGTATATTGTTATCATCATTTGATAACACTGCCATGTTTCATGGGCATTAATTATTTTTCCATTGCTGGAAGAAAGAGGAAGGGAAAAAAAGACATACTGACTTCACCTGTCTCACAAAATTCTTCTTTTTAGCTCTATTTACCATAAATTTCAATATATTTCAACGCAAAGAATACTTTTATTTGCGCATTAAAAGCGGTTAACTTCCTGGAGCTTGAGATTTTAAAAATGTCCGAACGATACGCTGAATATCGCTGTTGTTTTATGTCAACTCAAGTTCCTAGGTTTGCAGCTGTCTAATGGGCATATTAGTAAAAGTTGGTTTCAAAAATGATCAAAATTGTAGTAACGTCATGGCATAGTTTCAAAATTGGATTAGGTAGGAGTCGGAATGAGGGAAAGGTTAAGGACAGTTTTGGGAACTTTATGTTTATCTGAGGGTGATGGGGTGTAATGCCAAAGGGAAGTCAGCAGTTCGTTGTTCGTTGACTGAAAGGATTTTAAGAATCGTGAAAGAAGATATTTTAGAATGCCTAGTCGTGGGATTAAGTTTAGGCCCTTTCTAATATTTTTGTTGGATATAAACCATAAAAATGTTCTAAGTACGATTAAGTATTACCTTCACCAGAGTGCGTAGTCACTTTTGAGTGTGAAAGGAGAGAATCTAAAATCATTCACATATTCCTAAATTTACGAAGAATTTCCTCAAGGTTTCCCTTCCATATCCCATGAACTACCCACAGACTCGCGTGATCACCGGCAGTTTGAAACTCCAACGAATCGATCCAAGACTAGGAATATGTGGATCATGTGGTTTGGTCTTTTAATTCATTCATCATATCCGAATTCATTCATTTTCTTAGCTGTGGTTGAGTTTTTCTGAGTCTCCTTCTCGCGACTATTGCAATAATGTTGGCTTTTCTTTAGATGAGTTGTCACCTGGGTCGGACTTCCCTATAGGCTAACAAGGCTTTAGCCTTGGGCCTCCATTCAAATTGTTAGCAGAGTTAAAATTACACCATTAAAATAAAAAAATACACGAACATTTCATCCCATTACCTTCCAATGAAAAGAATGTTTGTATCAGTAAGTGAAGGGCCAATAAGCACAGAGACTATGAGGGTTCTAGGTGAACCCTCTTAAGGGTACAACGCACCGGGGCCGGGAACCAAGCCCGTGGCTTATACGCCAGATCACCCGGGGAGGGGCTGGAGAGGAAGGAAAAATGATAGAGGAGCCGTCGCGATGGGAGCCCGCCGACGCCTATTGGGAAAGGATAGGAACGGAAGGGACGGGACGAGGGAAAAACACCCCAACGCTATAGAAGCGAAGGGGGCCCTACTATAAGCGAAACCAAGCGTGAGCTATTAATGTTCTACCGATCCTAGTGGATTTTCCTATGAGGAAGAAAAATCCATCGATCGAATCGGTGGCCAATAAGCACAGTGAGTATCTGCGCAATCAAAATGCCCTCATTGTTGTTGTAGGGAAATGTGCGATACCTCTACTGCACAAACGCTCAACGATCGCTCACCGAATCAAATCCGCTCATCTAGTACTACTAGGGCTACTTGATGAGCGGATTTGATTCGGTGGGCGATTGTTGAGCGTTTGTGCAGTGGGAGTATCGCACAGGTAGGAGGAATATAATATATCAAATAGTAGTTGAAATAAGTGTAGATAATTTCCCTCGTGCTGCCTAGCTTGACAGGACGTAGGATATTGCTTTTTTCGAGATTTGGAACCAATTGAGTAGGAAGTAAATTTTTCTCATTGTCAATGCTTAAAAAAAACTTGGTTCTGTCTCTTTTACTTTAAAAAATTGTCAAAACTTTGAAATAACCTAAGGTTATCGAAACAGACATAAATCGCAGCGTTTTTGTATGGCATTTATGGTATCTAAAATCCGGTGAAGTCGTGTGATAATTTTTGGGTCTGCAACTTCTTAAAAATATTAGCTGTTCGTCTGATTTTATTACGGCGACATTCATTGTCTACACGGAGAAGTCTGTTAGTGAAGAATCCTAAATATATACAATAGGCATTGGAATAATACATAAAATGTCGGCGCTGAAGTAAAAGGTCGGTCGAAAACGTTTGAAGTAGAAACAAATCCTGTCGTGGAACGAAAAATTAGGTGGAGGCATCTTATTTGAAGTTTAATATTCGTGTATTTGATCCTATGTTGGACATTAATTTAGCTAAACTCAGATATTATATTAATGAAATTATTTGAAACATTATCCGATAATTAACTGAGACCAAAATTTATTAAGTACGTTTTGGAGAAATGTTGTTTTGAAATCTTCAGATAATGTGGTTTCGTAAGGAATATTTGTTGGAGGAATCTTATTTTGGAAATCGTATAAGATATTGTGCTTTTGCTTTCGGAATACACAAAGTGAATGTGTCATTCTTGAAAATAATTACTGTTTTTTAATATTGATAATTTAAATGCTATCGAGGCTCCTTCAGTAATGACTCATGTGCGGCGTTTTAGGTAAAACAAAAACAACCATTGAGTGTTATCTTTCAAACCCCTGTATTTTCCTCAGAGCGTCTACTGAAATACGTATATCCAGGAATATCTCGAATTTCTCTTTTGTGGCCAATCATCCTTTCACCCTTAGGCTGATTTGTATTCGGGAAGTCACGCCATGTAACATTAGCTATTTATCTTCCCTGTATTGCGAAATATACCGTTCTCTCGATGATGGGTAAGCTGTAGTGATATTGCTACTTTCCGTGGGGAAGGAGTTTTGACAAATAGGGATTTATTACCCGTATCTTTGAGCTCAATAATAATCCTGTTTTTGCGATGGAATATGATCGCAGGTTTCATATTGAACGGAGTTTGATGTGTCGATGCGATTGATATGTTTTCATTCAAATCCTTAGGGATTAACTTGATTAGATTGTAAAGTCTGATTCCTGTCTATTGATTTAGGTTAAGAGCTTCAAGCTACCTAAGGGAAAAATATCAGAATTATTCTCGGGAAGCCATTTAATGTTTTCTTTCGACGGAGAAACTAAATTTATAATCGCTCTAATTCCTTAGAGGATTTCTTCTGTAATCATGACCACATGAATGAAGGTGGTCTCTGCCGATTTTAAGGTTGACCAACCATTAGTCAGTTATAACATAAATGTGGATTTGTTATTTTTTATAAAATTTTGGGTAAAAAAGGAAAAGGTTTTTTGTTTTTTTTTACAACATTTTAGTATCTTTTTTTGTAATTTCCCTCATACGTTTGAAGAAATTAAGGATTGAATCTTAGGTTAGTGACCTTCCTATATTTGACCTTTCTACCTACGTTCCTTAATGACAGAGTCGAGGGTGAAGGAGCATATAGCTGGGGTGGAATATATATCGGAGCGACCTTCGGTAAAGACGGCACGCCATGTGATGAATGGGAGAGATCATATCGCCTTGAGAATAACTGCTTCAGTCGTAGTGTCCGTAGCGATTGCCATTGGAAATGCTCAGCAATTCCCTTAACTCCTCCTGACGGCCAAAGGGAGCAATTCCTTGTAATGTCCCTCAGGAACAAGGAGCACATTCTGCAAGAACTTTGACGTGTAGAAACCTCGAAATTTTCGTGTTGGTGGCACATTTAAAAAATAATGAATGTCGAACTTTGGATTGTAATTCTCTGGGACTAGTTAGTTATCAAAGCTCCATCGGCTTCATCTAAAAGTGAGCACATTAATTGACATTGAGGACATTAATTAATTAACATCAAGAGGACATTAATTGCCTTGAATTGGTTTGTTTTTATTCCCGGAAGAAGCCTGACGTCGGTTCACGAGGCAATTTGTAAATCAAGGAAACCGTATATAATGACGGTGAATTGGATTTTAAGCTAAGGAATACGTACTCAGTGTAGGGAGTCGGATATAACGATCTCATATTATGGGAAACAATAGAATGTCAGGTGTTGACGATTATGACTCGCAGTACCGGAAACGTTTGCGACTTAAACCTTTGGGGAAATAAATGTGCTATTTCAATTCTATTTTTTGTGGGTTAAGTATGGATTTTTAGTTCTTGCAAAGTTAGACTACCACGTATTATCATTGGCGGATAGGCTCCACAGAACTTGCATCAGTTTTTTTTCTGTTTTAAGATACGTTTTAATTAATTTCGTCTCCTATTCATTGTAAGCAGCTGACTCACAGTGGGCTGAAATCGAAAAAGCTGTCCTGAAAATATTTTCTTCATTTTTGATTTTACCAGCATTTTTCGATTTCAGCCCACTCTGTGACGTTAGCATTAAGTAGTAGCCACATTTATTTTTATCAAAACTGACTAATGGATGCTCAACCTTAAAATCTTCAGAGATCAAGGTGCCTCTTTTATTCATGTGGAGATGATCACAGCCTTAACTTTTTAATTCGCCCCAGGTCAATCAAAGCTTATGCGTTTGGACCAATCGTTTTTTCTTTCCTTAATCCAAGCTAGGGTTAACCCTGATCATGCTAGGGGAAAATCCCTTGAAATTAGACAATGTGCAGTGCCTGTTAGTGAGAGAAGTAGCCTAATCTCTATCCTTGATAGGCGACAGCTATTTCGATCATGTTTGCCATGGTTGTGGTGTTTTATTGAATTCCTTCCAGGTTCTCTGCTCTCCAAATTAAGTCTTTCCATTTATTTTGAAATATTTAAATTACCTCCCTTCAACTGATTTTCGGCGTAAACAATCAGCACTTGATCTGTGAACGATTAGGTGTCGATAAAAATGAGGACATTTTGTGAAAGGGATGAAACCATAACATATAAGGGTGAGTATAATGAAGAAGGCTATTTTATGTGTGGATTAAGCAATTTTAAGGTGTCCTAAAGGACTAAAAAGCATGCTAAAAGTATGACGTCGTATCGTAGTTGTGAGATAAACGAAATATTTGAGGAAGACTAGGGGAGGAATAACTAATATTCATCAAAGCGCAGCCAGTTTACGATGTTTAAAACTAATAACTAAGGTCATTATATTCTTATCATCTTGACAGTTGCTGTGTTGGGCTTCAATTCTTCCTAATTTACTTTTAATCATCCATAACTGCATAGCGTTATACTGTTTCATGATCCAGTTCTCTTGTTGGGTATGTTTAAGGAAATATTCCAAATACTTAGACTTCTAAATCGTGTTACGCTCTTTGTGCCAAAATATCCTATCTAGTGCTTGTCGCGTTAAATTCAATTTAGCCAGTTTGATTCTAAAATTTCTCTTGTGATTTCGAATGATACTTTATCATGTAATGCCCTCTCCCTAATATCAGTGAAATTCCTTTCTCTGGGACGTAGTGAGCATATCCCATTTTTCCCTGGCTTGCCAACGAGGAAATTTTTAACCGAACTCCTCACCCGGGGGGTGGAAATTGTCTCAGTTATCGAGGTACCTTTTAACTAAATACTTATACCACTACTGCAATTAATTTTGGTTATTTTCAACTCATAGAGGCCTTTCTTTATTTGATTTCTTTCTTTTCTTTTCAAGGAAACGCTCTTCCCAATCCTCCTTGCTCGCCACCCATTTTTATCAGAACTTTAACAACTTGGCCTTACAAAACGCTGCCATCATTATCCCATTCTCGTATTCCCCACATCTCTAGTCCTTCTTTTCTCCCCCTATGCACATAACCGATTCGATGCTGCGGTCGTCTGCAGTATCCCAGGGCCTTTCTCTCGACCCCCCTTCTTTCGAATTACCCCATTCTCTGCGTCACTCCCCTCTCCGCTCACCCCTTCCTCCCTCACCCCCGAAATAAAGAGGATTAAATAAAACGATGTCAAGTGCCCATACACGTGTGTTTTACTGCTCCTAAGAGAGCCCTCTTTTGTCCACATTTGGCCTTTAGCCTTTAACCCTTTCACTGAGTGCCCATCTCAGGCATTGCGAACAAAAACCGCCGTAACAATAGGGTGGTTTCCTATTATTTTTTAATTACCTAAATCGGAAGATTATTACTCCTGGAGTACGTATTTCAGGCTTTTAGATTTTTACATGACGATATCTATTTTTCGCGATTAAATTAAAAGTGAAAAATTTCAAGCGCGCGAAAACGCGACGCGTAAGTATGAATCCCGGGAAATCTCTCCGTGTGACGTATTTCTGGTTCCCGCTGCCGCCCTGTGAGGTGACCTTAAGGCGAGTTGAGCGCTGATAGGACGCAGGCTGCTAGCGGGTAGCTGAGTACCCTGCTGGCTGGTAGCGCTTGGCTTAAATAAGGATTATTAATACCTTATCAAATGAAGAAAACTTTCCGAACTTAGCCAGTTTTAATAAGTGATTATTAAGGCATGTTTCCCTGAGCTCTGCGCCTCATGTATGCATTGGTAACCTCAGACGATGTATAACTCCTATCTTCTCGTATAGAAACTAGGTCCCTGTGACGTCACGTGGAGTGGCATCGCATGGGCGCCAATCTGGCCCTTTTCAAGTGAGGATAAAAATGGACCATAGCCATTCGTCTAAACCGGTATTTCTAAAACGAAATAATTTGTATATTATGAATATAGTAATGGTGGGTAACGAATCTCAATCAATGCCTGTCAATGCCTTTCGTTTTCTTTGATGAAGGAAACTACCCTATTGCGGGCAGATTCTCTTGCCTCTCTTATCTATTACCGCAAATTTATATGCAAAATACGCCCCTAGTTTATGATGGACTCATTTCTTCTTAAGAGTATATTAAGAGATAATTCTCATATTCTCTTTGTATAATACCCTCTCTCGCTGAGGAATGGTATCATTTCCCGATTTATTGGTCATCCCTAATTTTATCATGGAAGATAGCTGCGGAGTTGACAATGAGGAGGAAAAGTTATAATTCTTTTATTCCCTTCGCAAACGCGAGGTGCTGTCTCTAAGCGTTCAATTGTCTCATTCACAGTTTAGGCCGGGATTTCTATATTAAGTTCCAAATATCACCACACATTTGACGATAGAATCGAAAGACGTAAACAATAAGACAATTAGGATTATTTATATGCATACGTAACACTAAATGTATATATAAATGTAATATAAATCCACGTAAATCTTTGCCGTCATACCAGCAATCTCAACGTGGAAATAAAGCATTTTTTTGTCGGATAGCCTATCATTTCTTCTAGATGTGATATCGCGACGAAACTATAATACTTCATAAAAAATCTCAGTTATGGGTAAGAGTTTGAAAATTATTCCTTTTTATAATTTTGATTTTTCATCAATTTACTTTCAAGCATTTCTTAATTAGTTGTCCAATTAGAGGACACTAATTGCCGCGGAATAGGTTTTTTTTCCTCCCGCAAGAAATCTGATATCGGCTAACGAGGCAATTTATATAGCAAAGAAGCCGCACATAACGATAGTGAATTTGATTATTGAACATATACTCAGTGTTTGGAGTCGGATATAATGATTTCAAATTGTGGGAAACAATGGAATATCAGGTTATTCCGGGTAATTACGCTCGTGTCGGTAGGTTTCTCACAAGCATTGGGTAATTTTGATGTTAATCTTAGGCATGGGAACTTGTGAAAACGTTTAATTATTAGTGTACATCAGGAAGCGGGAAAAAATTGAAACTGATGCGACCCATTTTCAATGAGACGTGACGACTCACCACCTAATTGGTGGCGTGACCGCTCGCTGCGCTAAGAGTTGCCCGAGGATGAGCTCGTGTTACGCAAGGGTCCGTACTAGGTCCACTTCCTTTCGTACGGTGCAGTCTTCTCTGTTCCCCAGACGGTGTAAAATCTCCCCACGGAACAGGATCGGTGGATCGCACCGGAAGGAAGACTTGGGAACGCTTGGTTAGTCTTAGCCCGAAACGGAACATATCCCCTGTGAGATTTTGCCCAGCCACGAGAGCTTTTGCGGTATCGATTTAGCTAGTGTGTACGGACTTAATAAGAGAAAATTGACAAATTGAAAATTTGTCTATCCTTGCATGAAATAAAAATGCTTAGATCACGTCTGAATACATTTAGTCATTTAGTAGTGGATCATTACCCATTAAAAACCAATGTTGCTACTATGGAAAAAAAATGTTAACATTTTCGCTCTATTCTACATTCTGGAAAGATTTAAAGTACGTGTTATTTTGTGATGAAAAGTTTATTGGCGAAACATGTAGCTGCTTCAGTAATTATGATTGAGTGGAAAATTTTCACTTTTTCTAAATGATAAGTCTTGAAATTATCAATTTCTCCCAGCACCAGCTTTGGGTTAGAAAGAATTAAGAGGATTGAAACGAATTGAAAATTTATTTTCTATCGAATGAAATAAAAATTCCTAAATCTTTCCCGCGTACATTAAGTATACCTAATGTAATATTTCTGTTTTGATGATCTAATTTGCGTTAATTTTGAAGAAACATATTTCCTCCATAATATCGTTAATTAAATCCTAATCGTATGGAGGAAATTTTTTTAATCCAAAATTTATAAATATGATGTCGTAAACAGTGAAATATTAAAATATTGTCGCCTTAAATGTAAAACCTTGTAAATCAAAAATGTTATAAGGATAAAATTTTTATGTCATTAGTTGTAAAACCTCATATTTCGTCTAATACATCTGAAAATTTCTATTTAAAATTGAATTTAATGAATTTTAAAACAAAAAAAGTTATTTAAATGTTGTATGACTAGAAAAATAAACAGCTTTTAGTTCATACTGTGAATTTTTATATTTTCATTTAAGAGGTTTTACATTTATGGTGACTATATGTGTCAAGTTCCCTGTGCAACACTAAAAAAATTCTATTTAGAGAAAATTAGGCACCTTGGGCGAAAGTTGAGATGAAATATTCTTTTCCAGAAACGGTAAAAACTCGAAGTGGATCTTAAATAGCAGTAAAAACGTCAAAAGTTCAACTCCAGGATTGGCGTAGTTGAGGAAAACGGGAGATTTGAAGAGGAAATGGAAGTTTGAGCTCCCATCCAATATCACGGTCGACCCTTGGAGTTGGCTTCGCGGGGAAAGGGTTCGTTCCAGGGTATGCCAGGGTATGCGGTCACATTAAATCCTCGACCATAGCCCTCCGCTCAAGACACTCAAAACCGTCCCCGAAACTTTGCTTAATATCAGACCCTAGGCTTCGTTCGCCATAATTAAGTAAATTAAGGCTCCGTCAGGATGAAAGCCGGTCACAAAAGAGGAAGACTCATAATGACCTCCGAGACTTCAATGGAATCCAAACGAACCGCTCCATCGTCATTATTTCACTACTCCAACAAAACAGCTCGATTGAGAACGATAATAGGGATAGCTGAGCATGATTTCTCGTCATCACAATGAGGCTAATACGTCTGTTTAAAGAAAATAAAACGCGATTGGCGAACTTTGGAAACGAAATACCGATTCTTTTGAATATTTTTGACAACACCTTGGAGATATAAAAGCCGGTTAAAAAAGTTTCAACCCTACGGGAATTGGAAAATTACTCAAGGATATACTCTTGAAAAACGTCGTAGTTGGGTGTCCCATTTACATTTTTGAACATCATTAAAATTTTCTATTTCGATGAGGGAAGACTTTTGATTTGAAGTGAAGCTAGTGGCGAACTTAGAAATCGAAATACCGATTCTTTTGAATATTTTTGACAACACCTAGGAGATATTAAAAGAGCTGGTTCAACCCTAAGAAAACTGGAAAATTGGGGATACCGTAATTTTTTCATGAGCCATACAAGTACCTATTTGAGATCACTGAGTCGTCAAAAGATCACAGTACGCAGGGATAATAAAAACCACACCCTGAATTATTCAAGGATATACTCTTGAAAAACGTCGTAATTGGGTGTCCCATCTACATTCTCTGAACATCACTGAAATTTTCTATTTCGAGAGGGGAAGAATTTTAACTACCTACGAGACTTCAATGGAATCCAAGAGCACCTACCTCCACATTGTCATTATTTAAATACTTCAACAAAAAATCTCGATTGATGACGATAATTGAGATTATCTAAGCATGATTTCCCGCCATCATCGTCATCACTGGTCAGCAATCATAAGATCTCTTTGACGCAGCTCTCCACTCAATACTCTTATCAGCTAATCTTTTAATACCTACGTAGTACCATAGAGTAAGATATACTTACTCTATAGTAGTACTTCTCTTTCACATCCTTCCTTACCTGTTCCATGTATATTTTGTTCGAGGTCTTCCTTTTCCGGTATTGCCATTTACTTGGCCCTCAATGATTGTCTTCATCAGGCCATCATGTCTCAAGATATGGCTCGTAAGGTTTTTCCGTCTTCTTGTTAAGGTTTTCATGAGGCTTCTCTTCTCTCCCACTCTTCGTAGGACTTCTTCATTACTAACTCGGCCGATCCATTTGATCCTCATCATTCTTCTGTATTACCATATTTCAGAGGCCTCTATCCTTGCTTTCTCCGCTGCTGTCACACAAATTATAGAAACCCGAAGGGAGTTTACATCAGAGGTCGGTAAAATTCACCAACTCTTTTTTTTTAATGCGTGGTATTCCATTTTAAGGTTACTTGTATGTATAACCAGTGCTGTAGTTGGGCCGGTACGGCGTACCCCTAAAATCCAAACTCGTTCTAACCGTACCGGTTAAACTACCTTTTCAAATCTGTAAAAAATAGCCCTACTGTAAATTTTCCAATGGATTTCAGAAAGAAAAATCGGAAATGATTATTTACTTGTTCAAAGTTATCTCGTGGCACAACTTGGAACTAATGTAAGAGTTAAAGTTTGACATTTTAATGCTGCGACCGGATGTATAAAGGCCGTTTTACACGGTACACGAAATTGCGCAGGTTAGAGCTGCATTAATTTCTAAAATGGCGTGGAATTGCGCGAATGCATGAACGAAATTAGAACATGGGCTATTTTGCCGTCTCGCATCCACGCATTCTCGCATGTGCTCTAGCAATTCACCGCTTTACACGACGCAATTTTGATTGCGCCTTCACACGTACGTTAGACTGCGCAATTCCGTGTACCGTGTAAAACGGCCTTAATACATGTTCAGCTGTTGGCAATTTTTGGTGAGTACCGCCCAATTTTTTTCCCAACTACAGCACTGTGAATATCTATTGCCCACCCATCCAAACCAACCCACGCGTAAAGCAAAAATTACACTATCGCCAACTTTCCTATTCTCTTGCAGGTGAACTTTTTCGTTTTTTATTCTACTGGCATTTAAATTCTACAATGTTTTCAGTTTTGACCGATGAAAATTTTTCGAATTAATTGGTATTTCATTTCCAAATTGTGTCTTATTTAATTGTGAAGCACAAATAATACTCAATCCCCCTACGTTGAAAGTGTGAATTTCAAACGGCAGTGGCTAAGTCTGGGTTGAGCTCTACCCTCACCTATCCAAACAACATTCGGGCTGAATCAATGAGAGAAATAGTCAAGAGAGCAATGAAACTTTTTATTGCATAAAATACTTCCTTATGAATAGTCCCTACCCTGAATATTTCACGCGATAGTGGCTTATTTAGGGTTGAGTTCAACCCTAACCTATCCAAACCAGCCGTCGCGTTAAATCAATGAGTGAGTGATTGATTGAGCCGAACAATTAAACTTTCTAGTGCATTAAATAATTTCTTCTTAGTCAGTCAGTCTGATTGCACCAATAAATCCGCTTCTGAACGAAATCTCTCTGTGTACCCATAACCACGCCTGCAATATTTTTTTCGCCGTCTCCGGTGGCCCTTGTGTTTCTCCACGGGGTAATTTTCAGCTTTAGAGCTTTTTTCATCAAAGATGGAAAAAAATAATAATCTCGGAGAGAAAAAAAAATCGAGTCCTTCATGAAATATAATTAAGACGGAAGAAGTTGACTTGGAGCTAGTCCGCGCTGACAACTCTCTGAAAACTCCGTAAAATAGGATATAAAGAGGGTTGTATGGGGCGGGGGAGGGGAGAAAGACTGAAGAAAGGGGTGGAGGAAGGTGAAAAATATGTATATAAAAGGTTGGGATTTAGGCCGCTGCGTGGCAGGACGGTCGACCGAAGTCTCCGCGCATGGCTATTGCGGACACCTCCCCCTTCCCCGGTAATCCATCCACCGCAGAGACCACCCTTGATAAAAGAGAAAAAATAATTTTTTTGCGAAAAAATCTTTTTCCCCCTGCTCCTGTGCCTGCCCTCCAGACCGACCTTAGGTCGCGTTGTTTTATTTTTATTCTCTCCCTCTCAGACAAACACACTCACATAGAATCCGCAAGGTTGTGAAACTCCGTAAATAAACAGTGTGGAAAGGACGAGGTTGCGAAGGAGGAGGAATCTGGTCGAAACACTATGCATACGAAGAGTGTAGGGGTGGATTAATTCTGCTATTTGTATTCAGAGAATAACGGGAGTTTTAGTTTTTTGAAAAAATGCTTATTTATTACTCTGCGTTAATGCTCCGAGCAAACCAAGATATTATTATGCAACAGAAGAGAAGAAGTCAATGCTAAATTTAAAATACGGTAATAGAAACTGATAGAAGTGAATGAATTCTGTTATTTGAGCACAGAGAATAACGGGAATTTTAGTTTTTTTTGAAAAAATGCTTATTTATTCGTCCACGTTAATGCTCCAAGAAAACCTAGATATTACTATGCCGCAGAAGGAAGAAGTCATGACTGACTTTAAAATAGGGAAACAGAAACTGATAGGGGTGGATGAATTGTGTTATTCGGGAAGCAGCGTAAGTAGCAATGGGAGAAGTAAGAAAGAAATTATCGGCAGAATAGCCCAGGTGAAGAGAGCATTCCACCAAAAGAAAGGTCTGCCTACAGAAGTAAGATTCAACACAGACTTAAACAAATTATCATGGCTTACATTTGGAGTATACTTCCCTCCGGGAGTGAAGCATGGACAATGAAAGCAGTGAAGAAACTAAGGGGGGAGGCTATTGAAATGTGGTTCCACAGAAGAATGATATGATATAGTGGATCGAAAGAGTCAGTCATGAGAAGAGTAGGAGAGGAGAGAAGCCTCACGAAAAGATTGATAAGAAGACAGAACAAGCTTATCGGCCATATCGTGAGACATGAGGACAGGGGCAATTAGATGTCAAGACGGGAAAAAAGAAGACCTCTAACAAAATAACGGGTGTTTCTAAATGAATATCGGGGTTTTCAAGATTTATAATATTTATTACACTAGACTTAAAGCTATGATAATACATCAAATAAAAAAGCAACTCAAACAGTTTTGTTTGTTGGCAACAATGTGCATGTGCACTCACTTTTTCTGCCGCCATCTGTTAGAAAGCGCTAGTAGCGAAGATGGCGACTATAATGAATAGTAAGCTTTTTGTGTTTTACACTCTGCAAAGATGGAATCTGTTGTTATTGTGTAACGTGTGTTCCAAACTAAGTTCCACTGTGATTCTCCAGGTGATAATAAAATCCGTGCCTCCACTGCAAGCTGACCTTTCCGAATGAATGAAACATGTTTGAAGCAGCTATTGCAACAATTACTCGAGAGCCGCTCGGGAGGAACTCGCATTTCGTCTCTATGTGTGCCATTTGACGAATAGAGCACATATTGAACATTTTTAGGCTATCATATAAAACTGTTTGAGTAGCTCATTCATTTGATGTATGATTTAAAGCCGTAAGTTAAGTGTAATAAATGTTTTAAAAAAACGTTAAAAACCCCGACATTCATTTAGAAACACCCGGTATATGGAAAAGGTAAAGGATGATGTGAAAGAGAAGAAATATGTTGGTGTGAAAAGGTTAGCTGGTAGGAGAATTGAGTGGAGAGCTGCGTTAAGCCAATCTTAGGGATGCTGGCCAGTGATGATGACAGTAATGCTGTCGCCTTCGAAATAGTTCCAAAAATTCTAAAAATTGCTTTTGTGCCCCTTGACTTCTAGGGCCCCAAGTTAAACTTTGAGCATTATGCAAACGAAATATATGGCTTTATGTATGTAATATGTATAGTTTCCCAATGCATGTGAATAGGGTGGTTTCCTATTATTTTTTATTATCTAAATTGAAAGATTATTACTCCTGGAGTACGCATTTCAAGCTTTTAGATTTTTAAATGACGACATCTACTTTTCGCAATTAAGTGAGAAATGAAAAATTTCAAGCACGCGAAAACGCGACGGCTAAGTATGAATGCCGGGAAAACTCCGTGTGACGTCGTTCTGGTTCCCGCTGCCGCAAATGAGGTGACCTTGCGGCGAGGCTTTGAGCGCTGATACGACGCAGGATGCTAGCAGGTAGCAGAGTATCCGGGTAGCGCTTGGCTTAAATAAGGATTATCAATAACTTATCAAACGAAGGAAACTTTCCGACCATAGGCAGTTTAATAGGTGATTATTAAGACATGTTTCCCTGAGCTCTGTGCCTCATGCATGCATTGGTAATCTCAGGCGTATGTATGTATAACTGCTATCCACTCGTATAGAAACTAGGTCCCTGTGACGTCGCGTGGAGTGGCATCGCATGGCCGCCAATCTGGCCTTCTTCAAATGCGGTTAAAATTGACCATTGCCATTCGTAAAACTAGGATTTCTAAAACCAAATAACTTGTATATTAGGAATACACTAATGGTGGGTAACGAATCGCAATTAATGCCTTTCGTTTTCTTTGATGAAGGAAACTACCCTATTGACTGTTTAATCTCAGTGCATATATATACCAGACCTATCAAGCACAACGCCGAAATAAACATCTGCCAGAGTGCCTGGACTCTATTTAGTAAATAGGAGGAATTTTGAAACTTGTAATGAAGTAAATCTACTATGGATACAATTGATCAACAATTCTGTTAGCCGCAAGGCGTGCCATTTTCTTCCCGACGAACTGGTCTGAAAAATAACGCAAAGAAAAAATAACAAAAAATCCAGATCCGTTTAAATCGGGAGTTAAGGCTAAAAAATGAACTAATAACGAGAACAGGAAATCGAACATATATCAGGAAACGTATAAAGGGAGAAATGAAAGTGTCAAACACCGTTCACGAAGCAGACAGCTATGTCAAAACCGGTAGCTGAAGTGGCTAAGTAGCGAATTAAATCAACAAGAAATCTCTGGAATACAAGCATGTCCCCTGCGGTCCAGGAAAACAACTCTCCCCAGTTAAGTTGGAGCACTTGGGATTTCCCGAGCCCGCAGCTTTTATATTTCCTACTCCTCTTGCAATTTCCCATAACGGAAATATCATACCGGATTAATCTAGACGGGCAAAATGAAGTCGCAGTGGGGAAACTGCGGAGACGACTTCTGCGAGACTCTGAACCTCAGTTCTGAGGAAAAAGACAGCTTCGCGCTTAGGCACTAAACTAGAGACTCCGAAGAATTTTATAAAGAAATGTTATTATATGAGCAGAGTCGATCAATTGTAACCGTCTTTCGACAAATCTTATTTCTTTCAATTAGTGCAACTCTTCATCTCTTTTCAACAATCCCCTCCTACCAAGGTAAACAAAATCTTTGCAACAAAAGTCGCGCGTCTTCAAACGCAGCCCCACCAATACGACAAAAAACGTAATCATGATAAGGTTGTTGTCAAATTTTGATGTACGAAACGTATTTCACTATAATTATTTTTCATCGACACGATAAGTCAATACAATAACAATCTTTTGTGCAAATTGGGATAAAACCAACCTATATATATATATATATACACTTCGAAAGGTTCCTCGGCGAGGTAAATATCATAAAAAACCCTAGGGTGGGCAGTATCAGAACACACAATAAAGAATAGAAACTCACACTCACAAAATAACTAAATTTTCGGTGGCATTACCACCTTCCTCGGAGTTAGGTAAAAGACTGTAGGTAGAGGGTAAAGGATAGCTGAGGGAAGGGGAAATAGAGGGGGGGAAAAGAAGTGGGTTGAGGCAATTAAGGGATTAGCGGTGGATGTTTAAGCCGGGAGGAAGAAATGCTTTGAATAGCCAAATGTAGCTTAATTCAATAGAATTAAGTTTGAGTGGGTGGTCTGTGGGGGGAAGGGAGGCTAAAACTGAAACATTGTAGCAATATATATATATACTACTTCATTCATTCACACGACGCCTTAAGCGCAAATATGCATATAAATTCACAGGTAAGGAAAGAAAGGGAAAGGAACATGGAATAGAAAAAGGACAAGGACAACGGTGCTGTGGTAGATGGAAAAAGCCAGCCAAATATATATATATATATATATATACACCCCAAAGCAGCATATCGTTCCGCTAGTAAAATTATGATTAAATGATAAACATGTATTTCACAAGATCGTGAATTATTTTATCGACATATTTCGGACAAAATACTGTCCAAATACTAAAACATATTTGGCAAATATTTAATGCCTAGACAAGCTTATTGGTTACTACGCTAGCTACAACTTAATAAACAAGGCTTAATAAATGTTATTGGTGGTTTTCGGGTATTGCTGTGTACAAAACATTTTAACTCAACGTTTAACTCATTAACTCGTTTTAACTCATAAGGAAGGTACACCTTTGAGACCTATTGTAAATACTATTGGTTCGCCGACCTATAAGTTAGCCCGTTATCTCTCAAGAGGCATCCAGGATTTCGTCGGTAGAACGGACTCCTTCATAAAAAATTCGGCGCATTTTATAGAGACCCTGAAAGACCTTCGAGTGACCGAAAGAGATATTTTAGTCAGCTTTGATGTCACGTCGCTGTTCACCAAAGTTCCTGTCCCCGATTCAGTGGAAATTTTAAGAACTCTTACAGGTGATGGACTACCAGAAGACTACCCAAACTTGGTAGATTTCTGCCTTAGAAACAATTACTTCCTTTACAACGGGCAAATATATGAACAAAAAAGTGGTGCGGCAATGGGTTCCCCACTTTCACCTGTGATTGCCAATTTATATATGGAGTTTTTCGAGAAGAAGGCACTTGAGACGAGCGAGAAGAAACCATCATGCTGGTTGAGATATGTGGATGATACCTTTGTGATCTGGCCACATGGAAAAGAAAAACTTGAGGAATTCCACGTACATCTAAATACAGTACATCCAGACATAAAATTCACAAAAGAACTCGAAGAAGGAGGTTGTCTCCCCTTCTTAGATGTACTGGTTAAAAGAAAAATAGATGGAAGCCTAGGCCATTCAGTGTACAGAAAGAAGACCCACACAGACAGGTATCTGAATTCAACATCGCATCACCACCCACAACAAAAGGCCTGCGTCATTAAAACGCTAACCCACCGAGCCAAAATCGTGTGTGATGCTGAGCATATCAGTGATGAAATGCAACACCTTATGTGGGCACTGAAAGGCAATGGTTATAGTGTCTCTTTCATTAAAAGAGCAATGAAAGAAAAACACCCTCCTCAAGATGACAGCCACAAGGGGAAGAAGCCACTTACATACGCTAAAATTCCATACATCTCCGGGGTCACCGATAGAATCGCCAGAATCCTCCATAAAGGCAACATTAAAACTCGCTTCTGCACCGTGAAGAAGATTCAGAATATCCTACCTTCACCGAAGGATAGCCATCCTCCCCTTCAATCTATGGGAGTGTATGAGGTTCCCTGCTGCTGCGGCAGAAGCTACGTGGGACAGAGTAAGCGTTCAATCTCCCAAAGGCTTAAGGAGCACGAAAGGGCGTTAAAATTACATCAGTGGGACGCATCAGCTGTTGCTGAACATTTTGCCTCCAGCCCTGGGCATAGAATAATGTTTGACGCTACACGGGTATTAGCGAAGACGGAAGAATACCATCCGCGTCTTATACGTGAGTCCATCGAGATTGCGAAAAGACCTAATAACTTTAATAGGGAGGATGGGTATAACCTCAGCCGTATATGGAGAGGGTTCCTAGCACAACATAATGACCAACGGCTAGCGGCTAAAATTCAAATCCGGCACAACAATAGGTAGCGGAAAAAAAACATAAACATAAATAATCTCGGGACGAGAATAAATTCCTTCCATTCTCTTGATAACGCTCCCAGTAGGAGGAGTGAAACGTTGAGTTAAAATGTTTTGTACACAGCAATACCCGAAAACCACCAACAACATAGATAAAAGAAGCTGTGAAAGTCTTCAGACGAAAAAAAAAAAGGCTTAATAAACGTATACAACCTTGAGATTTACGTTGTCATCGTATTTCTATGTGACAAGCCATATTTAAGGCAAATTCATGATATTGCGTCTATGACACGGACTTATATAAGACAAACCTAGAGTAAAAGAAATAATGCAAACACCGTTATTAAAGATCATTCTTCATCCAGGTATTTGTCATTTGGAAATTTTATGCTGCCAGACTGTTTCAGTCGACCTTGTCTGCGGTCGTAACTTTCACTTGATTACACTGCCATAGTATTGGAGAGGTTTCAAAAAAATTAAATAATATCCCCGTTATTCTGAGTTACATAAGGTCATTAGGCCAGCTTTAATGAGAACGTGGGTGTTAAGGAAATTTAATTAGTGTTTACGCCCACATTCAACGCCTACTGAGTGGATTAAAACAAAATATAGATCGGGAAAACCTTTTATGAACGTTGAGGATGAACCGATAAAAGTGTGATAATTTCAGTTTGTCTGAAAAATATTAATTTCGTATTTCAGCACGGTAGGAACTTCTAAATATAATTGTCGCTTCCGGGGAAACATGACTGGCGTCAAATGCGGTGCTACCGAAGAGTGATAAAGATAAACTCGAGTAAGTTATGATGAAGTGCAAGGAAGAGTGGAAGAAAAGAGAAGTCTTCCGAAAACCATAAGAAGAAAGCGGGACAAATTAGTCGACCATGATGGCCTGATGAATACAATCTTGGAGGGGAAGAAAGGCAAGGGACGGCCCTGAATGAGTTATAGAAATGTCAGGTTATAAAATATGTATAAGAGAGGAAATACGTCTGTATGAAAGGACTATATAGATAGCAGATATACGAGCAGAATAGAGAGCTGCGTCAAACCAATATTAGGATATTTGAACTATGATGATGATAATGGCGAACTTATCTAAAATAAAAGGGGGAAGTATGAAACAGGTTGATGAACGGGCAGCACCAGAATTAACAAATATAAAATATATGATTACAAAAATTATATATTATAAGTGGAGCAATAACAATGGTGGGATAAATCAGCTAGTACTCGTCTTAAAGGTCAATAGAGGTTGAGCGATGCTTTTAATCAATAATGTAATAGCTAAAGTTTCTACGGAACCATTTGAAAAAACGATATATTAACTTTAACAATAAGAAATCTGTTGTAGCATAGCGTGGTTTCGATCCACGGACCTTTGTTGTAAGATTCACGTACTGAAACTGGTGTTTAAAAAAATCAACAAACAACAATCCACATGGTAACTGAAAATATCATGTATTTTATGTTGTATGATTCACAAACTAATTAATTTTCATCCAGCTTGAAAACCAACCGAAACAACGAAATCGATGGACGATATGTATCGTAGATTGTTATAGTTATATAAATTCATTTAAAATAGTGTAAAAAAGTTGCCGCAGCGGGTGTTTAGTAACAAGAACCGGGTAAAAAGTGAAGAAATATAATTATCTGAAACAATCTCAAAATGGGTGATAATGCGCAATTGCATTGTTGGTACTCGCTTAAAGCTCTCGTTTAATTAAACTCAAAGATTAATTGTTCCAGTCAATTATAATAGCAAATTTTCGTCCAACCGTAATTACTTAATGTCATTAAAAATCCAGAGCATTAAATAAAATTTTGAAAAGGCTGGTTACTCACACACAAAATTGTGTTCATGGTAACTGCAAATTGCATACAAAAAAATGTTTCCGTTGCCATAGCTCATTGTCAGTAACTAAGGAGTTGCGAACCCATGCTCGAAATGCTCGAAATTGTCTCCCCTGCCACTACATGAAGTATTGCAGATTCCTTCTGAAACACACTGTATGAATACCAGACTTGCAACGAGAAAACAAAATTTTTTACCGTCTTCAATTTTTTTGCTAGATCCGGAAAGCGGAAGATTTTTTTACAGGCTTAGTCACTCTTGAATTTCTTGGCATTACCTTTGGGGGCCAGAGAAATGTCGCCATATATATTTCACGCGCTTGATAAAATGGATGAAGTGTCATTATGGCACTAGCAGTCCTGGCTGTGGAGGAAGAGAGAGTTCCCAGCGGAGGCGGAACTTGCGATTTAACTACTGGTTCAGTTCCTTTGGGAACCCTCCCTCCCTCTAAGATCCCCGCCCTGATTCGTGAGACGAATCTCCTTGACTCCTTCCCGGCATTCTGAGGCTCCTCTTTTCCCCCTCCTTGGTGGAGATATGGTACATTTGTAAGTCTCTCGGGCTTTGGAATCGAAATGTGAATGAAAAATACGGTTAAAAATGGCGTCAAAGGATATACCCTTGGCTCTTAGTACTTAGGATAGCTTATACTTATGCTTATGATATTTAGGAGTATATTTAGAGAGCTTGCAATATAATTTTTCCCGTCCAAAATTAAAAGTAATACGATAACTATTAATTTTTAGAAGCTATTTCTGGAGGGAAGAGTAGCCTTCACTCTCTTTCTTGGAGTATAGGTTCACCAAAGTATCGGAACTTTTCTTCCCAATACTTTGGCTTTTATGCAAAGAGTGTTTAGTAGTTTTTTGCCAAATAAAAAAATGTAGCGACAAAGGTTCTAATAAATAGTTTAAAAAATATAGTACTTGGTCAAACAAAATTCAGTCCATCTAATAATGAATATATAAATTTGTATAGCATATTAATATATGAATAGCATTAACAATAATTACTATTTAAATTTGTATATAAATGCATGACTTGGTTTTCGATTGTGCGTTGATCCCTCTAAGATCTCCTTGTGATCTTGATTTGAGAGACTCGTTCCTCTCTTCCTTCCCGGCATTCCCCATGGATTCTTAGGCTCCTCCTTGCACCTCCTAGTAGAGGATATGGTCTATCCAATTCAGGAATCGAAATTAGAATTAAAAATGGGATTATAAATGACACATAACATATCACTGAATATTACCGTTTGGCTTTAAATTTATGTCGCACAGAGCACTTTGCAGCGTAAGATGCGTAGTAGGCTATTCTACCACCTCTGGTACTCTTAAAGCATGAGAAGCTTATTTTTAAATAGTGACATTTGACGGCATTCCTTACCTATTCTTCCCTAAAAGCATATCCTTGCCTCGCACCTCTATGATCTCATATCTGAAAAAAATACGATAGTTGGATAATTTTTGCGATAATGTTTTAGGCTATTTCTTCGAGTATAGATCTACCAGCATTATTTTTTCATTTCGGAATATTGTTTTTCAATACCAAGGCTTTCATGCAAAAAATTTTGTAGTATTTTTTAATCAATAAAAATCTTGAAACCTCTCCAGGGATTAGCAATACTCCAACATTATTTTTTCATTTCGGAATATTGTTTTTCAATATCAAGGCTTTCATGCAAAAACATTTTGTAGTTTTTTTTAATTAATAAAAATCTTGAAACATATACTCCAGGAATTAGCTATACCCCAACATTATTTTTTCATTTCGGAATATTGTTTTTCAATATCAAGGCTTTCATGCAAAAACATTTTGTTGTATTATTTTAATTAATAAAAATCTTGAAAGCTATAATCCAGGAATTAGCGGTGGTGTCCTGGTCGGCTGTGCGGAGG
Organism: Ischnura elegans; assembly: GCF_921293095.1. Classification (NCBI taxonomy): domain Eukaryota; kingdom Metazoa; phylum Arthropoda; class Insecta; order Odonata; family Coenagrionidae; genus Ischnura; species Ischnura elegans. The sequence continues at coordinate 74,607,740 of NC_060254.1, read as the reverse complement.
TCACAGTGGAGGCTAACAGTCGATTCTTATAGCTCTCGAGTTTAGCGTCTTAACCTAGCTTTACGGAATAGGTGCGATTATCGATATGGCCGTATCGAAGAATCGAAAAGGCCCCTAATGAAAGAACCGGCCATGTATTTCACGTTTCTCTCCCGCCGTCCGCCTGCTCGCGTTGCTGCCCTCGTGAAGTTAGGAAGATATTCTGGAGGAAGGAGGAGGCGGCAGCCAATTAAGGAAGAGGCTCCCGCGAGAATGACTCTTGCCAACCGTGCTAGTGGGAGAGACCTTCTTTCCTCTCGTGAAATATGTTCCCGGAAAAAATCGATTTGTTAGTTGAAAAAAAAAACACTGTCCCATGAGGATTACTTCCATTTTATTTCGGATTGTGTTTTTTTGGCCTGTTATCTTATCCGCCGTTTTTTCTCTCCTAATATCATTATTTTTTTAACCAAAATTTTACACAATTTTCTTTTTGAGCCTCAAATCAGGGAAAACTTTTATTTTCTCGCTCGCCTTTGCACGTTTTCCTTCTTATGCATCTATAAAGATATCTTTCTAGGCCTCCAAATGAGTGTGCATTTGGTCTTTTGTTGCTATCAATTATCATTGACAAGAAATTATAGTGAATAAAAATCTCAAATTTCTTCGTTGAAAATGATAAATTATAAATTCCCTTGAATAAAAAAATTTGAAATTCCCTTGAATAAAAAAATTTGAAATTCCCTTGAATTTCAATATTCCTTTTTAATTTATTCATTTAGCCCAGATTTCTCTCACGCTATTTAGGAATACCTTCAATTTATTGCTGTTTAGAAAAAAATAATGTCCATTTTGGTCTATTTCGGCAATTCATTCTAATTATGCTTCGTAAAGTTGCTATAATGAAGATGTGGAGTAAAAATTTCAACTAAGTATCACCAGTATTTTAATCGGTGGATGTAGTACGGCGGCCTGGAGGATACTCTCAGTACTATTAGTAGAGGTTTTTTGTAACGAAGGATATACGTAATTATAATTCCTGATAATTTAGCGAGCAAGATATTTTTCTTCCCGCGCGATTGTAATTGTTGCAGTTCTCAGAGTAAGGAGTTGCTCGATTACGATAAGTTGATAGACATTACTCTTTCCTGAAACAGTCCCAGAATATACCTCGTCGTGTAAAGAACAATTTCTGCAGTACGTTTTCAAGATAATCTAAGGTCATTACAAGTAGCTTATGCTTTTATTATATCTCATCTCCCCGTAAACAGCTCATCTTAGGCCATTACCAACAATCCTCAAGGTAAGGAATCAACAGTCAACAGAGAAGGACAATTACGAACTCCTATGCCCTGGATATGTGCAACTTAACCCTGGCGGGACTCGAACCCGCGACCTTCAGTTTGGCAGGCAAGGTCTTTACCCCGCAGCGCCGCCTTCGTGGCCGTCTTATGAACCAAAATGGCGATCGAGTCACCGTCGTCTTTATTACGGCGCAAACGATCGCCATGACGACGTGCTATCGTAATAATGACTTCTTTCGCGCCTTGCGTTTACCGCATAAAATTTCAGGGGAAGAACCCAATTCCTTTCGCTTCCTTTCACCAGCGAGCGGAATCCAGTCAATCAATATGAGCCGCGATCCCTACGTCCTTTCATGACTTTCTTCAAGGGGTCAAGACCAATGGGGGCGTGTCCATGCGGTCCATTTGAGAAGCACCTACTACCACTATAGACTTGTCGCTCGTAATCGTAATTCCATCGCCAATGACCATCCCGAATCGGCGTATCAATAGGTATTGGTTTTTTTTTACTATCCCGTCGCATTCGAAGCCGATTTTATTTCGGTCCCGATTCAATCTGTGATTTCCATCTCTGGATCAATATGCCGAACGGAGAGTAGGCGTATTGCAGTATTTCGGAGTTCAAGAGGGTCGCGGGGATTTCCTCAAGGAAAATCACCTCGTGAGATGAATTTTAAAGGTACTCAACTTCCATCGATGTGGTGCCCCAAGTCCCTTGTGGGTATATACTAAGATTTTACTCGATCGTTATGAGGTAATCCGTATTTTAGATATTGAAGGGGTTATGATAACTTGGTTTATCTTATACTAGCAGGCCACCCGGCGTTGCTCGAGAAGGATAGTACTCACTGGAGTGGGAAACTCGGAACTGGGAATGCATGGTCATATGACAGGATTTTTAGGCGAACTAAACTGCAAACAATGGAAAAAACGATATCCGTATTGTGGCTTATACCCCGCTCTACAACATTGTTCGTTGTGTACGTACGTGCGTAAGCAAAAAAATATCATGTGGACTCATTCCCCAGCCAAAAGGTTTGCACCGAGAGGATTTATAGATAAGAGCAGGTTTAATGGAGTTGTGAATGCCCTTTGAGCGAGTGAAGAGGTGTGCCTACCCGGCAGGATATCCAACCACAGAAGTTGTATGACGTGACAGACGTGACTACTGCTTACGGTGGTATGGAAATAAATAAAATAATATGTAATTTATTTCCTTACTTTTTGAAATTTTCACCCTCTGTTTCTTCTCGTTCACTGGGTTTTCCTGAGTATCTTATTTCCATGGTTACATTGATGTTTTATCGGTGTAATTTCTCTGATATGAATATATATTCGAATCATATAACAGTCCCGTTTCCTCGTTGTTTGCGCTCCTTAGAATTCTCTCCTCCGCCATCCAAATTTCCTCAGGGAGAGACTCAATTTCCTGATCATCTTCCTTCCATCCCACCCAAATCCTTCTTCCTTTAAATCCCCATCCGTTTTACGGGCCATTTACTAGCCGTTTCTACGTCTCTCAACTTGCTTCTGCGAAATTTTTTCACCCATTAATTTTCCCGTGTTTATTTTATTTTTTTGACGCTACGAGGCGCTAATGCTTTGCCCAAACGGATAGGCATTCTTGAGGGATACAAAAACCTCTCTCTGGGGGATAATCTCTCCCAATATTTGTGTAAGCTCTAAAAATTCACCACTGGATATGCCAGCATAAACTTTAATTTTTCTCCTTAATAGCCCCTTGTCGGGGTTAACGGATCATAAAGGCCTAATAAATGTCTGGTTAATATACCGTAGTCTGGTTAATAAGGGCTTAATAAACATGAACTTAAAAGTAAAAAATATATTTGAATCATAATATTTCATTAGCGCAATAAAGGACTCAAAAGTGAAAAATAATTTCATCATTAGAAATAGGACACACAGTTACCATTATCTATTCCATAGTGACGTCAAAAAAACGCGCAAAAGTAAAAAAATAACTGTTCATATTGGTTTTATGTTGATGTCTGGTTAAAATTTTGCGGAGTATGAAATGTGGAGTTACTTGCGTTTAGCATTATGAGTGTAACGAAACGTTATTCTGAACAACTTTTACTTATTGTAACTTACTAGCATTCTGCAGATAAGATTTTGGCTGTGCCATTCTTTTGTTTAACGTTTCCTTGCATCTATGGTTATGATCCGACTGTCAACGGATTTTTTTCATAATTTCATAGGATCTAGTGGCATTTAAAATAAGATGAATGATATTTTCATCTCTTTAAATAATTTCCTCTGTTCATTAAAAGAATTATGATTCTCAACTCCCAACATTACCCCGAGGAAGCCGCTCGATTTTAATTTTCATGAAATCGACAAATTCTTAGATAGATATTCTCTGTGGCTCCTGTATTCGCAATGTAACTTTATTTGAGTCTCCAGTTCTTCTTGCCAAATTTATTTTTTCAATCTATTTTGACGGCATGAACCAGTTGAAACTATAGTGAAATATTTGGAGCTATTTTGCTTATAAGCATCCATTAATGTAATCAAGATTGCGGTTGGAAGTGCTGGTCTTGACGTAGTATAAAATTTCTTACGGCGTACGCCTCATGCCTCACTGCTAATTTCTATGCTAATGTCTCATCGTAGACCAGCCCTAATGCACCCTACTACATTAGCGGACTACATTTATTAGCGTTTATTATTATATTTATTATCATTATTATTATTATTTACCGTTTTAATTTTCACCCCAGAGCTTGTGTTTCTGACTTTTACCTCATATTCTTTATTTTTCCCCCGAACCATAAAGGACTTTAATAAACGTTGTTGAAGTTATTTCGGGTTTCCCACCGGATAAGGTTCTCCATCTCTGCCGACGTTTCGATGGTCGTGTCGTCCATCGTCATCAGGGCTTCAAGCCCTGCCTGGCCTGGCCATCAGGGCATCAAGCCCTGATGACGATGGACGTCACGACCATCGAAACGTCGGCAGAGATGGAGAACCTTATCCGGTGGGAAACCCGAAATAACTTCAACAACATCATACGCCGGGAAAACCTCAGATCTTTCTTCGACTTTAATAAACGTTAGTCCCAACCTCGTTAGAGCACTTCATTTTTTTTTTGCTGTAAACGGCTGGTGTCCTAACACCCCCTGCACACGCCTTTTAGGCGGCCTGCGGGGTATTATGTAGATGTAGATATCTGATTATTAATATAAAATACACCATAGGATGAAGTTCGCCACGAAAAAATATTTTACTTCGCTGGGATTCGAACCCGGAACTCCCGATTAGTTCCGGGTTCGAATCCCGGCTAAGTCAAATATTTTTTTTATGGTGAACTTCATCCTTTATTGTATTTAACTTTGCACCCGTGCGCGTGACTGCGTACAAAATCCACTCGTTCCTCCAGTGCATTAATATAAAGTATCCTTTGTGATGATTGCGAATCTCCCATTACTGTGAGACATCTCCTGACAGAGTATGAAAAATACCGTGCTGTGTGCCATCGGCTGAACATCGGAGGAGACCTAGGGCACATCCTAGGAGACGACCCTGATAGTGTCAGCCGAGTCATCAAGTCTTTAATAGAAACCGGGCTAATTAACAATCTTTTAATTCCAACGTTTATATCGTCTGACTACCCCTTTTATTTCAAAATTTTTATGAATGTTTAAATGCCTTTTTTATGTATCTTTTAAAATTTTAAATTTATAGATTGTCAGTGGTGCAAATGAGCTTAGTTGTCGAGGCACCCTAAAAACAAAATACTACTAAAACTATATAAAATATCGAACTTCCAATGTATAACGTCTCACTAGCATGGATTGTGAGTGGTGCAAATGACCTTAGTTGTCGAGGCACCATGAAAACAAAATACTACTACCACTATAGGATTGTCAGTGGTGCAAATGACCTTAGTTTTCGAGGCACCATAAAAACAAAATACCCCTACTACCATATGAAATATCGAACTTCCAATGTATAACGTCTCAATAGCATGAATTCATATCTGAATATTATCTGATATATCATCCGATATTCCTCGTTTTACCCATCAGAAAGAAAGGAATGAATGGAGGCAGAGAAAGTGATGGTGAGATTGACAGGACGAACAGACGCGGAGAGAAAAGCGGAAAAAAGGTGGCCGGCTCGATTTTCGCTGCGGTAGTATTGACACTAGAGCTCCAGAGATCCATCAAAAGGGAAGAATGGAGAGGTCAAAGCTGAAAGGGCTTCAATCCCAATATTTGTCAAAAGAAGGGGAAAAAAATAAGGAATGGGATTGAATGAAAGAGGGAAAAACAAGGGGTTTCGTGCTATCGAAGACCGCAATGATGCGTAAAAAAAAGGCTACCACATATTCTGTGGGAAAAAGAGATAACTGGTTATCAATCGGTTTGATCAACGAAACTAAAGCGAGAACCGTATTTGAGGTACTGTAAAATGCTGTGAGTCTATCAAAATTAAATTATCTCAAAGTGAGTGAGATAGCGCAATCCTATTGTTGATACTAGCTCATAGCTCTCATTTGACTAAGCTCAAAGACAAATTGTTTCAGGCAGTTGTATCTCACATTTTTGTCCAACCTTAATTATTTAATTTCTTTGGGAATCCATAGTATTCAAGAAAGTTTAGAAAATACCCAAACAAAAATCCGTTTTCATGGTAACTGCATAGTTCGTCCAAAAAATGTTTGCGTTGCCATAGCTCAGTAACTAAGGAGTCACGACCCTATGCTTACGGACAAAAAAATTCTTAAAAATGTCTCCCATATCACCTCCTGAAGTATTGTAGATTCCGCCTGAAAAATCCTGTATATTCAATAAACGGTTATATTGAAGAAGTGAAATGAAGTGGCACGTACAATTGCCGTTAAAAACGCCGTATCTATTTTATGCAGCACTTAATTTATGGAGAAAGACTATTGAGTCGAACTTCGACTTGGACGTCTAAACCCCGAATTACAGATTTTATTTATTTATTGATTTTATAGTTTTTCCAACAATATAATTGGAGAAAAAAGTCAGTTCAAACATGATACATAAACATACTCGTGGATATACAGTACTAGTCAAGATAACGACGTATCAATTACATCGGATTTAGTAATTATAATCCATCAATAACATCAGAGCTTTACGAAATTTGTTTCTCCCTTGAAACACATTAAGTTCACTACAATATGTATTATATTTCTGACACACATGGCGAATGGCGAAAGTAATGGCGAATTTTTGGCATAATCTTGCTTTGCATAGTTTATATTAAACGTAGACCTAGGAATTTAATAAAATTTTGAATCATATAATTTAAACTCATCATACAAAAATGCCATTAACCAATATTTATAAAGTGAAATAAGTACATGAAATATTTGACATGTCGTCTGTTTTCTTAACTTAGACTATTATACATTTTCAACAAGATTTTATACTTTATACAATTCGCTTGAACTGGGTAGAATTTAAAATAATTATAACACTTTATATCAGTGACTGATCTTAGGGGGCTATAACTCCCCACCTTGGGTGTCCAATTTACGCTAGATAAAATGTAAAATTGTCTTCGGACCCCCACTACTGCTGGGAGATAACTCCCACTCAGCCCCCCCCCCCCCCACCCCCTTTGTCCCTATCCTGGATCCGCTACTGCTTTATATATTATGTATATTGTAATATAAGAATTTCTTTTGAGTTCCCTCTTTTCAAGTTGAAGTCTCAACCCCCTCTGTTTTAGTCCCCCCCTTCCTCTCCTCCCCCTCCTTCCTGCCTCCCACCTGCCCCACCCACCTGCAACCCATCCCCAAGAATCCACCCACCTTCGTTTCCAAGGCGGAGATTTTCCTCGGCCCACGTCCTTAGACCAAACAAGGCAAGCATCCTGCCTTATCCCGGCGGCACCCTTGTTCCGACGGTATCCCCGGAATCCTGCCTTCTACACGCCCCCCTGCGGCTGCTATTACGGTAGGATATTGCGATGCGTCAATCCCATAATGCCCCAGTTGTGGAGGGAGTTGTGGGTTATGAGCGAGTTTGGGCGTTGTGATGAACTGTTCGTCGACGTAGAGCGTTCCTCATACGGCTTACGGAGCTATTGCTATTTTAATGAAGGTGATGCTAATATCATAGAGTTCTAATGAAAATTAATATTGCATTTTTTAGATTTTCCATTCAGTTTTTGCTGTTTTCATCTCTCTGACTATAATAGAGCAGTGAAAACTCATATTTCTGAATTTATCCTGGTTGATGCTAATAATGAATCTCTCGGTTTAACCCATGCTAAAGCTAATGATGAACTTTTAGGCTCCCTACCACCCTTTAATTGCTTTAGGTCTTCATGAGATGTGTTTTAGTGTGACATAGAGGATTTAATTAAAGTTGAAGTTATTTATAAACTATGAAGCCCCCTGCTAGCCTTAAAGTTCTTGAGCTGTTCATAAGGCGTGTGACACGAGCGACTTCATTTGTTTTTCTATACTTTCCGACGTTGCAAATCGATTCAAATGTGGGAAGTATGTGCATTGATGGACATGGGTCATAGGATTGATTCTTCGTTCTATGGAAAATTAATTACCGCAATAAAAATTGAGCTACATCAAGTCAGTGCATTCTCTCAAGTCACCCAATGGCATTGGCTCTATATATCGGTTACAGGGCTGGTGATTTGAAATCCATTACACCAGTGGCGCAGCGAGCCGTCAATACCCCCCCAGAGCTCAGAAAAATTTTAAAATTAATCCATTTTACTTAATTGGATTGATATCGCTAATAGAATAGTGTAATGGTTAATAAAATATCCCTCAGAAAGCCGTAAAACTACCATTTTTCACCATTTATCTTAATATTCCGCAATCCCATAATCTGGTGGGAATTCTATACCTCCACACACCCTGGTATTAGTTGCACCTAAACCTCCCCCAGCCTTAATTCCTAGCTGCGCCCCTGCATTACACGTCCATGAGGTAGTTCACATGGTAGGACGTAGATGTATAACGAGTGAAAAAAGCATCCCAGCAAATTGAGTGGCGCCACTTATGCTCTCGGACGAAATTTGGCTTTCTCTACTGTTGGAAGTAAGGAAATAAAACTTTGTAAGGTTCACTGTTATTTAATTATGGGCACGACCCGGGTTTCGTAACTTGGTTACATCGTCAGGAGAATGATCTTGCATGTGTCATACATTTATACACAAAGTACACAAGTGACTGTGAGGACATCTATCGGAAGGAAAAGGACTGGTTGAAAGAGCCAGAAGGTTGAAGTCACTTGTGTACTTTGTGTATAAATGTATGATGCATGCAAGATCAGTCACCTGACGATGTAACCAAGTTACGAAACCCGGGTCGTGCCCTTAATTAAATAACAGTGAACCTTACAAAGTTTTATTTACTTACTTCCAATATGGAGAGGTTTCACAAAGTAAAGCCTGAAGTTATTATTTATATTCTCTACAGTTGTTATAATTATGTTATAATTTTATTACAGTACGTGGTGTGACGTAGGCTCGGTCACAGAAATATTGGCCGTCAATATCTGCTTGACCTGGTGCGGAAGATGGTGGAAAATATTCGTTTTATGTTAAGATATGGTTAAGTAAAATATCGTACGTAATATCTACGACGAAAAAGACGACGACGAAAAGTATATAGAATGTGAGACCATCGGTGAACTCTGGGTAAAATATTGCGAGCCTTGGTCGTAAAATAAAGTTTCATGAGTCTCAAGTTTTTATTCAGCTTGCGATGAAATAAAACGAACCTGATATCAATCGAAATTGATATCGTGCGTAGAAAATTTTTTTTCCTCCACTGTGAAATTCATTTTCAGCCATTTTCATAAACACTTAAGCCTCCTCATTCACACGTCTCTTTAGGGGATATTTACGGTCATTGGATCACATATTTTACGCCCCAATGCACACCCCGAAAAAAAAGAAACCCTTTCATCGCAATGAGATCCTGGGATTCGGATATCATACATCTATAAAAACTCACCCTCGACCCTTTTAGACCCATGGACCCTTTCCTCCCTTTACCCCCTGCCAAATCTTAAAGGGAAACACCCTATCCCACTCCTTCTCCCCCGTCCTTTTTCCTAACCCCTTCCACGCAGAGTGTAGGCGTTGGTGGCCGACTTCGTAAAAACCCCTGTATATATATTTTTTTTTTTCTGGAAGGGATCTGCTTAATACTCTTTTCTCGTCCGTACTATTCATTCTTACAGTCAACTATTAGCACAGCACTTTGCACTCGGGAAGTCGTGAGGAAATCCGTTGAAAGCGAAAACCGTAATACATGAGATGATTTGTCGTTTATTCTTCGGGCATAAATTACTGTCCACGACAATATTTTTTACTCGTTTTATTATTTTAATCCCTTTCTTATTTTTTTGTCCTCACGGGAAAAATCTTGCAACTCAAATTTCGACCACTTTCTTATTAACCCTTTATAACCCATAGCTACTTAAGGGAGAAATAAAATTTCAAGATTTTTCATTCTGAAAAGATGAAAATTTTGCACTCTATCATAATTATCGAGGCAGATAAATATTTCGTCATCAAAATTTACGACACAAAATAATACGTAGTTTAGATATTTCCTAAATAAAGCTGAAATTTTATTCATTTTTGATGTTGCTTTGAAGCAGCATTGGGTTATAATGGGTTAACTAGGGCCATTAAATTAACAGGATAGCTTAGAACTGGAAGACAATGTAATATTCTTACACTTCTACTATGATCGGAACTAGTGGCACAGCGATGGGGGGTTTGGGGGATAAGCACTCCCCCAGAACTCCGAGAAATTGTAAAATTTAATCCATTTTATTTAATTTGATTGATATTACTTATAGAATAGTGTAAGGATAAATAATACATCCCTCAGAAAGACGCAAAACTCACCATTTTGAACCATTTATCTTAAAAAATTTCTGGAGGAGGGCACCCACACCTCCCAGGATTATTTGCTCCTAAAAAAACCCCTAGCCTTAATTCCTAGCTACGCGCCTGATCGGAACAGTATCTCGAGTAATACTCAGAAATAAAAATTTAATATGGAAATTAGTTCAAAAATTGCCACAAAAATCCAGTGGAGGCATTATGATCATTAGAGGTGCAATGCAGTATCTTCAGGAGGAACGAGTCAGTGCTGTACATGGTGGGTGAGGAGAGGGAGCTCCTATATGCGGTACGGAGGGGATAGAAGTTATGGATGGAGCGAATCTTAAAGAGGAGGGGATATTGAACAGTTTTATAGGGTAGAATGTTGAGTAAACGAGGCAGAGGAAGGTAGAAAATATGATTTTTAGATGGAATGAAAGGTAGTTGGGCTCATTGAAAATTTGAAGATGGAAGCCGATGAGGGGAGACTGCCGAAATAATTTGTAATAATCGGTAAGGTGCCGAGTTTTTCAATAGGTATCTTACCGATTAAAGTTTTCCAACTAACTCAGTAAGAGGTAAATTCTACCTTAATAGGTTATTATTTTTTTGGCAGAGTGAAAGGGAGTCGTCCTTAATGTGATTGAACACGGAAATCGATGAGAATAATTCGCAATAATCGTGAAGATAACGAATTTTTCACTCGGTATCTTGCCGTTTGAAGTATACCACCCAGTAAGGTGGCAAACTTAATGAGTAGAATACTTTAATCGGTAGGATTATTCTACCAAAATAGATTAATATTTTTTTGACAGAGTGATATGGAGTCGCTATTATTGTGAATTGAAGATGAAAATCGATGAGGAGAGACTGCCGGATTAATTCGCAATAATCGTAAAGATAACTCATTTTTCACTCGGTATCTTGTCGTTTGAAGTATACCACCCAGTAAGGTGGCAAACTTAATGAGTAGAATACTTTAATCGGTAGGATTATTCTACCTTATTCGGTAAATTACCTCACTCGTAAAAACGGGATGGACTGAGAAAACCTCCTCCTTCTAGTTTCCTTGTTATAGACGCTTGAATGACTGATGACGTGTGACTCATAATTTAGGACGAATGGGCTGCAGAATTGCCGCGTCAACGTGACTGCTGTCGAGGGAGACCGCGACCGCGGGCGTTACATTCCACTTGGACGTCCTCGTCGGTTGTCACGTGATCTCTGAAATCGTGCGGAATTCGTTTACCGTTGCATCGCGACTCGCGATCGGATGTTCGGCTATTTTATTTTGGAATGGTTCGGCTTTCACCTGTGCAACCGCTCTTTGGACGATTAGGTGTGGTGCCTTCGCATGGAGAAATTGGCGCCACTATTCGCCGGGGAAATCCAGGTCATTTCGAATTGAATAACGCGTTGCGTGATTGAAATATTTTCTCTAGTTTGCAATATATTTGCTGAATGTAAGTCAGAGCCACCTTTTAATGAGCGTGAAGATCAGCTCCTTTGGTGGGATAGAGTTTACATTAGACTTGAATCAAGGCCTTCATGCAATTATTCTTAAGGTTGCAGGCTAGTAAGGCACGCTTTTTTTTACAATATTGTAAAAAAAGCTCGTAAAGATGAGTTTACAAATTAAGTTAGAATATGAGTATAATAATATGAGCATGAGAAGATAATTTAATGCATTTGTATTATTCTCCGTATATGTTATCTATAATTTTAATACTTAAGCTATATTGGAAAAAGGTTTCTTCAATTAAGACTATGTCCTTGGGCAAAAGAATTTCTCGGTATATTTTCTAATAGGGTAGTTTCCTTCATCAAATGAAACGAATTGATTGCGATTCGTTACCCACCATTAGTTTATTCATAATATAAAAATTATTTGGTTGTAGAAATCTCAGTTAGACGAATTGTAATGGTCAATTTAAACCTCATTTGAAAAAGGCCAGATTGGCGCCCATGCGATGCCACTCCACGTGACGTCACAGGGACCTAGATTCTATTCGAGTAGCTAGGAGTTTTACATCGTCTGAGATTACCAATGCATGCATGAGGCATAGAGCTCAGGGAAACATCTCTTAATAATCACCTGTTAAAATTGCCTATGGTCGGAAAGTTTCCTTTTTTTGATAGGGTATTAATAATCATTATTTAAGCCAAGCGCTACCTGTTAGCAACCTGCATCGTAGCGACGCTCATAGCCTCGCACCAGGGTGGCCTAACATAACGGCAGCCGGAACCAGAATAAGGTCACACGGGATTTTTCCAGCATTCATACTTAGCCGTTTGAAATTTGATTGAAAATTTTCACTTTTCATTTAATCGTGAAAAATTGATATCGTCATTTAAAAATCTAAAAGCGTGAAATACCTACTTCAGGATTAAAAGTCTTTCGATTTAGGCAATAAAAAATAGGAAACCACCCAGTTTGATAATCTGCATGCATCCTTTTTAATTGATATATCGTGAACATTTTTCATGGCCTAATGAAGCTACAAAATGTTTTATGTAGTTCATTGTAAGTTTGAGTCAATTATCGTGAGAGTTATGGGGAATATAAAATGGCTGAATATCTCCAATTAATTCGCCATTCTTTTGTTTTGCCAACCAATTGTTTGCGGTCGCATTGTTGTACGCTCACCTCAGTTCGCTATGTTTATGAACAAATATGGCGTACCATCGACACGTTTATAAATAGCATTTTTGACATTCGCACAATGCCTCCATTCACCCTACCATGTAAAAAAAAAAACTCCTGCGTTAATCTCATACATAGAACTCAAGCACTCTCGCCATGTATTTAAAGATAGGGGGATAGCATACGCAGGAGAGAACAAAATATCTCTGGTGTAACTCACAGTCGCTTAACCCGTTATGTAGGTGACATATCTGTGGCCCAACCCTGAAGTGACTCATGTACGCACGACCCATTCCCTGCGAGGCGATACGAAAATAATCATTGCGTAGGGCCTCAAGATTGGACAGTATTGCTCACGCTGCCCGAGAAAAAAATCTCTGGGAAGTGGGATTTTCTTCTTATGTTAGCCCGCTCTTGAGAACGTGGCAGTGAGTGATTGCCTGAGGTTTTCCTTGTCCATGGAGCCGACGCGGGCCGGAATCTCTTTGACTGCTCCATGCCGGATTTCTTTATATTCTTCGGCCGAACATTTATCATCTCAAGGACATGTTGTTTTTTTCATGGGGCGACGTGAAGTAAGTGCCCAAGCTATAGTGATGTGTTATGAAAAGTAAAAATCTTTAGCCGCAATACGTCCAAACTACAAGGCAGTGGGTGATAGTATGGTGAGAAAAAATTTGATACCATTGGTATTATCACCCGCAAAATTTAATGCCATTTGGATTTTTTTTGCGTTCTTGTGCATCTTGCTTTAAGAACTACGATTAGGGACGTAAAAATAACCGGACACAATTTTTAAAAAATTCAAAATTTAATTTTTTGTGTTGCAAACGCTGGTCACCTTCGAAGTACTCTCCATTTAAACCGATACATTGGTGAAAACGTTTTTTCCATTGCGCGAAACACCTTTGTTTCTCACTGTTTCCGATACCTTGCAGGACCGCCTTCGATTTCATTTTCAGCTCCGTAATGTGATGAAAACATAAAACTTTCATCACCATTTTCATCCGGCGGAACAGAAGGAAATCACAAGGTGCGAGATCTAATGAGTAGGGTGGGTGAGAAAGTAGTGTCATTCAAATTTTTACCAAGCACCTAAGTCGCGACAAGCAGCAACACGTGCCGCATTTTGATCAGGAGTCAGCAAACGGGAGATGAATTTCGCCGCGATTCTTCCCATTTGCTAACCTTCAGCTTAAATTCACTGCAATGAACCTAAAGAAAGACTAGATTTTTGTGTGAGTTCGTAAATACCCCTCTTATCCGCGTGCTCAAGGGCACGATTTGTTTTCCACATTTTCATCAGTTCTTGACCTGGAAGGCCGGCTCGGGCTTTGAATTTGAAAAAGGCTATTCGGGCTTCCAGCCGGGTGGTCTCCCTCCATTCTGCCGACGTTTCGGAACACGAGTCGGGTTCCATCATCAGGGCTAACCCTGTGTTCCGAATCCTGTGTGTAACTCGTGTTCCGAAACGTCGGCAGAATGGAGGGAGACCACCCGAATGGAAGCCCGAATAGCCTTTTTCGAATATATTCGCCGGGAAAGCATCAGATTTTACTTCTCGGGCGTTGAATGTCTTCGATTGACATGTTGACGCATTTGAATTGCGAATACCACTCGTGCACTTGCCACGAACTTTCCCATTTTTACGATTAAGGTAGAATAATCGTACCGATTAAAATATTCTACCGATTAAAGTAGCCACCTCAACCGATAGTATACTTCAAACGACAAGAAAACGAGTTAAAAATTCGTTATCTTAACAATTGTTGCGAATTATTCAGGAAGTCTCTCCTCATCGATTTTCATCTTCAATTTACACGAACTACTTGACTTTTCGGGTTAAAATTGAAATTTTTTTAAGAAAAATAAATGTAATTTGAGATTTCATCCTTTTCTACGAAGCAGCCTGCAGACCATCGCCGAAGGTGATGAGAATGTTTGCAAATGGTAACATAGAGGGGAAAAAAGGACTTCTCACTGCGTTGAATAGGGGAGGATTATGTGGGGAGGGGGAGGAATGTGGAACCACCCACAAGCCCGGTCGGTGACCCTGCGTAAGGCGGGGTGGGGGCGAGGTAGGGGCGCGGTAGCGGGGTGTGGCAGGGATTGTAAGCTGGGGTGGGAGGAACTTATCGGAAAACCTCAAGAGTATGGATAGAATAAAACGTGGTATTACTCCTGCGCAAGCGTCTTATATTAAAAAAGAATTCACCCACTCCCAACTCCCGACATCTCCGTTACAGGGAAAATCGTTGATTGGCTAGATCTATCAATAGCATTTGTGTGGATCGCTGCATTGAGTTTATTTCGAGTTGATTATTTCATTTCCATTTAATTTAGCTCTTATATTGAGGGGGATTTACTAGGGTTTTCATGAAATTAATTTTCCAAGGCTGCATTTATAATCATTTATTTCATGCTTCCGTAGTCGTAAAGTCGGAATTATTGATATTTTAAGTGGTTCAAATGCTGTGAGTTGAAAATTTTATTTCATTAAATTTGGCGCTCGGACCGCGGGGTAGTTACTAGGGTTTTCATCACATGAATTTTGAAGGCTGGATTTATGCTGATTCTTTTCCTTCCTCCGTAGTCGTAATGTCGGAATTACTAAGAACTCACATGGTTTCAATGTCCTGCAAATATTTTCGCTGCGGCCGTGTTGCATCTTTTAATTCCTCGGAATGAGAAAAGATTTTTCGCTCCTCCGAATATTTTTAAGGTTGATAAAGTTTAAAGTAAGATAATAAAGACAAAATATTGAATTTTTTTAACATTGACATTATTTGTGTATAGCATTATGTATAGTTTCAGTTTTGGCAAAAAGTTTGAATTGGGAAACAATCATATCGTTACGTGATGTCCCACCCTTTCCCCTACGATTTCTTCGTTTCTTGGTAAGGCCACTGATTGGCTGATAGCATTATTATACTTACTGTGGAGTCTTTGCTTACATGCTGCTTTTTAAGTTGGAAACACTCACAGATTTTTTATAGTACTGGTGAATATTGTTTTCTTTCATTGTTGTCTACGTTTGGTCTACGATTTGTTAATTATTTTCTTTGTTATTATGAGTGATTGTAATCTTCGTAATTGGCGTTGTGTTGTTTTAACTGCATTAAATAGATAAATAAAACTTCGATAACTTTAAATTCAAAGGTCTAGAAGCAGGAAGCGTATCCGGATGTGTATATATCTACGTAGTTTAAAATTTTAAGTAAAATAATTGCCGCATGTTTCGTAAGAATACCGACTTTATTATTAAATTTGAATCTTAGGTCTTAAAATTGGAATGCAAGTTTTGCCGACGTATCGGTTTATTTATTAACCACCACCGTTGCTTGAAATGATAATGATTTTGTTAAAACCTTATTACTTTACAATTGAATGTTCCTTTTTATTGTATTATAGTAAAAAACATTCTTTTAAGCCCAGTGGCGTAGCTAGGAATATGCTTTGGGAGGGGATGTGATGGCTGGCGACCTCCTCCCCCCAGGCAACTTTTCGGAAAAGTTTTTGAAAAATGAGGTTACTGGATATACAATTTACATCATTTTCGCACTAAAGATTTAACTTTAAGCAGATGCAGTTGTTAAATTTCAAAACTAGACAAATTTTTTTTAAAACTTTTTTTTATTTCTCAAAGGCTTTGGGGGGATCTATCCCCAAATATCTCACATAAATAAATTAAAATCAGAAATGATTACTATTGTAAGAAAATTCTACTTCCTCAGATACATATGCCCTGAATCAGTGTTAAAAATGGTATATTATGCTCTCGTTAATTCAAGATTGCAATACGGAATAGCCTGCTGGGGTGGAGCATATTTTATCAACATTAAACCATTGATAGTGGCGCAAAAAAGGGTTATCAGGGTTATAACACGATCGTATAGGAAAAGCCACTCATTTCCTCTATTCAAAAAATTAGACGTCCTCCCACTAAGGCATTTATTCATTTATAAAGTCCTTAGAATATTCTATAACCGTAGTGGTGAAAAGGCCCGACCACAAAACTATGACATTAGAGCTTGGAGAAACTTCCATATACCTAGGCCGACGACCGAAATTTATCGACAGTCATACAATTACTTAGGGCCTAAATTGTTTAGCATGTTGCCGAGTAATGTAGCAAACTCGGAAAAAAGATGGGGATTTAAATCCGCCGTTAAAAAATGGCTTATGATGTGTGAGGAAGTAGAGTTTCTACTAAGAAAGGTGGGTTAAAAAGTTTACAATAAAAGGTATATTGTATATTCTATGTATGTAATTATGCGTTTATATAAGAAAAATAAGAAAAATAGTTATCCTTGTCCAAATATTTGAAATACGTTTTGTAATAATGAATGCAATCGGCAATAGAACAAATAACTGAATACAAAGAAATTTTACTTCTCATGTGTGCTAGCACCAGACCTATGTAAAAAGTTTATGATGGTAGCCCCAAAACTACTAAAAGGGGTACCTATATATTCCAAAATATTTAAGTATGTTCTAAAATGTAATATTTTATTGTAAATGGAATAAATTATATATATTATTATTATTATTATAAAATCCCCATATTTACGCCACTGTTCAAGCCTATATTATGTTTATGTATCAAAATTATGTACTCATTTTCATTTCAACCCCTTATTATGGTCCATAAATAAACCGAAACTTCGGCAGAACTTGCATTTCAATTCAGTGGCCTACACTCCAAGATTCAAATTTGATACAAAATATAGTTGTCAGGAAAAGGAGAAACCAATATCGGCTTTATTCAAAGGCCAACGTGGTTTCATTGCTGGCCACAGATTTTGGTCACTTCGCCGCCACCTTGACTTCTCTCTGTAGGTATACGAGCTCTCGTATTTACTCGTAAGGCTCATACTAACTTACTTTTACACATAGAGGTCAGGAAAAGGAGAAAAAAAGCATCACCTTTATTCACAGGTCATCGTGGTTTCAATGTTGGCTACTGCGCAGCCTCCTTGAGTTCCCTGTTTACACGATGCCCATCTCGTATTTACTCTTGAGGCTTACACTGATTTACTTTCGTGAGAGCATATTGGGAGAAGGAGTCTAGCGTGTTCGCAAAAATTAAATGCGAGCGGACTCTTTGTAAACGGCACTATCGATTGGATTGCAAGGTGGGATTTGCGCAGGTACAGAAAACCCTGGCTAATTCACGGAAGAGAGCCCTACCGCACCGTGCACGACCGTGCCTGCCTGCGCTGCACTGTTCCGGGCACGACGGGCACTTGTGGAACTCCCGACCCGATCCGATGTGAGAGCATTGGAGAAAACGCTTCGATATGGCGAGCAACACGTTTATATATCGACTTGAATTGCGTACCCCTGGCATATGTTTGCTCGCCTATTAACACCTGCAGTGTGATGAGGGGCGCATGGCACTGCCGGTAAAATCATATGATATACGAGCGATGAGAGTAGGTATATTTGGGAGGGAAAGAAGAGGGTGAAATATGTGCTTTGTGGTAGACAATGCAAAGCACAGCTCGCGCTCTTTTTTCGTGACGTCATCAAATCTGTTGAACAGACGAGATCAGTTGACGCATTTTTCCTAGATTTTAATAAAGCTTTCGACGTGGTTCCTCAAAACAAGCTTTTGTACAAATTACGGTCATGCGCGTTAAATGAAACGGTATTAATCTGGTTTCGTAACTTTCCGAATAATCGTAAGAAAAAAATTCATATTTCTTGACGGAATAAGCTCTAATGTAGTGAAGGTGACATCAGGTGTCCCACAAGGAAGCGTAATCAGCCCCCTTTAGTTTGTCTCATATATTTAGTTTCTCTAATACATTTTCCCCTGTCTCATTCGTCCCCATTTCGTATTACTAGAAAATCCCATCAACCATTTTACCTACACAATGGAGTACATTAGAAAACATTGCTATTGAAGCTACCAAAAATACCGTAAATTTATATCACGCGTAATGCAGGAAGGAAATGAAGATCTACGTGTCGTCCTGTTACACCTTAATAGTTCGTGAGGCGTCCTATTTTTCTTTTTCGCCGGTGCTGCCGCCCGTCGGGCAGTATATCCTCATTCGATTGGTTGCGAGGACGATTGTCGCCTGTCTGAGGCGGTGGCATTATTATTTCATGGAAGAAGTGGGGAGTTGATAGGACCGTCAGTTAGCGTATTACCTTCGGACGGTAGCGTAGGTTTACTTTTCGTTCGCGACCACGTTTTTGTGCAGAGTGATTGAAAAATATGGGTGCCAGTGATTCTAGTGTTGTGATCGTGGAAGAAAAAGTAAAGTCACGTCTTGGGGTCGATGTTCTTTGAGTTATTCAGCCGATTGTTTTCGTCTCTACGCGGTAGGTCCAAGAAGGTAGCGGGCATTGTCCGGCTGCCCGCCGCCGTCTCATTCGTTTCCTGGGTCATAGGGATCGTCAGCGCCCGGTAAGTGACGGTCAAGGTAGTGCTCAGCTCGTAAAAATGCTTGCTATTTCTTTTAACTCTCATAAGCGATGTAATTATTTTAATCCTGGAATGCGTTGATAAGTACGCCATTGTTCAATGCTCAATTGTAGATTTCGTATTTGTTCTCCCCGTCTAACGACTGCCCGACACACGAAAATCCGAATTTACGACCAAAATTGTTTGAAAAAACAAGTTTTGAAAAATCCATGATATTTATTTCTTGAAAATACCATAAAAATCGCATGTATATTACGGTAACTTATTCCTACCGAGATATTATTACTTATTTTAAGTATAACATTATTCTTTATCGTCGTGTTTATCAAACAATCATGCGTAAAAAGTACATTTCTTATACGATGCGAATCCGTCTAAAGGCATGTCCGTCGATAAAACATTATTGTATTATCTTCGTGTCTTAGAATTACGTTAAGCATTTAATCTAAAATCTTTGGATGAAATTAAAATAAAACTGAAAGAATGGTTAATTAGTGAAACATTAAACTTTTAATTTCTTACATTGATCTGAAATGTACAAATTATATTAAATTCTCATATTTTGGTTTCAGTAAAAGTTCCTTCAACTTTTTGTGTCATGTTATTGTTTTCTTTTTGTTTATGAGGGTGAAACTTGAAATGTAATATAAATGCTATGCTTTCAATGTAGTACCACTATGTGCTAATATAAATGGAACCTTCTGACAAGCCATATGGCTTAGAAGGACCAAGTTGTATATGCTAATAAAGGCAATCTATATTTTTTTTAATTGCGTGAATCGTCGTAATTTACTAAAGTATTCTATTTCTTCCGTTTTAGATAGCAAAATGCATGATAACATTCCACTCCATTGCTACCAATAATTTTGACAATGGAATAAACGCACGATGGAATAAAGGCACCCCTGTGGAAAACAACCAGGGTTTGAGTTGCCATCTTATAAGTTATTCTCGGTAAGGAGGCATAAAAAGAAGCAGCTGGATAGTGCGAAAAAACAGAATAATACAACTTTAATCTTTAAAAAAGTTAAAGTACCGCATTACTATCAATTCATGAGTTCTTCGCTAGAACATGATAAAAAAACGAATTCACAAAATAAACGTAAATCACTTCAATTTTGCGTGCAGATTATTCAGAAATAAAATTGTCTGAATCAGGCGAGATGTTGTGGTAAGAATACATATTGTTTGATGAAAAAAAAGCATAGCACTTAGGCAAGATAGACATAATACTCGGTTTATAAATATATTAAAATAATGAGTGCATAGTGACAATCAGAAAAATAATATAATTGTTTTTATTTAAATAAATAGAGATAAGCCTGATGATGACCCAGCGGTCGAAACGCGTAGTACCTAAGTAACAATTGTGGTAATAGTGGTTCTTTTTTTATCTTATTTTTCTTTATTTTTTTATTTTAATTTATTTTTTATGTCTTGTTTTTTTTCAACCAATTTAGAAATAATTTTAAAATTGCCCATTGAAAATAGTTAATTATTAGAATTATTGTCGTCGAAATGATTTGCATAATTTAATTTCCTCTCCAGACCTTTTTTTTTATATTTTAGCCAGGATGTGTGAGAGAGAATATATTTATTTTTGGAATACGCAGGCACGAACTAATCTCCAAGTTCTCCGTTTGTACGTCCTTTCTCCTTTCACGTTTTACAAACGTGCGTGATGGCTGGGCTGATTGAATAGCTTTGGAAACGGAGCGATTTACGGGGACCAAAAAATGATTTGTGGTTTGAATTCAAAGCCACTGCTGTATTCTCCTTCCATCGCCAAAATCGCCCGCACTTTCACCGTAGCCTACCCCTAAATCTTTCTCCGAAAGAAAAAATATATTAAAAATGTACTTACACGTTTTTTTTTCAATGGCTGGAATTTTGCGCAAACGTACGAAATATCCTCTAACTAATACAATGTTCAAGCACGCGAGTGGCAGCGTATACGAGTTATGAAAACATTTTGATTACTTCTCTGCTAATTTTCACACCGTAAGACCCATTTACCCCATAGTAAGTGCTTGTAGATAATAATTTGTTTCTCTTCATGCTCATAAATTTGGCCGATTTTGTTCCAACGTGAGGTGCCGGCAGATGTGGGCTTTAATTTTGTCTAAGGGCATTTCTTTAACTTCTGTTAGTATCATGTTATTATATTATACAAAAAAATATCCATTCATTATTCTCCATTATCCTGCATTCTCCACCATTCAATTCCGCATTTCTATATCGTTATGAGGCTTCCATTCGCCAATTAGTTATTCATCTAATTTCTGTAAACGTATCATTACATTATTTTATATTTATGCTTCATCTTGCAATCGAAAAAGAATTTTTAGCAGTTCAATTATTCGTGTTGCAGTGCTGCCATCTTTTGTTGTTTAATAATAAATAAGCCTTCATTTTCATTCCTTAAGCAAAAGTCTGGCATTACTACTGACATTTGCAGTAAGTACATAGTTATTTTTTTTCCTTATAGTCCAGAATCCAATTACAAATATTCAAGTGGTTCAATTTTCATTTGTTTTTAGGAAATAGTGCTGAGAAAATTACCCAGGATTAGGAAACAGTGCTAGAGAAAATTTTACTGTGTAAATAATAATTTTGACTATAGGATTAACGTACGGTGGAATAAAGGCACCCCTGTGGAAAACAACCAGTGTTCGAGTTGCCATCTTATAATTTATTCTCGATATGAAGGAATAAAAAGAATCAGCTGTTTGGTGCTTTTTTTCGCTTTGGTTCGCTTTTTTGGTCGTTTCTAAAATTCAAGTTTACATTGAATATAAGAAAATTGCTCGAGACGTTGACTGTCTCCATAACCGCCAAAATACTCAATTTATCGCCTTTAGACTCTCTCCTTAATCACTTATGGAACACAGGCAAAAAGTTTAGTTTGAATCGGAGAATTTAAAGGTTAACTCACTGATGATCCGACACGGAATGAGTCAATAATATTTTTGCAAAATACCACTATTTAAATCCGAAATCTATACAGGTGCACGTTTTTCTACCATTTTAATGGGAATTTTTCCCATATTCGTGAATGCATATCAATTCAAGCCATTACGAAATTTATTCGCTTCCCCATCTTGATTTCGGTTCGATCAGAATTATATTCACTCTCCGCCGCCACCGCGTTCGTGAGCCGCTCGTCAAACCTCATTTGTCTCGTTGGATGTCGCGCGGCAACGTCTAAATAATTCAAATTGGAAAATCGACTGTGGTACGTGCGACGTCGAGATATGACGTCATTTTCCCTCCGCAAGCATTCATAATTTCGATCCATAAATTTCAACTTCCTCATAGAAGGCCCTCGGGCAAGGGTCCCAGATATCGTAACCACCCTAATTATTTATCTGTATTTCAGTCTTGTCGGCTGCGGGTAATCACGATTTGGAATAGATGAGTACCTTTTTTCAATTTCGACCGACGTCACGGATGTATTGAGTATATTGCTGCTTGTTAGCTGTCGAATTTTCTTTGCTATCCCATCTTCTTTTCCTCTAGAATTTTGGGGAGTAAGTTATCGCCCTAATTTGTGGTTGCCAATTTTTTTACAAATGATAATTGTGGTTTTCAGCTTACTCTGTTTTACAAATTCAAATATTTAAGGTGTATTATTTTCGTGATTTGAGCGTTAAAAAAAAAAAATAAAAAAATAAAAACATTTATTCATCACCGAAGGCAAAAGGTAGAAAAAAAATCGTTTTTTGTCTCTGAAATTGATTTGTAAAAGCATTCATTAAATTTAAAGAGGTTTTATTTAAGCGTTTGATCCCAATAATGCCCTTTTTAAATATTGTTTTAAATTTCATTTTAACTGAGTAAATCTATCTTCAGAATTACCTAGTTCCTTGGTAGGCTTTCTTTCATCTAATGGTAATGGACTACACCTTTAAAAATTTTTCTACATAACTGCCGCATCTATTTAGGCCCTTACTATATGCTGCGTAATCATAAAGGCGACAGATAAAGTGAAGTATGTGGAAGTTACGATAACTCCGAATCTATCCTGGGTAACACATGCATAAGAAATATTTGTGGCAGTACCCTTAATAAGCTAGGATTCTTTAACCGTGATGTGGGAAGATTTTCGGACGAAAAAGTAGAAGAGAGCTGCTATTTCACACTAGTCCGACCACACCTTGAATATACAGCGAGAATATGGGATCCGGCGCAGAAAGACTCTATTCGTGAACTTATTTAAAACACAAAGGAAAGCTGCACGATTCGTCAAAAACGGCTACGGGCGTAAAGAAAGCGATATACAAATGTTAAGAGAATTAGTTTGGGAGCCGCTGGAGGATCTGAGGCTGCGCACTAAGCTTACATTGCTTGAATAATTGAAAATGGAATATCTTTGAGTGCAACTCGGCGAACGTCTTATTAGAGCACCACTACATTTCCAGGTCCGACAGAAACGGTTAATCAAGAGAGATATTTTGCCGAACAGATATATAGGCATGGGATTATTATTAAATAATAAAAATATTAAAACTATCAATTATCTAAAGTTATAAAGGAATAAAATACAAATTTATTT
Source organism: Ischnura elegans (assembly GCF_921293095.1). Taxonomy (NCBI): domain Eukaryota; kingdom Metazoa; phylum Arthropoda; class Insecta; order Odonata; family Coenagrionidae; genus Ischnura; species Ischnura elegans. The sequence goes on along the minus strand of NC_060254.1, from coordinate 74,583,954 downwards.
ATGCTCTTGTACGTATAGCCAAATATTAAATTAATTAATTGCTGCAAATTATAAACGGCCAAAATAAAAATGTATTCAGGCCCTTCTGCAAATAGCCAAATATTAAATAATAAAAATATTACATTAATTAAATCCTAAAAATTATAAACGGCCAAAACGCAAATGTATTTAGGCCCCTACTAGAAATAAACCCCCACGTGCAAATATGTAATTATAAAAGTCACTCTTAATTTTTTTTTCTATATCGCGGTGGTTTTGCTCATGTAAATGGAGTGTAATGACCATACCAAAATCTCCCTCAAGTACAAATAGGGTATTTAATTGTTAAAATCAATCTTTATTTTTTCATATATGAAGGTGTTTTATTCGCCTGAGAATGAAGTGGAATGATCAGTTGCGCAACTAGGAATATGGTTCGGGGGGGGGGGGGGGGGGGGCGGCCGGGGGGGAGGGGAATGAGATGGCCTGGGGTGACGACTCCCCCCTCCTCCCTTAGGGAGCTCGGGAAAGTTTTTTAAAAATGACATGCGAGGGAATACATTTCACATCATTTTGGTACTAAAAATTTAACTTTAAGCAGATGCAGTTATTATATGTCAAAACTAGACAATGGTTTTTGAATATTTTTTTTATTTCTCCGAGGCTTTGGGGATGGGGGAGGGATGAGGGGGATCTATCCCCCTCATCCCTCCCCCCTCCCATAATTACGCCACTGGGAATGATAGTTCCCAAATCTCCGCTACTCCTATGCGAGTTTAAGGAAACTTATGAGTCGTGGAATCCGGAAGGAGTGCCTGTTTTTGGGGCGCGCTGCAATCCGTGGAATTCCCGGCGTGGCAGGAATTCCGACGCTTGTCTTCGTCGGCTCGCGAAAATTGCGCGCGAAGAATGAAGTGCGCCGCCTGTGTTTCTCATCTCGACGGAGCGGAGTCCTATTCCACGTCTTGCACGCCCTTGTAGGTGAATTTTATGTCTTGAAGGCGGTTCCGACGCGTCTAACGGTACAAGGAACAATAATTTAATTCCTTCTTGAGGTGCACATTGTTTTGAAGCATACGTAGCTTAAATGCGGCACGAAGCCCTCGCAAACATTTTGCTGGATACTTTTTGCAGTTGCCTACCATGAAAGCGGTCTTTCTTGGTTATCCAGCCTTTTTGGCATTTCATTTAATTCTCTAGATTTTTAAGGGCATCAAATAATTAAGGTTGGACGAAAATTTGCGATAATTATTGTCTGAAACAATAAATCTTTGAGCTTTATTAAACGAGACCTTTGTGCGCATATCAGCAATACGATTGCATAATCTCATCCATTCTGAGATTGTTTCAGACAATTATAATTCTACACTCCAAAGCACTAATTTTGATCATAATTACGAGCATATGCGTAAATATTTGGGTCTAATAAGTTGAAAAAATGTGTTCATTCTTAAGGATTACCTGTTCTCCTTCAAGATCCGCAGTATACTTTTCTCAACGGATCAAGTTCACATCCTCTTCACTTACAGAGAAATTCATAATCTTAAATCCGCGTCCATTATTTGCAGAAGCAAATCCACGTAACTATATATCATTATCACCTTCTTACCGGCTGAGATATTTTTGGAACTCTCTTCCTTCTCATGTTCGTCAGTGCATAAAGGTTCAATTATTTAAATCGCGTATTAAGCAATTATGCTAATTATAATTACATTGGCAGAACGTTGTGGGCAAAATTATGTGTAGGAAGCATATAAATTTCCATGAAAGGTTAAGAAAAGTCAGAACGTTAAATAAGAAAATGATTACGATTTTTATTTAATTTTATAGTTACCATGCAAAGTGCAGTACCGATTGTTGTAATCTTTATTGTAAAAATGGGCGCAGTCCTAATTTGTGTAGGACCGGCGGGTATGATTTTCACTGAGGGTAGATTGTAATTTCTGAAAAAAGTGCCCCAGTGACCATTATTTAAATTTGCCACCACAATTATGAAAAATTGTGCTCAATTGTACGCATTGGCTTCTAGGTCCCTCAATTGTTTGTCTCGTTAGGACGTGAAGAAATATTTGTGAACACCATGGTGTCTCCTGTTCCAAAATTCTTATCGTTAGGTAGAACATATGCGGAAGGTGAAAGAAAAACATGTTTGTCGTCGTCGGGCATAACCATTTTCTAGATTATCACTCTTAGGATTTCCCCCTGGGATCTTTGCTTGTCATCCAGTTTCAGAGACGCCTGGGTAAACACATCTGCGTCAACTCCAAGTGCGAGTTTCCAAGTTTTAAGGAGGGCATCTTTGTCGACCGGCTCTGTCGCTGTTGGAACTTCTGTAGTTAGTTCTTTGGATGGGATTTCTTTTTTTTGTTCCACGAGAATTACTGAAATAATTTCTCTTTGTTTCGGGGGAACATTCAACTTCGCGACTCGGAGAGTTTGCGAGAGAATTTCCTAAAAAAGAAAAAGTTTCAAGCTTGTTCTTTGCTTACAATTAATGTAAGGAAACGAAGAAGTAAGGCTAGTTTTACAAACGAAGGCAGATAGCTGAAAAGAATAAGAGATGGGGACAGTGAATAACTTCATTTTTACTGGTCCTATTATGCAGCATGGACAAGGTTCATTTTAAAAAATAGCATTGCATAAATAGATATTAGTTTATATCTACATCCCATAATACCATATTTCTCTGGAACTGAAATTTACTCTAATGAAATAGTAATAGTGCCCACTATGTGGAATTACGTTTATTATAACATTAGCTTTTATAATCAAAGAAAAAACTTTCACAATCCGGACTGTACAAGTTTTTTTCTATGGCCATTGTGAATTGTAAATGTTATTGTTATAATAAACTGAAAATTACCGATGCCATTGAGAGAAACTGGTTGATACTAAAATATATTTTTTCTTACGTATTTGATGAAAATGCTAATTATGTGTCTGATTTGGAGTGTGATTTACGTTGCGGAAACATTAACGTTGAGAAAAAAGGACAAGGAGAGAATAAAAGCGTTCGAAATGTGGCTGTGTTCGAGAATGCAGAAGGTAAAGTGGTTCGAAATGTGGGCGTGGAAGAGAACGGAGAAAGTAAAGTGGATAGGTTGGAAGACGAATGACGAAGTGTTAGACATGGAGGGTTTAGAGAGAAAAATTTTAGGTGACAAACGGGAAAGAAAAGAAAGGGTTTGGATGGAGAAAGTACTAAGCAGGGATGGAATGTTGAAAACTGCGGTTCAGTTAGGCGGGGCAGTGAGATTTATAGACGAAATGAAATTGAGTAGGTCGCAATAGGATTTGAAGAGAGAGTTCAAGATTTGAGTGGTCATTGGTCGCTGAGCAACATATCGATGGCTAAGTCCTAACTACACGTATCTAAAAAAATAGCAAATTTTCAGGAGAGCAAAAGAAAGGATTTATATTTTTAATTGTACACTGAAATGAAAAACCAAAAATTCATAAAACTGATAAAGAAGCATACATTTGCAAATGAAGAGTTGATTTTTGCTTGAATTTTACTTTTTAAATGTCATTACACTTTTGTTAAGATACCTGTCTAAAAGCCGGCCAAATTTTGAGATACGAGTTGTTACAACTTATTGCCATCGGTATTCGCAATAATGGTTTGTTTTCACCGGGAAGAAGTAATCACCTCCCCTCCTGGCTAATGTGGGTGTACGATTGTCTAGCCCGAGGAGACTAAGTGCCCCGCCATTATCGATTATATGCTGTGTGGAGGGGTCCTTGTCTCTTTCCCACCCCCTGTCCACCCTCTATAATTCGCCCGCAGCTAGCTTTCCTCACCGAGTGGAAGGTTTGACCTCTTGTCTGCCAAAAATATCCCTGCGACACTCATCTCCAAGCTCAGCTCCCTTGATGCACCTTCTGCAATCCTTCTCTGCAAACTCTGGTACCGTGCGATATTATTATCGAAAACAGTTGAATCTGACTACTAAACACTCTACTCTAAACAATGCAATGATGATACTCCCTCGCAGAGCGAATCCAACAAATTGCGCATAGGACCATCTAGAAGAAGACCTCCAAAGTTGCGCTTCATTTTATACATTGGACATCGCGAATGAATTCATTTAAGTCAGCTTTGGTCTTAATCAACAACCTCTTCAACTGTATGCGAGCTGACTTCGTGTAATTCCCTCATGGTTTATCAGATACCAGCAGGTCACCCTGCGTTGCTCGGGAAGGATAGTACCCACAGAAGTGTGATACTTGTACTTGGAATCCATGGTCACATAGCAGGATTTACTAAGCTGAACCTTTTAGTAATGTTTGAGCGAGGGAAGAGGTGTGCCTACGCGATAGGATGTCCAACCACAGAAGTCGTATGACGTGACTCAACAAACAGTAATGACATAACGACGCAAAGGACGCCTCGGACGCAGCCAGAAGTGGCACTACTTGGTTCGGAAGCTTGATATTCACATATGCATTAATTTTGGTTGCAATCCGTGTAGCCATACGGAAACGCATAGCAGTCAGACAAACAGGCATCCTCTTATGTATCGATACCTCCTCTGAACGAACGCTCAACAATCGCCCACCGAATAAAATCCGTCATCTAGCAGTCCTAGCAGCCCGAAGCGTTTGTGCAGTGGTGGCGTCGATGTATATAAGTTGATAACTTTGTCTATTCGATACTTAATCTTTGGTACGCCGCCACCGGTTTTAGCGCTCCCGTGTGTTTCCAATGACCCCTTTTATGTAAAAAAAAATCCATGCTAAATAAGTTTTTAAAATTCGAACAAAATGCCTAAAAATTAAACCAAAATTAAAGCTCTAACTGTAATTTAAACAAATAAGTAGACTTAACAGCTGATTCTCTCCTGCTGTTTCTCAAGCTCCGCCCCGAATTATTATCCCACAGAATTGTACCCTATCGACTTGTCGTCGTGGTCTCAGGGGACTGCCAGCAGTCCTCCCCGTAAATTGGAGACCTCACTCCTGGGAGGTACCCTAAAGGCTTGACAGTGGTTAAGAGCCCCCCATGCAAATGCGACAAGGGACCCTTTAAATCGTACCAAAACAGCCGCGTCTGATAATCCGACCCTTGAAACCCTCTACCCTTCTCCCTCTCTCTCTCTGTCCCTGTGTAGGTACCCCTGAACACATCAACCCTACCCTTGGCAGTGTTTGCATTTGCTCGCTCTGGACCGTGTTCCAATTCAGTTGCGGCAGAATCCAGGTACAGAGAGAGAGAGAGACCAGACCGAGAAAAATGTCGGAATATTGCCGAACCCTCGCCCGTTTTCTCCACCAATCTTCTTAGTTGCTGAAAATCAGTGGAGAATTAAATCGAAACTTGAAGCACGTACGTGGTGGAAGGGATCCATGTTAATACTGAAAGACGCTTTGTTTCTTCCACAAGTTTATTTTAAAAAATCTATTTTATTACCGGTTTTGATAATGGTGTAATAGCCGAAACCGGTAATAAAATAGAAAAAATTTTATAACCTTGTGGAAGGAACAACATTATTAATCAGTGGAGATTCTAGGATGGTCTAATAGGGTAGTTTCCTTCATCAAAGAAAACGAAAGGCATTAATTGCGATTCGTTACCCACCATTAGTGTATTCATTGTGTACAAATTATTTGGTTTTAGAAACCCCAGTTTAGACGAATGGCAACGGTCAATTTTAACCGCATTTGAAAAAGGTCAGATTGGCGCCCATGCGATTCCACTCCACGTGACGTCACAGGGACCTAGCTTCTATACGAGTAGATAGGAGTTTTACATCATCTGAGATTACCAATGCATGCAAGAGTCACAGAGCTCAGGGAAACAGCTAATAATCCTTACTCGGGTACCTACTCTGTTACCTGCTAGCATCCTGCGTCGAATCAGCGCTCAAAGCCTCGCCGCAAGGTCACCTCACACGCCGACAGCGGGAACCAGAATGACGTCACACGGCGTTTTTCCGGCATTCATACTTAGCCGTCGCGTTTTCGCGCGCTTGAAAATTTTCACTTTTCATTTAATCGCTAAAAATAGATATCGTCATTTAAAAATCTAAAAGCGTGAAATACGTACTCCAGGAGTCTTTCGATTTAGGCAATAGAAAATAATAGGAAACCACCCTATTAAATCGAAACTTGAAGCACGTACGTGGTGGAAGCGCTCCATAATAATAATGAAAGACACTATGTTTCTTTCACAAGTTTATTTTAAAAAATTCTATTTTATTATCGGTTTTGATAATGGTGTAACAGCCGAAGCCGGTAATAATATAGAAATTTTTTTATAAACTTGTGGAAGACACAAAGTGTCCTTCATTATTAATCAGTGAAGAATCTAGAAGGATGGTCTAATTCTCCCTATTCTTTCACCAAATCCTATATAAAACATTTTTGAGAGACCACTAGTTACTGCATAATACCTACTTCATTTTAATATTCATTTGTCTAAAAATTTGAACATTTTTTCATTAGCTTAATTCTCTTGACCTCAATTTTTAACGTTGTTTAGTGTCTTCGAATGTAGGTCTTTAAGAATTAAATTGAACACTTTTCGATATATTTTTATAGCTTCATCAGGGCTCTTTTTGCTATGAATATGATTTGTTTATTTAAATAAATTATAGGCAAATCATATTCATTTCAAAAAAGCCCTGAAGAAAGTATAAATATATATACCGAAGCGTTGGCCAAAAACTTTGCCTTTAATTCCTATTGGCGCATACTCCAAGACATAACTCAATATTATTTTTTTATTTGTACTTGGGTAGTTGGCGTCATTTGGTTCATGCTATTGGATTGATTCGGAGTACTCCAATTTTCCTCATGTTGATCTGTTTATCACTAATTTCATAATTAATAACCACCAGAATACTCAGTGGCTAAAAGCAGTGGCAGATCTAGGAGGGAGGGCCAATTCCCTCCATGGTTTCCCCAAATCCAATAGAAAACGTTTTATAGTGTCTAATTGCTACTGAAAACATATTTCAAAAAAAAATCTAAAACTAAGTCTAAAAATTTGAAAAATTTTACTATCATAATTTTTACACATTATTTGCACATGGGTGATTGGCATTATTTGGTTAAATAGTGGTCGGCTTAATTCGGAATACTCCAATTTTCATCATGCTGATGATCTTATCATGAAAGCACAAATAAATATGCCGCAAATGGTAATTAAGGTGGCACTTATATTCCCCCTGCATTTTCCTCAAATCCTATTGAAATTTTATAGATAGGTACTGCATAAAATCTACTTCATTGTAAAAATGAAGTAGTTTAAAAATTCGAACATTAAAAAATAATAATTTTCATTTACATTAACCGGGGAATGAAACACTCCAATGGCCGTAACAGGGGACCTCGTCACAGGTATAAACAAAACACTGCTTTGGTATGCTGGAACGGGAAGATTAACAGCAGTGACCAACCCTATTTCATTCCCCAGTTGACCTTCAGGCCGTAGAGCTCACCTTTTATCGTTCATTTTTGTTCCCTCACTTTTATAAATTGGCTTGCACCAATATGTTTCTCAGTCCACCATTTGTTAATTTGTGTTGTTTTTAAAAAGTATTATTCGCGAGGTAACGAATTCGAGTAAATATCGAATAAAATTCAGCTTCGAAGCATCAATACAGGTTAATGATCTCCTCTTCCCGCCCATCGGTCTGCCATTGTTACGTGCCCCCTCTGCCATCGGCGTGCATTCCTGCGTCCACCCCTCATTAATTCACTTCCGCACCGTGACGCCGACATCCTAGCTCCACCTACCCCACCATTTCCTCTCCATCCCTCCCCTCCCCACCTGATAGGTTGCTATATACTTCCCCTCACGGCGACCGACGCGACCAAAACTGGTACTGGGAGTCTTCTTCGTGACGGTACAATCGTCGTCATTCGAAGGTGCGCAGGGAATACTGCTCGTATTCTTGTTACTGATTCTGCGTCTTGCCCGTTTTAGAATGATATAAATTTTATAAAAATATATCCCAGAGCGGCTGCGGAAGCGCCAAAAACCGGAGGCCAGCATTTAAACCCCAAGTTGTGCATTGCTAAAAATAAAAAAAATTACCCCTTTATTTAATTTGCGGAGTTAGGAGTGATGTGTCTTACATTTGACAAGTGAGACATCCATACTCTGAGCAGTGAAACTCCCTTAGCCGGGACTTGAACCCGCGACCTAGGGTTTTGGTCAGCGAGGACGTCACCCCGCCACCGCAGAGGCCGGCAAAAATGTGTACTACCCGAGAATCGAACCCGGGTCATACGAATCGGAATCTTGTATGGCACAAGCACCTCAGAAGTGGACGTTTATTTAAGAATTTATTAAACATACGAAATAACGACAAATGAATACTCTCTCACGCTTGACGAGTTGGGCAATCACACACATTTACACCTTCCTTGGTATCATTCGTGGCATCAAAGTAGCCTAGTATGCATGCTGCATGATTAAGCAGATTTTTTTCGGTGGAAGCAACTTTCTTGCTTTTCAAAGAATAATATTTTTTTCTTATGAAGAATATGACTGATACACAGATGTTAAGAATACCGCCCATAAATAATGAATGTCTCGTTCTATTTCGCTCAAATATTGCTATAAATTTACTCCTTTTAATTTAATTATATCATGAAATTACTCTTATGGCCAACAATTTATTTAGCCGTTGTTCTTAACTACTATGCTATAATTTTGCTTTCAACCCTCCTTCAGTTAATCTAACGATATTGATGTATATTTTATTCTGGTTTCGGCAGTTCTCTCATTTTAATTGAATCATTCATATTTTTATTTTTAATATTTTTGTATCGATTAATTTTTGTGATTTCTTTCCTGTCCTTGTACATATTTAACATCAAATTTTGGATCTTGGAGTGTAGGTATAAAAAATAATTGAATTCCAAGTTTTGCCTACATTTCGGTTAATTTATAAATCATCATCTGGGATGGAAATTAAATTGATTATATAATTTGGATGAATAAACATAATAAATGGCTGCAACAATTTTTTTACGATTTTATAATCAAAAAATAAACATTCTGTTTTAAATTAACTAAAATAGAAAGACTATAATTATGGCATGCCATTTTGCAATGTTAATTGACGGTAACTAAGGTAATATATATTTAATGGTAAACCGTCAATTTTGATTAATTAAATAGTAATGAATTTGTTTTAATTTATTAAACTCATTTTCTGTCACTAATTGTCTTTTCTTGTTTCTTCTAGCACCGGGAAGCGGCTTGGTTCTAATGCCTTAGCGAGGTAATATTCACCATCCGTCATTTCTTGGATTGCTGTTTGTATGCATAAGTATCTCTAATATTAAATAATCTTAAAGTAAGCTTGGGAAAGTAGTTCTCTTCATTTGGCTATTGATAGCGTTTTTCATTGGCGTGTAGCCTGAGAAAAATTCCATGCTCCCCGCGTTAAAAATCGCTGGTAAATAATACCTAATTGTTTTATAATCATACCGGTTATATAATGCCTTATTAAAACTTCGCGGGCCATCAAAATCATAGTTTAATTATTATTCCGTTTTAGGCCAATAATTTATCGAGCCGTTATTCTTAACTGCTATGTGATAATTTTGCTTTCAACCCGTCTTCAATAATTGTAGATAACGGTTGAATCAAATTACGGTTAATGCTAGACAGATGTACAAAAATGTTAAGACAACCGTCAATAAATAACGGAAGTTCTCTTTGAGATGATATTTCGCTCAAATATTGCTGTAAGTTTACTTTTTTTAATTTAAATATCTCATGAAATTACACATATTTACGTTCGACGTACTACCGTGCCTGAGTGAACATGAGGTTTGCTGGAGGGTTGTCGACTGATCGTTTGATTTACAATGGCAAGGTGAGTTTAAGGCGATTTACTATTAAATTGGTTACAAGCCTCATTGAGAGTGGGTTTTGTCATTATTCATATTAGGATGTACAATATTTGGACTACTATATTGATAGTAACTGGTGTAGAATTTGGTAAATCACAGACTTTTAATAAACTGGTATGCGATATTGTTAACTTATTGTTAAATTCAACTTTATTTACTTAAAGTAAACTCATATGTGGGCAATGTTAATTTATTACTGGTCTGCGGTTCGTGGCTGTAAAAATACATGTAGTATTTTAGGCAAATATGGTTAAATTATCAAAATTGGGGAGTTGCTGAAATATGTTGTTTGTGGTTCTTTGCGATGTTCTCAGACGTCCCCAGGTGGCTAAACAATGCACTTCGCACGGTTTGTATGAGCGCTATGTGATATCTAACGGGTGTGTTTTGTATCGTATTCCAATAGCAAAAGATCGCCATGCCTCCTGCATTTTTTTGCTCTTTATTCACCTTGCTAATCCGGTTAAGGAAGCAAGTCACCTATGTCATAATCCTTTTTGCCGTTTCTTAGTCCCGTCTCCTCTATATATATATATATATATACTCTCGACGCCAAACGTCAACCTCGTCAATTTTTTGGATCCAATGTATTTCTGGCTAGAGATTTCCCCTTTTCCTCCAGGAAGCCCTCGAGCTATTTCTGCAGTTGCATGAACTCTTCTTTCTCTAATCAAATAAACTTGTGTGTGCTTGTGTTCACGGGACGGTGGAGCTGACTTCACAGCTAAGTAAGCAGAGTTAATATGACTTGACTGCTTTTCTTGACCTCTTATTTAATAATAAATGGGGTGTAGACCTAGTTTTGGGAAAATAAAAATGAAATTTCTGCCGAAATTTTGGAAATTATTTTCCTTCGTCGGGGCTTGAAATGAAAATAATTTTGAGATATATAAACAACATATCGATGGCTGAGTTCTATCAACACGTGTCTCAAACTTAGGCCGGTTTGAGACAGGTATCTTAAACAAAGAGTAATGACTTTAAAAAAATAAAATTCAAGCAAAAATCAACTCTTCATTTGTAAATGTATACTTCTCTTTCAGATTTATGAATTTTCGGTTTTTAATTTCAGTGTACAATTAAAAATATAAACCGTTTCTTTTACTCTCCTGAAAAGTTGCTATTTTTGAGATACGTGTCGTTAGAACTTAGCCATCGATATGGGGTATTAAATTTTTCAAAAAATAATCACCTAATTGTGCGTTAAAAAAATTCGGAATAAAATTAAAAAATTAGTTTCTTACAAGAAAAAATAAATTTGTCAATAATTTTCAAACAGGTGTTCTAGTAAGTATGTTTTTCTGGGTGGAAAATTTTCAAATGCGCGCGCTACTTAGTTCTCATTATCCTTTAGATTTTAGTTGTTTTTTTCACTCTACTGCGGCCATTTTGATAGTATTTATCAAACTGGTTTATTAAATGCAACCGAAATATTCAATGTTCCATATGAACCCAAAATTTCAATGAATTTTATCAGAAACTGATGTTTCTAAAAAAAACTTTTTTGGGTTTACTGATTTATTAACTTTTATTTTCTTACTTTTACTTACCTATTTACTGACTGAAGTTTTATATGTAAATACTCGCCTTTTAGTGTTAGGCTTTTCACCATTTTGTTCCTATTTCATTTCTGCTTCTTTTGTTCGCATTGATACTTTTTTTAAATGATTTTCTATCATTCGCCTTCCTTTTAATGATCGTAGCGCCGCCGTAGGATTTTGGTGGTCTTTTTTGAACCAATCTCCATATTAAATTTTAAAAGAATAGGTAGATAAAAAATAGAAGATTTAATGTTTTGTCAATATTTCCTAGATTTTCAGACGATTTTAGAGGGGGTCGATTCTATGACTTTTTGTCGTATCTCGTCTCGTTCACTCCAAACATTTGTATGAGTGAGTGAGTCAGTCAGTGGTCGGAAGTGGGTTTTTTTAGTATATAGATTACCCTGCAGCCATTTCCCAAGGCCTATCCTGGGCAATTACGGATCTCCCGAAGTTGGGGAAATGTGCAAGGTCCTTAATAGCTTTGGCTCAAAGTGTTGTAAACCTTTGTGTATAAACAGCATAAACTCTTGTCAGTTTGTCAAACTGTCTTGTAGGAAAAGAAATTACAGTTCAAGACGAGATTTTCCTTAATTTAGGTATATCAACCGGTGATTCGTGTGTTGACAATGAATGCCATCAAATAACAAAAAAACTTTGCTCAAGTGCGACTGCGTTTCATCTTCCAAACAGAACTAAAAGAAAACGAACCAGTGCAAAAACAACGCCCCCGGGTGGGCTCGAACCACCAACCTTTCGGTTAACAGCCGAACGCGCTAGCCGATTGCGCCACGGAGGCGATGATGAGGAATAGCTTACGTGAAAATAAATATCCTGTAATTTTTCGGTGATACTTAACCTTATCTTGATTAAAAATAGATTGCAAATTTAGAGTTTCGACGATTTTTCTTGTTTTTTTTACTATTTTAGGGGGGGTGGCTTTTTTTCGTATGTCTACTCGTCCACCCCAAAAATTTGCGTGAGTCAATCTGTCAGCGGTCGGAAGTGGGTTTTGTAGAGTATACGTTCTATACTACGATCTAGTTATTCTAATATTTTCGAACAATAGGTTATTTTCTGTTACAAATATGCCAATCCTTACGCTTTTCCGGCAAATGGGCATATCTCTACACAAACTTTATTAATAATTTGAACTATATCAGTACTTTAATAATTTCTATCCCAGACGCCACAGAACCCCCCGTATCTAATTCGTATGTAGGTAGTACCCATTGACTACGGGGATACTAGGCCGCTTCGTCACTTTTCGGTAATGGATAATATTCATTCCCGGCCTGTCGACGAAGCGCGTACGTAGCATGTGAATGTCCGCTACGAAGCGCGTTCGAAAGGATACGAAGCGCGCAGGAACACAGCACTTAGGCTAATCTCAATCGATTAGGTCGAAAATTAGATACATCGTAACTGGCACAATCGAAAAATATATCGAACGCAGCACAATCGATAACTACCTACCATGGCCCTTTTACACCCTTGGCCCTTTTATGAGGCAGGAAAGAAAAAAAAAACACAGAAATACATTACCGATATTATTTATTTTCTTTAGTCAATCACTATAATATTTCCAATTTTCTCTTCTAACCCACATCTAATTTGGCGAAACAATTACTCATATTCTCTTTCGAAAAGAAAATTATTTACAAGAGGACCGGCCGATACACAATAGCTATCTTCAATACCTTCTCCGATGAACGTTCACTATCACAGCAATCCACTTGCACAAAACAAATCCACACCCACTTTAGATCTATATGTCACTTCTGCCACGATGTCTTTCTTCTTGACGACAGGTTACTGCGAAGCAATGGCACCTTCCTCCAATCTGGGCGCCTTCAATTCAACAAGAATTTTCTCCCCGTCTTCTCGTCCAAGACCACAGATTATTTTCTGATATCAGAAGGTGTGATGTGAAGCTCGCACACCTGAAACTAATAAATAATAAAATTCAATGTAACCTACTAGGTACATATGTCGTATTATTGATAATTGTCACAGTTATTGTATTAAGGTAGGGCAATAGTCACAACACACTTATAGAGAACAACTCACTAGTGTACTTCCTTTATTAGAAAACACGCACTCCACGCACTGATAAACATTGTAAAACAAAACACACACTAGAATAGTGCTACCAACCCTACTTATACAAAATATCCACTGAGGTTATTGCCAACCTAAAATACATTCCAACAACATCATTTCCAATTTTTGGTATTTCTGCATGAGAAATCAAATTACTAGGCTCGTAAATATAGTAAACAGTTGTATACCTGAATACTTTTTCAAACTATAGCATAAGATAATTTGAAATGATGAAAGCCGACGTATAACAAACCATTGGCCTTAGAAACAATTTTCGATTCTATAAACTCGGCTGCTAATTCCTTTTTTCTCCTTTAGCCACACGTTCACCGAATGAATTAATGCAAAAAAGACTACTAAAATGCAAGAATTTTCAAATGAATTGCTGCTATAAAATTTTGAATCACCATTTTCAGTACTGAAGTTATGCATCAACATCCCGAAGCCACTAACTTAAAATTACATCCAAATAATTACAGCGAGAAAGAGTACATACCTTACTGTTTTTCGTAGGGGTGAAATGTTTTCTTCTTATCGCCCAAATACACTTCTTCTTCAACTCAGAATCTTTTGGAAAGCTAAAACTTGAACCATGTCCCGGAGTTGATCCTTTACAACCCGACAATACCACAGCCACCTAGAGAAACTGTCACGCACGAAAGGCATTTTAAACAAAAATACCTCAAAAACACGTTTCTGAAGCCCAGTGAATGAAATTAAAAAATAAGGGAAACTTCACCATTACCAGACACACTATTATTCACCAACTTAACAGCAAAAATCCCTGAAATGTGGTGAGACGTAACGTTAACCATGCGATCTACAAAGCCTTATGCTGGCTTGTCATCGGGCCTTCTTTAGGAGGATATGGCACCACCCGCGAAAGAAAATAGTTCCAGACCGAATACAGTTTTATTGATGAGATACACTTTTATAGGTGCATATGAATTTGCCATTCCTCTTGTATCTTTTTTCTTCATTAAAGGAAATAAGAAACAAAACTTTTTAGTAACTTCCTAATCGCGATTTCTTGTATCCACTTATATCTTGATGGTCCACCTTCGTATTCAGATACGTAAATTCCTGTGCCGTCTGGGATGTTCATTATTTTTTATGATATTACTTTGTTTTATCTTTTACTGCACGGAAAAAAAAGATTTGATTAAAACTATTGAACTGGTGTGATAGGGAGTATTTTTGTTAAATATACTTAAACTTTGATGCAAATTATGAAGCACTTGATTTATTTTACCAAACGCTAGCGTGAGCTCTTGATATATTTCATCAAACATTTTGGTATTGCATAATTTGGTCAATTGTACGGAGGAGTTTCGTAAAAATAACCGAATTAATTCAATACGATTCTGAGTTGGATAACTTTTATCGAAGTTATGATTAGTTTTACGAAGGCGATTGCTTGTTTGGTAAAAATTATCAAACTCTACATTGCTATGCAAATTTGGTTTTATAGAATTTACCAAGTGTTTCGTAATCTATCGAACGGTCTATCGTTCCTCTTATGTTTATACCAATACACATTTGCAGTTGAATTATTCTTAAACAGGCCTTACATAAAAGATAAGTTGGTAGAAATGATTTTGTTTTCATTATTTGTGATGGCGATAACGTTTTCATTTTGTTTACGTTCATTTTTCTGTTTTTTCCTGCTTTAAATTGCAATACTACCCGTTAGCTGGTGCATCAAAGACATTGATTGAATCGCATATTATCATAGATATTAAAGCTGTAAGGAGATGTTTGTGTATTTCGACACATTAAAACTTTAATTAAAGGTCTTCCTGAGGTATAATCATTCGCGATCATGTTTAATAACATGTGATAAAAGCCGTGATACTAGACCCAATCCATGCTAAGGATATCACCCAGCACGTTAAAGCCATCTCTATATCGATGTAATAAGCCTGCAAATAAAGTTTTCTTGCGCATCTGCACTAGATATTCATATGGAGTAACTACGCAATGCAATTGTGTGCATCAAGTATTCCTCTTAAGCATACAAAGGGAAACTGTAATCACACCTTATTCACATTTCAAAACAAAGGTTAAATACTTACAATAATAATATATTAGAGCATTTAAGTTGGCAGTTATTATAACAACCGATTTAGACTAGTTGTTAGAGTCCGCTGCTACCACGCGGAGGGCCCACGTTCAATGCTTCATGCAGGCTTGTTATTTTTCCACTTTTTTTTTGTATTTTTTTTGCAGAAACTTACGCCAAACTCCTAATTTTATTATTTTCAATCATAATAGTGTTTTCTGGGTTTAAAATCTTTCACATGTGCACGCTACGTCGCTTTTATTACCCTTTCCATTTTGATAGTTTTTATCGAACTGCTGTAGCCATTTCGGTAACAATTGCCAAATCAGTTTGATAGAATTTATCAAACTGGTTTGGTAATAATTACTGAATTTTTCAATGTGCCATATGAACCCAAAAGTTTGATAAATTTCATCAGAATTCGATAGTTCTAGCTAAACTTTTTTTTCCGTGTGCTTCAAAAAGTTTTCATGCATTAATTTAATTGACTATTGAATTCTTTGTGAAAATTTAGTATTGGTTTAATAGATGAAAAAATGGACTTCACAGTCTAAATATCTCCCCAATTGAGTATTTTTGATTATTTTTCTTATTATTTTCTAAAGTTAAGAGGTCCTTCCCATTATTAGACATTATGATCACAATGTCCTAAATTTTGCTTACTCTTTACGTATATATACCCTAAATTATCATAATATTTACCTTAATTTATGCATGCTGGCATTATCTATGAGTTTAAGCAGTCGCAAATTTTACTCGAAAGTATTCCAATGTTTACTTTAAGATAATATTCCAATTAAGTTATGCTTCCTTTCAGATTTCTCCAAAGTTGTTCGGCTAAATTTATTTTTTATTACATTTATCGACGTATTTTTGTTAGTATGATTTCCCTGCTTCTAATAAGATTGAAGAAACACGATTTTTCCAAGAAACAGTATAAAATTCTCTATAAAGTGAAAAAATAGCTTTTTAATACTCGTAGAACCTAGGCACTAGGTCCCGCCTTATTCTCGGAGTGGTGAAAAGCTTATTTTTTACTTATTAGTGTACTTTATACTGTTCCTGCAAAATGCGTTTTTTTCTAAAAGAATCTCGATTTATTTTGTATTGAATATTCTCTTTTTACGGACGGATGGTGTCCTAACACGCCTAATATAGTAGTATGTAGTATAACTCCAACAGAAATACCTATTATCTTAAAGTTAACATTGGAATACTTCGAGAAAAAAATTGCGACTGCTTAAACTCATAGATAATTCCAGCATACATAATTTAAGGTAAATATTACGATAATTTAGGTTACATATGCTTAAAGAGTAAGCAAAATTTACGACACAGTGAGTACAGTGTCTAATAATTGGTGGGGGACCACCTCTTAACTTTAGATATACATACGAAATAACAGCAACATCAATCGAATTGGACGTAAAATAATAATGAGGGCAATGTGCCCCATTCTTTGCGAACTGGTTAAATTGGGCATTTGTGTGATATTGCCCAAAATATGTTGTCTACTCTCTCTTTCTATTTTCCAAAATCTTATACGTACTATGATTAAGAAATTCCACATGGTTTAAAGAATCATTACGTGCTCTTTACGTTCATGGCAGAATCATTGCGTTCATGGCTGTAAAGTTTAATGGCGAAATATGTAGCTCCCACAATAATTATGATTGAGGAGAAAACTTTCACATTTTTAAAATGAGGAATCTTGAAATTCGATTTCTCCTAGAAGTAGCTCTGGGTTAGAAATGGTTAACGGTGCTGTTAATTCAGTTGTGAACCGTATTTTTTTCGTTTTCACGAGACATTTTTATTCGTGAGTGTATTTAGTTAATCATTGCAGTATTTTGCCGCATTCAATTATTCAAGTTGAATTTGAGGTTAATAGACTCACCGGTCATCTTTCATTAGAAAAAAAGTGGGTGCAAGTTATGAAATCACCATTACATGGACAGGAGAGAGATATAGTAAATAGGCGTTTCTTAGCACCTACATGCACCAAATACATGTCGCGAATACATCATAAATGCTCATCTATAAATTATTCCGCAATTTTTTTGGGGGACTTTTGCGTGGGGGGCGTTATAAAAGGGTTCTCCTGGGGTCTGAACCTAGTACCCTTTGCCCAGTAGTTCAGCCGCCACGATCTTAAGCACCCTTTCGCCTTTTTCGCTACAAATTTGGAGGAAGAGTGTACCCGACATATTTTCAGCTCTTTGGCATCACTGGAAATATTTTGGTATTAAAGAACGACTTAGTCAGACACGTAGTCCCCAATCCCGAAATGTTTTCCTTTGTGGTGACTGCCCGCAATACATCTGCTGAGGAGTCCTATAGCAAAGGAGCATTTATCCTCTGACACTCCATTTTTCGATGAGCATAGATACGTTTCATAATTCCTGCCGATAACAGACGATGAATTTCGCTTTCTGCATTATGGAAACGAAAGATATAGCTAATTGAATTAAATGTATGAGGTTCCTATATGTGCAAATTTGCGACAACGTTTAAGTATAGGCAACCCGGATACCTCCTACGCAACCCCGAAGCAAACGTCTGTCCATATGCCTGACTGATGTCGGAATACTTGTTTATTCCATTCTCTGAGGCGATGTCCCGGCTTTCCCATTAAATAAATACTGTAATTATAACTGGATAACATAGAATTGTAAGTATAAATCATTTCGACTATTAGGAATAGTTTAGTGCAAGATCCACTCCGTATATAGCAAACTTCGACCCTAATACGCTAAACAGCCTGATTTCAAGGGCCTCTGTAATAAGTCATTGTCTATAAACAAATTCCTAAAGCAGTGGCGAAACTATGGGGATAGATCCTCCCCCCCCCCCCCCCCAAAGCCTCAGAGAAATTTAAAAAAAATATTTAAAAACATTGTCTAGTTTTTACACATAATAACTACATCTGCTTAAAGTTAACTTTTTAGTGCCAAAATGATTCAAAATGTATTTCCAGGCATGTCATTTTTCAAAGTCTTGATAATG